>NC_045443.1:71874016-72010287 GCF_002776525.5 Piliocolobus tephrosceles | reverse complement strand
AAGAAAGAAAGAAAGAAAGAAAGAAAGAAAGAAAGAAAGAAAGAAAGGGAAAGGAAAGGAAAGGAAAGGAAAGGAAAGGAAAGGAAAGGAAAGGAAAGGAAAGGAAAGGAAAGGAAAGGAAAGGAAAATGTAGGTGAATGTTGAGCAAGAAAAATTTCTTTTCTTTTTAACCTGTTTCGTTATTATTATTTTATTTGTTTATTTATTTATTTATTTATTTATGAGATAGAGTCTGCCTCTGTAACTCAGGCTGGAGTGCAGTGGTGCGATCTCGGCTCACTGCAAGCTCCGCTTCCCGGGTTCACGTCATTCTCCTGCCTCAGCCTCCCGAGTAGCTGGGACTACAGGTGTCCACCAGCACACCTGGCTAATTTTTTTGTATTTTTTTAGTAGAGACGGTGTTTCCCCGTGTTAGTCAGGATGGTCTCGATTTCCTGACCTCATGATCCACCCGCCTCAGCCTCCCAAAGTGCTGGAATTACAGGCGTGAGCCTCCATGCCCAGTCTCATTATGTATTTTTTAATCAACAAATAAAAAATTATATATATATTTATGTTATACGACATGAGGTTTTAAAATATGTATTTCGGCCGGGCGCGGTGGCTCAAGCCTGTAATCCCAGCACTTTGGGAGGCCGAGACGGGTGGATCACGAGGTCAGGAGATCGAGACCATCCTGGCTAACACGGTGAAACCCCGTCTCTACTAAAAATACAAAAAAAACTAGCCGGGCGAGGTGGCGGGCGCCTGTAGTCCCAGCTACTCGGGAGGCTGAGGCAGGAGAATGGCGTAAACCCGGGAGGCGGAGATTGCAGTGAGCTGAGATCCGGCCACTGCACTCCAGTCCGGGCGACAGAGCGAGACTCCGCCTCAAAAAAAAAAAAAAAAAAAATATGTATTTCATATTCATATTTCAAGTATGTACTTAACCATTGTGGAATGGTTAAATCAAGCTAATTAATATTACTTCACTTACTTATAATTTATTGGTGAGAACACTTAAAATCTACTCTCTTAGAAATTTCCATCTCTACAATACATTGTTATTAACTGTAGCCACCATGATGAACATTAGATCTCTGATTTCTCCTTTCTAACTGAAACTGTGTATCTTTGACCATTATATCCCTAATACACAGATGAATGTGTTAAACAAGATACAAAACAATTATCAAATAAATATGACTAATAAATGTGATTAAATTAGAAATAAATGTCCATTAAGACACAAAGCTATTAGAGTTTCTATTTGCAACACTTCTAAGTGATAAATAATTTATATGCAGAATATTAAGAAATGAAACTGGCAGTAAATAAGTAAAAGAAAAAAGTTTCTTAGGAACATAAATTTATGAGCGGCATATCACTGGAATGGACGTACTAAAGAAAAAAAATACAATTGCAAGACTGTTAAACTTCATTAGTAATTAAGTATATTCACATTACAATATGGAGGTAACACATTGGCTAGATTAAGAATTAAAAACTGACTGGGCGCAGTGGCTCAGGCCTGTAATCCCAGCACTTCGGGAGGCCAAGGGGGACAGATCACTTGAGGTCAGGAGTTCAAGGCCAGCCTGGCCAACATGGAGAAACTCGTCTCTACTAAACATACAAAAATTAGATGGGTGTGGTGGCACATGCCTGTAGTCCCAGCTACTCAGAAGGCTGAGGCACGAGAATCACTTGAACCTGGGAGACAGAGGTTGCAGGGAGCCAAGATCACACCACTGCACTCCAGCCTAGGTGACAGAGTGAGACACTGTCTCAAAAAAAAAAAAAAAGAAAAAAAACAAAAAAAAAAAAACCCAAACAAACAAAGAAGAAGAATTAAAAGCTTTGAAAATCGTAAACATTATAAGTATGTAAAACAGTGAAAAACACTTCTGCATTGCATGCAGGACTATAAATTGCTACAGACTCTTGAAATTTCACAACATAGTAACGTTGAAAGTGTTCTTACTCTACAGCTCAGAATTTCTGCTCCAAAATCTCTGCTTCTATCCTATAGAGGCTTCTTTTGCTGGATAATTACCTAGAAAATGTTGTTGCACATATACATCAGGATGCTTGCATAATAATACTGTGTGTGAGAAAAATCTAGACACAGACTAAAAGTATACCAGCAAGGGAATTGATAAAACACTTGTGGTACAATCATATTATAATACAATAAAATATTCTATAATAATGAAAATATATCAGCCACAGCTGCATTTATCAAATCTATAAATCTCACAAGCATGATATTCAGCAGAAATATTTGAAATTTAAATAATATATTATTTGCATAAATTTCAAACACTTGCCAAGCTAACAGTGTAAATAACAATATAAAAAGAATGAAGCAAAACAGAGAAAGGATGTATTAGTCTGTTCTCACACTGCTAATAAAGACACACCCAAGACTGGGTAATTTATAAAGAAAAAGTGGTTTAATGGACTCACAGTTCCAAATGACTGGGGAGGCCTCACAATCATGGCAGAAGGCAAAGGAAGAGCAAAGGTACATCTTACATGGCAGTAGGCAAGAGAACCTGCACAGGGGAACTGCCTTTTATAAAACCATCAGATCTCCTGAGACTTTTTCATTACCATGTGAAGAACATGGGAAAACCCCTTTTCCATCATTACCTCCCACTGGTTTCCTCCCACAACACATGGGGATTATAGGAGCTATAATTCAAGATGAAATTTGGGTGGGGACACAGTCAAACCATATCAAAAGACAAACACAAAATTCAGAATAACATTTCCTTCAGTGAAGGAGATATCTTAACTTGGGTGGTAGGTATAATAGTCTATTACAATTTTTTAAAAATCAATTGTCTATGTATACGCTAAAAAAGAATTTAGTGTGTCATAGTAAATTAAAATTTTTAAAGCTTCAACATGATAGCCAAATTATAAAAATGGAATTTTTCTTAGTTGAGTTTTAAACCAAACTCCATATCCCCAACACATCTATTTTGAGCTTTCATCAAGTTCATAAGATCATTAGGGTAAACAAAGATTATCTTTTCCCTCCATTGATGCTCCCCTGCTCACTTATCCTTGCAGAAGTGTGAATGTTTTCTATTCTCTGGAAAATTTGAAATGGAAATATTCTGTACTCAGAAGGAGAATCTTGTTGAAAGTGGGATAATTTAATCTGTATATTTAACCATGAAAATCTGGCTCTGAATAAGAAAATAACTAAAGGAATAATTAAGAATTCACCTTTACTTGTTGCCTTTTTCTCTCATCCCATCTCTTGATGGTCAGAAGAACTAAAAATTCATTTCAAGAAAAATTTAACAGTGTAAGAACCCACCTACTGATGGAGACCCTTCCTGAACTAGCTCATTCAGATGATCCTATAAGAAAGACCACTAGCTGACAAAGCTAATCAGGCACACAGAGTTTGCAATAGTGCTATTCTTAAATATGAAGGAACAGCCAAGTATTATCAGGCAATTCAAGAAAAATCTCTAACATTAGTAAATGAGATAAACATACAAAAAATAACAAAAAGAAACTCAAAATAATTAAAAACACAGAAATGCATGAGAGTGGATGAGGGCATATTGACCTATGCTTATTTTTTCTAAAAATGTTAAATATATATATTCCAGTATTTCTAACACTTTAATTTGTTGATTTTTTAAGAAATCAAAAGACTTTTAGCACTTAAAGAGCACTTAATAAATCTTATTTATTATTTTTAGTGTTTTTGTTTATCCTGATGAAATGTATTATATTAGGGAATATCAATACCTTTATATACAATTTAATTTATATTTTATTTTAGCTTATTTTATAGCTCTTTAGATCCTTCTTCTCATCCAATTATTTTTCATATTTTGAACTGATGTTTGTCTATTACTCTTTTATGAATCCTTATTGCTATTTCATTGGCGTTCTCTCTTAATTCATAATTATGTACTTTTAAAATTTTTCTTTAGTTTCTTACTAAATCATTTCAAGGCTTGCATTTCTCTAAGTCTTCATGATGGTGTTTTCTTTCCCATCTTGATGTAATTTTTCTTAGGCCTATATTGCACTTTTGTTTTTGTATTTGTTCTTAAAATTCACATAGGGCAGAGATTCAGCTAAACTCTGTGTTACCTGCCCTTTGGGTAGCATGATGGTTCTTTATCGAAGTACTGTGTTTTGTTGTGGTTTTTGTTTGTTTGTTTTCTCACGGTAGCCTCTTTTCATCTCCTTTTAAGACTTGATGCTAGAGAGCATATTGATAATCAGTTGTGATCAAGAAGACCTTGATGTTCCTCTCAGCTTGATTAAACTTTAATTGAATTAATTTAGCTCCTTGTCTCTAGGTCTCTGTTCTCCCTTTTCTTAGAGCATTTACTTTAGGAGATTTTTAATTTTAAATTGCTTTTCTGCTCCTTTGAGACGTAAGTATCTTTAAAAGCCTATTGCCAGTTACACAATTCAGGGATGTTTTTCCTAAGAACCTGGGAGCCACCTCTTTGAACCATAATCATCAAAAGAGATAGTGCCTCTGTCTCTCAGCTTCTGTGGGAGAGCAGAAGCCTAACTTTGGAGGCAAGACACCTTGTTCCAAGTTGCAAAAGTACCTCCAGTCATAAAAATATGAGACAGTTTGCTTTTCCCTGAGGTAATGCCAATTAGCAGACAAAGGGCCGCCTAAGGTCCCCCCACCTCAGCTCCTAAAACTTCTCCAGCATTGGGTTTCACTGGAGTTGAATTCCAACTGAGTTCTGGCTTCTCTCTCCTATTACAATTATCTTGAATAAAATCTTCCTGGTCTGTTTGATTTTGGTGCAATTTTCATTTTGATGTATGTTATAGCTCAATTATCCTAAGCTTTCATTTAGAAAGGTTTTGCTGTCTTTAGATGAGATGGCGACTTATTGTTTTCTTTTTTTTGTTTGTTTTTTTGGGAACCTGCATAATACCCGGGATGAAATGTAGTACTCCACTTTTGTCTGCCTTGTCATCTGGGAGGCACCCTCTCTGACCAGATTCGGGAAGAGGTATCAGGATAGTGAGAGAAGAGTTTTCTAACTTTCTCCTAATGTTTCAGTGATGCAGAAAAGGAAGACAAAAGGAAGACAAAAGCAGCTCGACTTTCCTTCTTCTTTCTTACTTTTTCAATTTTTAAAAATTTTAGTTACATAAAACATTTCTAATGAGAGGAAGAGATGTGTCTACTTAGTCCCCAGGGCATTTAAACATTGAGATTAACACATTATCTTTATTGTACGCATGTGGGTCACTTCTTACAAATTTTGAGAACTAAAAATAATATGCTCTTGAGAGCACACTGATTTACACTCCCATTTACATCAAAGTGAACTAGAATATTTCAAGGAGGAAAATGGTAAGATGGTAGAAGTTGTTGGCTGGAACAGGAGATCATTTCAGATACTACCATAACTATACAGGTGACTTAAAGGTTCTCACTAAAGATTGGAAATTTGGGTGAATAAAATGAGATGGATTCAAGAGGCTTTTGGAGGTAGATTTGACATGAATCTGTGATTAAGTTTGGTGGGCGAGGAAGAAGGAGGGAATAATTATGTCTAAAGTTTCTAGGGGTCATGGTGGATGATCATGAACAAAACAAGAGCCAGTATGTGGTATATTAGGAAGATAATTTGTTTCTAATCTTGGATCTGCTTCAACAAATTGTATGACCTTATGAAAGTCTATTAAAATCTTGAGCCTCTGTTTATTCATTCAGTAAAGAGGTGGCATATTCTTGAATAAATTAATCACTTGCTCTCTTTCAAATTAGGGTAACAGGCATCTATTACCCTAGCATCTATTGTGTAGTCATTTTAGCCTGAGCATTAAGAGAGACGCAAATTAAAGAGAGTACATTTATAAAGCGGAAGAATACTATTTACTCACATGAAGCATTTATAAAATAATGAAGCTAGAATTATTGAAATTCAATTTTTATACTACAAATGTAGATACTATAGAAGTTTAATCATTATAGAACAGATTAATAAAGAATTCACATTTTACATTTAAAATTCTTATAATGCACCCGTGAAAACGCTGCTTCAAAAGGTTCTAATTATGAAGAGATTATTTGAGAACTGAGGCAGATAGATAAAACAACAACTATAACAAATTTTCTAATTTTTACAACAGGGAAACAGCAGAGCCAGTTTTAAATTCAGTTGTATCAGATTCCAAAATTCATGCACTTTAGTCTGTACCTTGTTAGGCTTCAGTATTACGTAATGTACTTCAATAGTTAAAACAGCTATTGCCTTCTTTACTTGGAGTAAAACAAATGCATTGGTCCTATTCTCAAGATTGTGTGTGATTATTTGCAACTAATATTTAAGACCAACTAACATATTATTTCAGTACAATGTTTTTGTCATTGAAGTTTTTGAAACAAATCCCGGTAATCAGAAAAAAAATTACTGGTTGCAATGTATTTAAGAATTGAGTTATGCTGCCATCTAGTGATGATTTGCTGCTGATATTGCTTGAGTATGCCTCTTCCACCACCAAAAAAAATCAAGTGAATTAAAGCTTTTTGTAAGTGCAAAAAGAAGGCTAACAAAACTATTAAATAGGTGAACATAGATTTGCATCACAAAGCTCACACAAATTAATGTTAGCAAAAATATAAAGTAATAGTAAAAGACTAATACTAATGAAAACCTTTATTTTTTTTTTCTTCTGAAAAGTGCATCAGTTTACATACAAAATATAATGAAGTCCTTGAGTAGAATATCCACACCTTTTGTTTTGTGGATTCTAGATTTTTGTTTTATTAGTTAAAATACATACTCTTTATCATTTATACTTCATCTCAGTTTAGACAGATTATATTTTAAGCAAAGCAGCTTCTTTCGGCCTACTCTGGAAGTGAGAATAAGAGCCAAGAACATTAAAATGAAGCAGAGAGGTGGCCTTGTGGGGGTCACAGGCAGAGAAGGAAGCAGCAAGGAGAATGGAGAACAAAAAGGATTCATTCTTAATGTCAATTCGGTGCAGTACCCAGGAGAACTCAAAATTTGGTGGGAAAACTTTAAGGAAGAATCTAATAGGAACCTAGTAGCAGGGATCTCAAGGCATTGTAATTGGTGTATTATACAAAATAAATGCACAGGATTTCAATTTCCAATAATCAAATCTGAAACTACTCTAGACCTATTAGATATTGATTCTGATTCAATTTCATACAATCAAATCTGAAACTACCCTAGGCCTATTAGTTATTGACTCTGGTTTACAGGTGATTATTATGTGATGATAGAGATCCGCAGCCTTAAAGGGTGGCACATGCAAAACAGTTGTAAGAACAGAGGAGAAAAAGGAGAGAGAGGAGATTCTGAAGCTCTAAAGCACATTCAACACATTCATTTCCTTTTTCTGTGCATTGGAATTACTTACTAAATGCTAATCATTGTGTTAGGCACTGTTATATATTAAACTTCTCCCCACTGTTAAGAAATTTGTAACTGAGTCACAGAGAGACACAGCTATAAATTATTTATTGAATAAGCCAAAAGTGGGAGGCGTAATCATAAGACTATTGTTTTGTCCTCTCCTGCCACTACCTACACACTCACTCTCCCGGATCTCCATGCCCAACCTCTTAGCAACATTTTGGGAAATCCATAATTCTCTGGTAATATGAGGCTATTAGCATTAGAATTCAATTAGAATTGTCCAGTTTAAAAATGTACCACAATGTATAAACTAATCTGAGTTAAAACCTACTCTCTCGCCTACTTCAGTATTTCTTCCCCATAATCACTGGGAATCACAGAATCATAGAACTTCATATTGAAAAGGGCCTTAAAAGAAAAGATAATAACAACTCAGCCTTTACTTGTGGCCCTGAACTCAACAGGGAGGGCAAAAGACAGGCCCTGGAATTTTTTTTTTTTTTTTTCCCTCATTTGCTCTCCCTACTTGATTTCCTTTCCCATCAGCTGTTCTACTGTTGACTTCTACAGGAGAGGGTTAGAGGAAGGGATGATAGAAGTAAAAAAAAAAGGCCTTTTGATTTGGCTTGTGCTGTTTGTTGTTTCTTTGTTGCGGTAGGGACTCAAATGATAGCCTTCTATCACAGAAAAACCCTGGATACCTCAGAGACACCTTTCCGCACACTGTAATGTGCAAGAACTCTTTCTAATTTGTGACTTCAAATGTTTACTATCACTCACTCTCTTGTCTGTAAGCTCCAGGAGGGCAGAGACCATATATTATGTCACTGCTGTATATAGAGCACTAATATAGTGCTCTGTGTTTGTGTTTGAGCACTGGGATCATAGAATTATAGAACTTCATATTGAAAAGGACTTTAAAGGAAAAGAGAATGACAAATGGGCTCCAGTTCAGGTAAAAGCAAACTGGGGACAGTTTGATGAGAAAAAGGAAATGTATGCTCATCTTTTAACATACATCTAGTTATGGACTTTATTTGGTTAGCTAACTGGTCAAGTCTATGTTCTATTCTCCACCACTGTGTGGAGATTCACCTCCAAAACATGTCCTGGGAGGTGGGAAAGGATAGCGTTCACCTTTCAGGACGACCCACAAAGAAAACCCATACAGTCCACCTCAAAGGTTTAGGAAAATCCTATATTAACTTTAGATTAAAATTCCACTTAAAGTTTAGGAACTCTTAAAGGTAATGTTTGATTTGGTAAGGTCTGATTTCGGGTCATTTTGTTCCGGAACTTTAAATCAATTTATGGGAAGATTTTAAAATTAACCTCTTCCACCTGACTCTATATACAGGAATTGAAAGAAAAGTTAAAAGGAACATTTGAAAAGGAGGACAGCAGTGTTGCCCAACAGTCTACTGTACAGTTTGTTGGGTTCAAGACTAAAGCCACAAAACTCATGTCTGTTAAATACAGTAAGAAGTTCTTCTTCAAAGGTTTAGCTTATCTAAGTTCCCTTGTTCTCTGTTTCCTGCTTTCAAGGCCATGCTTTCTTACTCTTTGTGTCTCCCTGTCCTGGTCTCAGTAGACAACTCCCCTGTCAGTCCTTATCTACAGAGCCTGCATTCCACATCTGCTGCTCACCCTGTAAATTACCCCTCCCGCCACAATGGCTTTTCCTGCCAAAACTGCCCTTCCCGCCAGTGTAACCCCTTTCCTGCACCCTTCAGATTAGCTAACCGCAATCAGTTTAGATTGTGCGGTCCAGCTCCAGCCAGTGGAGACAGGACACCGTGGTAGAAACCAAGTGCGTTAGAAATAAAAGCCCTTGCTTTCCTTTGTTCAGTGTGCTCTCACCATTGCTCCATCTGCAAGATGCACCTTCTATATAAGTAAATTGCCTTGCTGAGAAAACTTTTGCCTGAGCACTATTTTCACTTGGCAGCACCGAGCATTTACTTCCAACATGTGGCTACTGAGCATAGAAATGTGGATAGTCCAAGTTCAGATGTGATGTGAGTGTAAAGCACACATTGGACTTTGAAGACTTGGTACAAAAAAAGTTAAACATCTCTAATATTTTTATGTTGAGTATAATTTGAAATAATATTTTGGATATATTGAATTAAAATATGTTATTAAGTTCATTTCACCTGTTTATTTTTACTTTCATTAGTGTGGCTACTAAAAAGTACAAAATAGCGTACAATTTTCATTGGACAATATTTGTCTAGCAAATAATCTCCTGGGCTGGAAGAGCAAAAATTATTTGCCCTTAAAGGGAAATCGTGTCTTTGTCCTCTGAACTGGGGAATTATTTCCTTCAGTAAAGTGCTGGTTGCTGTCTCTGTCCTCTCTCCCCTCATTTAAGACCTACACCCATGCATCCTCCTTAAAGTCACTGTAAATAATTTCCCCACAAACCCAGGTTGTGTGCTGTTATATGTTGCAACGTGTATTTTTACTTCAAAATCTAAAGAGAAACTCCTTGCCCACAGGTAAATCTTTGAAACACTTCATTCCTCAGTGTTTCCAATTCCTGCTTCTGAAAATGAGATCATGATTCAAGAAAATCTTATCTTTATTTTATTGTGACAGCATTTCCCATCCTAGACACTGATGGAATTTATATAATACCCACCTGAGGCAAATGGCATGGAGGTTTTTGCCTCTCAAGCAGTAATTATGTGAATTCTGACCACCTTACTTCCCATACTAGATATATTTTTCTACCGTATTTCTTGGTAATATTTTCCTTGCAAACAACAGCAACTGAAATCTATATACTTGAAATAAAAACAAATTAATTAGAAGGCTATTCAGATGCTATGAAACAACAAGGTTGTATATAAGGCAGGCATACAACGAAACCACAGGAAGAATTAGAACTAGGATTTGGAGATGCATTAAAATTCTTTCCTTGTGTCTTATATTTAATTCTCCTTTTTGTCTGTTTAATTTTTCTTTCTTACTTTTGATTGACTTTTTCCAAAGGACAGAAAAACATAACTGTGGAATCTTAGGGGAAAATTAATAAACACATAAAACATTTTCATATTTTAGTTCAATAGCACTTACTATTCTCTGAGTAGTCACCCAGCTTCAAACTTTATAGTTATTTCTAAATGTCCTGATACATTGCTTTTGTATAGAATTCAGGTAACACTCTTTTTTATTCCTCAGTTTTCCTTGGCTTTTCATTATAATTACTGTTACCCTAATTCAAGGTCACTTTGTTCCTTCCTTGACTTCCCATTTTGCCTTTCATCTCCACCTTTTTTCTTCTTTCATTGTATTTGAATTCAAATTAGAAATACTAAAAATCTTCTAATGGTAAGGATTGTGTCAATTGACTTCGCTTGAGGCTTCCTTGCATTAGAAAACAACGTTAATATTAAGAAAAGTTACAATCATTGAATTGAAAGGAAAGTGTTGACTTTTGAAGAGAAAAAGCAGGAAACAATATTTTGCTTTTGAGTTGCATGAATTTCATTATAAGTAAAGTTATTCATCTTCACACTTTAGTACTTTGAGAAAATCAAAGAAAAATGTATTTAAAAGTCAGTCGATTTCAGAATAAAATTTCCAAGAGAAGAATAAAGGCAAATTATTACTGAATCTCAAATAAGTCTTTATTTGTAAATATGTCTTCTCAAATACGATTTTCATTCAATTTGGCCGCAGTTTTGGAGAAGTTGTTTAGTGACAGATGTCTGTGCTTGAAAAGCTAATAAAATGTGGAAAAAAAACTGCTCTCTAAAAAGCTGCGAAGATGATAGAGATACACAAGAGAAAGAAACTATTTACTTTCTCTAAAGGTTAAACTACCAATATAGAAATAATTACAAGTTCTGGGAATGTTGTTAATGTTTTTCATTTATGATTCCATGCATTATTTATCCTATTTTCCTTCAATAAGATGAACTGTTTTTTCAATAGGTAGCACTTACCCTAGTTATTTTAAAATATAAATCTAATGATTAGAGCTAATATGCCAGCTAAATATAGTCAATATAGGCAGACATTGTTAGCTGAAGAGAAAATGACTTTAATTTCTACATGTCCTTTATCTATCTATGATGTCAATAGAATGACCTTAAAATGCAAAACAGATTCCTCTATGAGATTTTAGTTTTAGGAGGTGAAATGCTTGCCCCTTCACCTCCTAGAAGATATATTGGCTGAAAAAGTATTTGCCCTGGGAGACAAATGAATTAAAGACCATCATATCAAATCAGGAACCAGACGGGTTTGGGGAAAGTGACAAATGTAATTTTGAATTTGATTTTAGAAGTATATACTTTTTAAAGGAAAAGATCAAATTATATTCATATTCTGTTCCTCATATATACATATTTACACATTCTTTGCCATTTGGAGATATATATATATAAATTAATAAAAAATATCTGTACAATTCAGTACAGCCAAATTTCATGGAATAACTAACAATCATTCTCATTCCTGAAAATGGGACCTGGAAGAAGAATTTTAGCATGAATTATTCTTACAATTATTTTTATCTAAAAAATATGAGACCATGTGGCTTTCTGTTTTTATCATTAGCTTTCTGTTTTGTTTCTTTGTATTTTTACATATTTTTATAATAGTAGTATGAACTCTTAACATGAAATGTACTTTCTTAACATTTTAAGTGTACAATGCAGTATTTTTAAAATTATACTTTAAGTTCTAGGATATACGTGCAGAATGTGGAGGTTTGTTACATAGGTGTACATGTGTCATGGTAGTTTGCTGCACCCATTAACCTGTCATCTACATTAGGTATTTCTCCTAATGCTATCCCTCTCCTATCCCCCACCCCCTGACAAGTCCCAGTGTGTGACATTCCCCTCCCTGTGTCCATGTGGTCTCATTGTTCAACTCCCACTTATGAGTGAGAACACGTGGTGTTTGGTTTTCTGTTCCTGTGTTAATTTGCTGAGAATGACGGTTTCCAGCTTCAACCATGTCCCTGTAAAGGACATGAACCCATCCTTTTTTATGGCTGCATAGTATTCCATGGTGTATTTGTGCCACATTTTCTTTATCCAGTCTATCACTGATGGGCATTGGGGTAGGTAGCAAGTCTTTGCTATTGTGACTAATGCTGCAATAAACATCCGTGTTCATGTGTCTTTATAGTAGAATGATTTATAATCCTTTGGGTATATACCTATTAATAGGATTGCTGGGTCAAATGGTATTTCAGGTTCTAGATCCTTGAAGAATTAGCACACTGTCTTCCAAAATGGTTGAACTAACTTACACTCCCACCAACAGTGTAAAAGCGTTCCTATTTCTCCACATTCTCTCCAGCATCTGTTGTTTTCTGACTTGTTAATGATCACCATTCTAACTGGTGTGAGATTCTAACTCATTGTGGTTTTGATTTGCATTTCTCTAATGACCAGTGATGATGAGCTTTTTTTTTCATATTTTTTTGGCCACATAAATCTCCTCTTTTGAGAAGTGACTGTTCATCTCCTTTGCCCACTTTTTGATGGAGTTGTTTGTTTTTTTCTTGTGAATTTGTTTAGGTTCCTTGAAGGTTCTGGATTTTGTCAGACAGATTGCAAAAATTTTCTTCCACTCTGTAGGTTGCCTTTCACTCTGGTGATAATTTCTTTTGCTCTGCAGAAGCTCTTTCATTTAATTAAATCCCAATTGTAAATTTTGGGTTTTGTTGCCATTGCTTTGGTGTCTTAATCAAGAAGTATTTGCCCATGCCTAGGTCCTGAATGGTATTGCCTAGGTTTTCTTAAAGGGCTTTTATGGTTTTAGGTCTTCTGTTTAAGTCTTTAATCCAACTTGAGTTAATTTTTGTATAAGGTGTAAGGAAGGGATCCAGTTTCAGTTTTCTGCATGTGGTTAGCCAGTTTGCCCACTCCATTTACTAAATAAGGAATCCTTTCCCCTTTGCCTGTTTTTCTCTGGTTTGTCAAAGATCAGATGATTGTAGATGTGTGGTGTTATTTCTGAGACCTCTGTTCTGTTCCATTGGTCTATATATTTGTTTTGGTACCAGTAACATGCTGTTTTTGTTACTGTAGCCTTGTAGTATAGTTGGAAGTCAGGTATCATGATGCCTCCAGCTTTGTTCTTTTTGCTTAGGATCATCTCGGTTATACGGGCTCATTTTTTGTTTCATATGAAGTTTAAAGTAGTTTTTTCCAATTATGTGAAGATAGTCAGTGGTAGCTCGATGGGGATAGCATTGAATTTATAAATTACTTTGGGCAGTATGGCCATTGTTATGATATTGATTCTTCTTATCCATGAGCATAGAAAGTTTTCCCATTTGTTTGTGTCCTCTCTTATTTCCTTGAGCAGGTTTGTAGTTCTCCTTGAAGAGGTCCTTCACATCCCTTGTAAGCTGTATTCCTAAGTATTTTCTTCTCTTAGTAGCAATTGTGAATGGGAGTTCACTCATGATTTGACACTCTCTTTGTCTATTATTGGTGTATAGGAATGCTTGTGATTTTTGCACACTGATTTTGTATTCTGAGACTTTACTGAAGTTACTTATCAGCTTAAAGAGATTTGGGGCTGAGACAATGGGGTTTTCTAAACACAAAATCATGTTGGCTGGGCGCAGTGGCTCAAGCCTGTAATCCCAGCATATTGGGAGGCAGAGACGGGCTGATCATGAGGTCAGGAGATCGAGACCATCCTGGCTAACATGGTGAAACCCCATCTCTACTAAAAAATACAAAAAACTAGCCGAGCAAGGTGGTGGGTGCCTGTAGTCCCAGCTACTCGGGAGGCTGAGGCAGGAGAACGGCATAAACCTGGGAGGCAGAGCTTGCAGTGAGCTGAGATCTGACCACTGTACTCCAGCCTGGGCGACAGAGCGAGACTCCGTCAAAAAAAAAAAAAAAAAAAAAATCATGTCATCTGCAAACCAAGACAATTTGGCTTCCTC
Source organism: Piliocolobus tephrosceles (assembly GCF_002776525.5). Classification (NCBI taxonomy): domain Eukaryota; kingdom Metazoa; phylum Chordata; class Mammalia; order Primates; family Cercopithecidae; genus Piliocolobus; species Piliocolobus tephrosceles. The sequence continues at coordinate 71,995,971 of NC_045443.1, read as the reverse complement.
TGTACCTGTTTGAATACCCTTGATTTCTTTCCCTTGCCTGATTGCCCTGGCCAGAACTTCCAATACTATGTTGAATAGGAGTGGTGAGAGAGGGCATCCTTGTCTTGTGCTGATTTTCAAAGGGAATGCTTCCAGCTTTTGCCCATTCAGTACGACATTGGCTGTGGGTTTGTCATAAATAACTCTTATTATTTTGAGATACATTCCTTCAATGCCTAGTTTATTGAAAGTTTTAGCATGAAGGGGTGTTGAATTTTGTCAAAGGCCTTTTCTGCATCTATTGAGATAATCATGTGGTTTTGTCATTGGTCCTGTTTATGTGATGGATTATGTTTATTGATTTGCATATGTCGAACCAGCCTTGCATCCTAGGGATGAAGCCAACTTGATCGTGTTGGATAACCTTTTTGATGTGCTGCTGGATTTGGTTTGCCAGTATTTTATTGAGGATATTCACACTGATATTCATCAGCGATACTGGCTTGAAATTTATTTGCTGTGTCCTTGCCAGCCTTTGGTATCAGGATGATACTGGCCTCATAAAATATGTTATGGAAGAGTCCCTCTTTTTCTATTATTTGGAATAGTTTCAGAAGGAAACCAGCTCCTCTTTTTACCTCTGGTAGAATTCGGCTGTGAATCCGTCTGGTAATTGGCCTGTTTTGTTTGGTAGGCTATTAATTACTGCCTCCATTTCAGAACTTGTTATTGGTCTCTTCAGGGATTCAACTTCCTCCTGGTTTAGTCTTGAGAGTGTGTGTGTGTCCAGGAATTTATCCATTTCTTCTAGATTTTCTAGTTTATTTGTGTAGAGATGTTTAAAATGTTCTCTGATGGTAGTTTTTATTTCTGTGGGATCGGTGATGATATCCTCTTTATCATTTTTATTGCATCTATTTGATTCTTCTCACTTTTTTTCTTTATTAGTCTGGCTAGTGATCTATCAATTTTGTTAATCTTTTCAAAAAAAAGGCTTCTGGATTCACTGATTTTTTGAAACGTTTTTTGAGTCTCTATCCCCTTCAGTTCTGCTCTGATCTTAGTTATTTCTTGTCTTTGCTAGCTTTTGAATTTGTTTGCTCTTGCTTCTCTATTTCTTTTAATTGTGATGTTAGGGTGTCGATTTTACATCTTTCTCGCTTCCTTTTGTGGGCATTTAGTGTTATAAATTTCCCTCTAAATATTGCTTTAGCTGTGTCCCAGAGATTCTGGTATGTTGTGTCTTTGTTCTCATTGGTTTCAAAAAACTTATTTATTTCTGCCTTAACTTCGTTACTTTCCCAGTGGTCATTCAGGAGCAGGTTGTTAAGTTTCCATGTAGTTGTGTGGTTTTGAGTTTCTTAATCCTGAGTTCTAATTTGATTGCATTGTGGTCTGAGAGACTTGTTTGTTATGATTTCCTTTCTTTTTATTTTGCTGATGAGTGTTTTACTTCCAAATATGTGGTCAATTTTAGAATAAGTGAAATGTGCTGAGAAAAATATATATTCTGTTGATTTGGGATGGAGAGTTCTGTAGATGTCTGTTAAGTCTGCTTGGTCCAGAGCTGAGTTCACATCCTGAATATCTTTGTTAATTTTCTGTCTCATTGATCTGTCTAGTATTGACAGTGGGGTGCTAAAGTCTCCCATTATTATTGTCTGGGAGTCTAAGTCTTTTCATAGGTCTCTAAGAGCTTGCTTTATAAATCTGGGGCTCCTGTATTGGGTGCATATATATTTAGGCTAGTTAGCTCTTCTTGTTGCATTGATCCCTATACCATTATGTAATGCCCTTCTTTTTATTTTCGATCTTTGTTGGTTTAAAGTCTGTTTTATCAGAGACGAGGATTGCAACCACTGCTTTTTGTTGTTGTTGTTGTTTTCTTTTTTCTTCTTCTTTTTTCTTTTTCTTTCCATTTGCTTGGTATATAGTCCTCCATCCCTTTCTTTTGAGCCTATGTGTGTCTTTGCATGTGAGATGGGTCTTCTGAATACAGTACACCCATGGGTCTTTGCTCTTTATCCAATTAGCCAGTTTGTGTCTTTTAATTGGGGCATTTAGCCGATTTACATTTAAGGTTAATATTGTTATGTGTGAATTTGATCCTGTCATTATGATGCTAGCTGGTTATTTTGCCAGTTAGTTGATGCAGCTTCTTCATAATGTCGATGGTCTTTACAATTTGGTATGTTTTTACAGTGGCTGGTACCAGTTTTTCCTTTCCATAATTAGTGCTTCCTTCAGGAGCAACTAGTAAGGCAGGCCTGGTGGTGACAAAATCTCTCAGCATTTGCTTGTCTGTAAAGGATTGTATTTCTCCTTTGCTTATGAAGCTTAGTTTGGCTAGATATGAAATTCTAGGTTGAAAATTCTTTTCTTTAATTATGTTGAATATTGGCCCCCACTCTCTTCTGGCTTGTAGGGTTTCTGCAGAGAGATCCACTGTTAGTCTGATGGGCTTCCATTTGTGGGTAACCCAACCTTTCTCTCTGGCTGCCCTTAACATTTTTTCCTTCATTTCCTTCATTTCAACCTTGGTGAATCTGACAATTATGTGTCCTGGGGTTGCTCTTCTCAAGGAGTATCTTTGTTCTCTGTATTTCCTGAATTTGAGTGTTGGCCTGTCTTGCTATGTTGTGGAAGTTCTCCTGAATAATAACCTGAAGAGTGTTTTCCAACTTGCTTCCATTCTCCCCATCACTTTCAAGTACACCCATCTAACATAGGTTTGGTCTTTTCCCATAGCTTTATTTAATTAAGTTGATGGTCAATCTCTGATACCCTTTCTTCCACATGACCTATTCAGCTCTTGATACTTGTGTATATTTCACGAAGTTTTTGTGCTGTGCTTTTCAGCTCCATCGGGTCATTTACATTCTTCTCTCAACTGTTTATTCTAGTTAGAAATTTGTCTAGCCATTTTTCAAGGTTCTTATCTTCCTTGCATTGGATTGGAACATGCTCCTTTAGCTCAGAGGAGTTTGTTACTATCCACCTTCTGAAGCACTACTTCTGTCAATATGTCAAACTCATTCTCTGTCCAGTTTTGTTCCCTTGCTGGTGAGGAGTTGTGATCCTTTGGAGGAGAAGAGGGGTTCTGGTTTTTGGAATTTTCAGCCTTTTTGTGCTGTTTTATTCTGATCTTCATGGATTTCTCTACCTTTGGTCTTTGATGTTGGTGACCTTTGGATGAGGTTTTTGTGCGGACGTGCTTTCTGTTAATGGTGACGCTATTCTTTCTGTTTGTTAGTTTTCCTTCTAACAGTCAGGCCCCACTCTGCAGGTCTGCTGGAGTTTGCTGGAGGTCCACTCCAGACCCTTTTTGCCTGGGTATCACCAGCAGAGCTACAGAACAGCAAAGATTGCTGCCTGTTCCTTCCTCTGGAAGATTTGTCCAGAGGGGCACCCGCCAGATGCCAGCTGGAGCTCTCCTGTTTGAGGTGTCTGTTGACCCCTGCTGGGAGGTGTCTCCCAATCAGGAAGAATGGGGTTCAGGGACCCACTTGGGGAGGCAATTTGTTTCTTAGCAGAGCTCGAGCACTGTACTAGGAGAGCCACTGCTTTCTTCAGAGCTGGCAGGCAGGAATGTTTAAGTCTACTGAAGCTGCCCCCACAGCTGCCCCTTCCCCCAGATGGTCTGTTTCAAAGAGATGGAAGTTTTGTCTATAAGCCCCTGACTCGGGTTGCTGCCTTTGTTTCAGAGATGCCCTGTCAAGAGAAGAGGAATCTAGAGAGGTAGTCTAGCTACAGTGGATTTGCAGGGCTGTGGTGGGCTCCATCCAGTTCAAACTTCCCAGTGCTTACACTGTGAGGGGAAACCGCCTACTCAAGCCTTAATAATGGTGGACACCCCTCCTCCCACCAAACTCAAGTGTCTCAGATCAACTTCAGACTTCTGTGCTGCCAGTGAGAATTGCAGGCCATTGGATCTTGGCTTGCTGGTCTCCATGGGGGTGGGATTCACTGAGCTAGACCACTTGGCTCTTGGCTTCAACTCCCTTTCCAAGGGAGTGAATGGCTCTGTCTCACTGGCATTCCAGGTGCCACTGGGGTATGAAAAAACTCCTGCAGCTAGCTTGGTGTCTGCCCAAATGGCTGCCCAGTTTTGTACTTGAAACCCAGGGCCCTGGTGGTGTAGGCACCCGAAGGAATCTCCTGGTCTTTGAGTTGCAAAGACTGTGGGGAAAAAGTAGTATCTGGGCTGCAATACACTGTTCCTCAGGGCACAGTACCTCATGGCATCCCTTGGCTAGGGGCGGGAGTTCCCCAACCCCTTGTGCTTTCCAGGTGAGGTGATGCCCCACTCTGCTTCTGCTTGCCCTCCATGGGCTGCACCCACTGTCTAACCAGTCCCAGTGAGATAAGCCAGATACCTCAGTTGGAAATGCCGAAATCACCTCCCTTCTACACTGATCTTGCTGTGAGCTGCAGACCTGAGTTGTTCTTATTTGGCCGTCTTGCCCATATAAGCTGCAGTATTGTTAGCTATAGACACTGTTGTATAGCAGATCTCTAGAAATCATTCAACTTGAACAACTGAACTTTATACCTGTCCAATAGCAAATACCTGTTTTCTTGTCTCCCCAGCCCCTGGCAACCATCATACCTTTCCCTATAGTATGAGTAGCTATGAGTTTTACTTTTTAATATTCCACATACAAATGATATCACACAGTATTTGCCTTTCTTTGCCTGGTTTATTGCACTTAGCATAATGTTCTCTAGGCTTATTTGTTTATTTTCTAAGGATGAATAATGTTTTATTGTATGTATATACCACATTTTTCTTTATCCATTTATTTGTTAGTGTACATTGAGGTTGTTTTAATGTCTTATGTCTTATAAATAATGCTGCAGTGAACATAGGAGTGCAGCTATCTCTTCAAGATCTCTTGTAGCATTTTGTGATTGACATAGTTTTAAAATTTATGAATACCTAGCCTTTTAATGTCTCATTATGGTAGCAGAATTCCTTAATTTAAGAATACTGATGGAGAGAGGCAAATACTCTCCTTCTATAAAAACTAAAAATGTTAGCTACTCATGATCTCATTCTTCCTTGCAGCTGACCTTGTCTTGGTAGCTTCTAAAGAAGCATCTGTTTTTCTCGGCTGGTGAGGATAGTAGTAAATGATGAAAGGTGACATCTGTGAAAACATAAATACTTTAAGTACTTGAAGGAATATTCAACACATCAATACTGGAGTGTGTTTTTTGTCTTGTTTCTGGAAATTCATTAAAAACTTTGCTCTTTGGTCTTTCCAATGATTCATTTAACAAACTCATTTTCTACTTTTTCACAGAGAGGCAGATTCTGAACTGAAAATCTGACTGGTTCCAACTTCATACTTTGTTTTATTAAGACTTTCCTTCCTTTGGAATTTGCAAAGAATGCAGTCTTTATGTGTCATTTGTTCATCCATTTTATTATAAACTGCTTTTTCATGGAGTCCTTATTTTTTATATTTCTTTTTTATACATAATATTTAAGAAAATGACATTTTAATATGGATGATTGAATGAACACGTGATTACATATTAATAGAAAAAGCATAGGCCTGAGAAATACTTAAAGCAAATACTAACTTTTTTTAATATATAAGCCATAGTATCTCTGGGTCAGAGATTTTTCACATATAAAATGAAATGGCCAGGTAAGTGTTATGGGCCTACAAATTATACATTATTTGTCTTAGTTTATTCTTTTCTGTATATCTTGAAGGTAAGGACCTTTTGATATAATATGTTCCTGTAAGATTTCAGAAGCAGGTGTACCTAAAATAAATTTTCAGCCCAAATTAGATTCACGTTTGTTTGTTTTTCTGCCCACAAACTAAAGATTGGCTAAACAAGTGCCAAAATAACTTCAGCTCAAGGGAAGAGACTACTTTGTGTATTTCTGTATTTCTGTTCCAGGATAGTCCTACTTCCATTGTCTCTTCTCTTTGTAATCTCAGTTCCTTCAATTCTGCCTGAGACTAAGCAGTTTAGCAATTAGAGTAGCTTAGTGTTTTCCCGATCTTACTTCCTGTAATTGATCTGTCTCGGATCCCCAGCTGCCACTCTCTAGTGGCCTTTTTATTTCAGTATTTGCTTGGAGATGAAACAGTAAGTGGCAAGCATATCCAAACTTTCCCTCTGTATCTCAACAGATATCACTAATGAATCATGTCATGCTTTCTTGCTGAGCGTGCATATGTTCAGCCACTCCTCAGAACACCACTCCAGGAAGTCAATACCAATCAAGGTTGGCACAGTTTGTTGACGACACTTTATATTAACTCACTCACCACTCACACACTCATTTCAATACTTTTTTGGCTTGTTTTCTTGAAAAATAGAGGCTGGCCACATATAAGCTGCATTTTCCAAATATCCTTTTAACTAAGTGTGCAGGCATGGGACTTAGGTTCTGCCAAGCAGATGCATCTGCATAAAACATGAATGAAGAGAAAGAACACGAAGCAACTGTTGCATGTCGGTTTCCTGGGGTAGATGTGATAAAATTTCTAGTTTCTAGCTCCTATTGTAGAGGCAATGGAAATGGCAATATCTTTCCCTTTCAGTGACTCCATGATGTGGTTGGGCATATCTTCTAAATACGTTGTTCTTCAAGTGCATCTCCTACACATGTAGTAGCTAAGCTTAAAAACCACCACAACAATTCTGTATTATGTGGCTTCCACTAAGCAATTCCTTAAGAAATAAACCATCTAGATAGCCTCTAGTGTCTGCAGCTAAGAATGGTGACTATTCAAAGTTGAAATACACTTGTTACCTTTGTCGGTTAGTAATACGTTTGTGAGTAATAAATCCAATGAATAGTGGTTGAAACATGGAACCTGTTTTTCGCATGGTGCTCAACAATGTCATCCCAAACAATCTTCAACATCCTGTTACCTCCTTATATTGTCTGCACACTAGGCAGGAGGGAAAGGGCGGGCTAAAGGTTTTCTTCTAACAGTACATTATTTGAGAAGGGATGCCATATCAGGGATTATTGTTGACATCTCAGTGACTAGCACTGTGTCTCATGTACTCCCTGAGGCCTGAAGGTTGGTATTTCACTATCCTGTTTCTATAATAGAGACAAGCAGGGGAATCAATATTAAACATTATATTGAGTTAGACAGCCTACAATGTTTGCAACACTGTTACTGCCTTATTTGCTGTTGTCACCTAGGGCTCCTCTGATAAACTCCAACCAAATATTACTCAAATGCCAGGCTACTTTGAAGATATTATGGATTTGATTCCAGATCACCACAGTAACGTGAACATTGCAATAAATCACATGATTGTTTTGGTTTTCTGGTCTATATAAAACATATTTTTACATTATACTGTAGCCTACTCACACGTCTCCTGATTTTGTGTGTGTGTGTATATATATATACATACATATATATATACATACATATATATATATATATATATATATATATATATCCTCCTATACAAACACAAGACCACAGATAGATAGATAGATAGACAGAGATAGAGAAGGGGAGAGACACAGAGACATACTGCAGAGATATGTGTTTAGTTCTTGACTACTGAAATAAAGTGAGTCATACAATTCTTTTGGTTTCCCAGTGTTTATAAAAGTTATGTTTATACCATACTATAACTATTAAGTGTGCAATAGCATTGTGTCTAAAAACTAAGGTACATACCTTAATTTAAAAAATACTTGTTTTTTTTTTAAGACAGTGTCTTACTGTCAGCCAGTTTGGAGTGCAGTGGCTCAATCTTGGCTCACTGCAACCTTCTGGGCAATTCTCATATCTCACCCCTCCACCCCAGGAGCTGGGATTACAGGCGCCTGCCACCACACCCAGCTAATTTTTGCATTTTTAGTAGAAATGGGGTTTCATCATGTTGGCCAGGCTGGTCTTGAACTCCTAACCGCAAGTGACCTACTTGTCTTGGCCTCCCAAAGGTCTGGGATTTTAGACATGAGTCACTGTACCCAGTCTAAAATTACTTTATTTCTAGAAAATTTTAATCTTCTGAGCCTTCAGCAGGTGGTAATCTTTTTATTGGTGGAGAGTCTTGCTTCGATGTTGGTGGCTGCTGATCAATCAGGTTAGTGGTTCATGAAGGCTGGTGTGGCTGTGGCAATTACTTAAAATAAGGCAATAATGAAGTTTGACACATTGATTGATTCTTCCATTCATGAAGGATTTATCTATAATATGCAATGTTGTCTGGTAGTATTTTAGCTACAGTAGAGCTTTTTTTAAAATCAAAAAAATCCTCTCAAATCCTGTTGCTGCTTTATCAACTAAGTTTATGTATGATACTAAATCCATTATTGTCATTACAACAGTACTCCTAGCACCTTCACTACGAGTGGATCCCATCTCAAGAAATCACTCCCTGCTCATTCATGGGAAGAAACTCTCCATCCATTGATATTTTATCATCAGATTGCAGCAATTCATTCATATCTTCAGACTCCACCTCTAATCCTAGTTCTCTTACAATTTCCACCACACTTGACAGTTACTTCCACCATTGTAGTCTTGAACCCCTCAAAGTCAGCCATGAAGGTTAGAATCAACTTCTTCCAAACTCAAGCTAATATTTTTATTTTGACCTCCACACATGAATCACTAGTTTCCTGAATGGTGTCTAGATTGGAGAATCTTTTCCAGAAGTTTTTCAATTTACTTTGCCCAGATCCATCAGAATTACCAAAATGTGATACAGACACAGAGTAAGCACATACTGTTAGTAAAATGGCGCCAACAGACTTGCTAGACTCAGGATTGCCAAAAAACTTCAATTTCTAAAAAATGCAGTATCTGCAATGTGCAGTAAAGCAAAGCACAATAAAATCAGGTATGCCTGTATTTAGATGAAATATTTAGTTTCCAATTTGATGGAACACAAACATAGCAAAAAGCTCATCTGCTCATAAATAACTTTCCGAAAGCCTGTTGTTGAATGTGAATTTTCTACTTTTAGAGTCACATATTTGGATTAAGATATTTGGCATCCAGAGAACATATGCTCAATTGCATATTTATTATTCAGTAGTGGCAACTCAAAAACTCATCACTACTTATTATCTTGTTACTCCAGAAAAAATTATTAAACAGGCATGTAAATCTTCATGCAGAATAGAGCAGAATAGAAGCTGCATCTGAGGAAGGGAGAGGAAGCCTGGAGAGACTACTGGGCAACATGAGCAACTGGAAGGGATTCCAGGAATTAAGTGAAATGAAGAGGGAAACAAGTGCACAAAATCTTCTGACCCAATCATACCTTTAAATGGGCCAGTTCCAATTAGGAATACATATGAAACGGTTCCTTCCTATATGTTAGAGGTTTAGAAGATTAATTCATAGCACCCTTCTCTCCTCTGTTTGAGGTTGAAACCAACTGAGAAATGACTAGGTAGATGGAAAGTACAAATTTTCTCTTGTAATCATGTCCATATGCTATGCTTAAATATTTGGTAAAATCAGCTTATAACAGTTGACCTTTGAATTATCCTTATTACCCACTAACTGGCACACCTCAACATCCCCAGCCTTCACAATGCATATACGTGCACAAACACATACACACTGTGTTAGTCCATTTTCACACTGCTATAAGGAACTGCCTGAGACTGGGTAACTTATAAAAGTTCAATTGACTCACAGTGCAGCATGGCTGGGAGGCCTCAGGAAACTTACAATCATGGCTGAAGGCAAAGGGGAAGCAAGACACCTTCTTCACAAGGCAGCAGGAAGGAGAATGCATGCGAGAGGAACTACCAAACACAAAACCATAAGATATTGTGAGAACTCATTCACTATAATGAGAACAGCATGGGGAAAACTGTCCACATGATCCAAGTACCTCCTCCTGGTGAGTTCCTGGATATGTGGGGATTATGTGGATTAAAATTCAAGATGAGATTTTGGGTGGAGACACAGCCAAACCATATCACAAATACACACGCACACACACACACACACACACACACACACACACGGAAGCTCCTTGTACTGATGGCAGGCAAAACTGAAGAGGAATGAGAGTAGGATGAGTCACATGTAACCACTCCATATCCCCCAGTCATCCATTAGATTCTTTCCACTTGCTTCGGGTTGGTGAGTGAGAATACAGGCAAGGCAAGACAAGAGTACAGGAGCGGCACTGTGGTGGAAGGCTCTCCCCATAAAAACATGAAGAAAGGGGAATACACATTTATGTACTCTCCACTGACGATTCTTAGGAGTTAAAGTCAGAGAGCTAGGGTAAATAGTGACAAAGCAATTACAGACAATAATGCTATCATCATCAGTATTTCATCATCCTACACTATTGTTAAAGGATAATGAGAAGTCATATTATGCTGTTAGAGCATTATACTGTAGCCTTCCTATAATACTTACAGAAAAACATTTTAAAGGTAGAAAATATACTATGCCTTCCACTATCTTTCCAAAAGATTTCTATCTTATTTGTGAAGCAAAATAGAGATTAAATAACAATATAAACAATTTGGCTCACACATATGTCTCCAGTCTCAACCCCCTCTTGTTCTGAATTCATTTTATAGTCTAGAAAAAACAATCTGCCTATAATGATCATGATACATTTCATAGTACTCTTTGCCTCTGCACTTGTGCTTTTGCTATTTCCTCTCCTCAAAATGGATTTTCATGCCTCTTTTATCTAACATTAAGTATCTTTCAAATCTCAGTTCAAGTATTATTTTATTTCACTAGGAACATTTTCTTGAATCTTCTGGATGCAATAAGTAGCCATCTTCTGTGAGTTAATAACACTTTTGACGGTATTTGAAGTTGTATGTTATGTATTTGTTAAGTCCACTGGAATATAAAAGGTTGAGGGTCATTATTTTTTTAAATATTTGCATCTTTCTAACTTAGCACAGAGCTTGTTCTATAGTAGGCACTTAAGTGCTTCTTTGAACTAGAGAGGGGAGAGACAATAGAGTTATTAGGACAGAAAGGATTCTCAGGAAGGGCAAATCGTGCATGAAGAGACAATTAATCAAAATATATTTTAGAAATTTTGTAGATGGGATAGTTCTAAATATAGTAGATCTTTAAGTTTTGAAATGGCACATTAATTTTTTAAAATCTTAAAAGGGTAATATTTTTATAATTAAAAGGGAACACCTTTGAATGACACTGAATTCATTAAAAAAAATTCCAGAAAGATAACTAAAGGGACTCTTGTAAAATGATCAGTCCCTAGATTTGTGTTTGTATTTTTCTATTTTGTATCATAAGCATCATTAGTTATTAATGATTAATTCATAATCACTCAAGACTGTGATTCAGAATGTGTCAATTACGTAAACTGCTCAATTCAAACACCAGAATGGTAGAGAATAAACTGAATTTACATTCCGAGGTATATTCTAAGAAACAAATATAAATCATAATAATGTAGATATTTTTCATTCATTCCTGATTATAACACCACATTATGAAGTCAATAACCTGCTTCTTGAAGAGCATCTGTTGAACATGATATTGTTATATTTGGATAATCTGCAAGCAAAATCTTGTTTCTCAAATTTCTGGGAGAAATCCTGGTAGAACATTGCTATTCAGTGATAAAGTAGACTTGTTTTTTTTTTCTATCACATTTCTGGAGATATTTTCTCCTACACAGATCTGATAAAATTGACATCTTTCTGTTCAATTCTTCTGTGTAAAGGCTATAGAGGAAGCATTACACATCTATAACACCATGTAGAGACAAACTAGTTACTGGCTACTCTAGTTAAGAACCAAACTCCCTCATTCTCAACCTTTTGGTTTATGTCTTAATATATTTGAGTTCTGGCTTTAGTTTAAGTTCATTATTCCAATTCTGTAATTCTGTGGTATTTATTACTTATTTAAATATATAATTAAAAACTTAGATCTGCAAACATTTGCATGAGATTTCTACAGAAAATTATGTTTTGATTTTCATAAAATGTTAAAATGTATTAGAGAAATATTGATTTCATTTTTTAAGATTTACAATTTACTAGGACCAAATTAAATGCTTTGTAGCTAATGCTAATTCATATAAATCAACCCTTCCTCACTTAGCAATGCCAAACTAAATGATAAAATTTTTATCCACCTACCTAATCATTGCTAGAACAAATCATTTATTTGAATTTGTGTTTTCTCAGTTATTCATGCACAAAGAATCATTCTTAGAACTGCTCTGTCCTAAAGAGATTTGACAAATGTTGTACTTGGAAACAGCTTTGTTTTTCAAATTGCATTTTCTGCACTTCACTTCTTTTTTATTACTAAACATATTTGCATAAAAATAGTATCAAATTAAAAGAGTTGCCAATTTCACTTTAATTGACTTAAAATTCTCTTGAAATTGTTATAAGCCAAAAAATATACAATTGTTTGCTATAGCTTGTATGTGTTGAAGAGAAAACACATCCAGTTGAGTTCCTAGGGGTAGCTTTGTAAATGTACTGCTTTATTCTATTATTCCAATCAAAAAACTCTAAAACATAACCTAAAAACTACCTCAACTAACTTTTAAATTAATCTCTGTGTCTCTGCTAATGCAAAACAGAAATATTTGATTTCATAAAATTAAATGAATTTCGGAATACTTAGGCCTTTCTATCTCTATGAGTATGCAAAATCAATTTCAGATTAATTATGAGCATTGCAAAGAGTAGTCACCTGAAAACATACTAAAAATATGTAACCAAGATAATTTTTAGTTTTCTTCTTTTATTTCTTCCTTCCTGTAATTTTTCTTTATCTTTGCTATACAACAGCCATTAATACATCACAATGATGTCTGAAAAACTGCATATTTGTTCTTGTTAATTTGTTATCATTTGATTTGTTTATTTGTTTTCACCACAGCAAACATTCAGACAACTATAACTTAAACATCAGGAACTTATTTTTCTGTTTACTTACTTTCATGGTAGATTTTTCTTTTGAAAGTGGTGATATGTCCCCTCCTTTACTGTGATTCTTACTAAAATATATATCATATTATAGTAACAATAACAGATTGCTTATCTTTAGGACTTTTAGTGAAGAAATGAACTTTTATTTACAGTTCTGTAGTTTTTCCTCTCCATTTTTTTTTTTTTTTTTTTTTTAGACAGAGTTTTGCTCTGTCGCCCAGGCTGGAGTGCAGTGACTCAATCTCGGCTCACCGCAGCCTCTGCCTCCCAGGTTCCAGCGATTCTCCTGCCTCAGCCTCCTGGGTAGCTGGGATTACAGGCACACACCACCACGCCCAGCTAATTTTTGTATTTTTAGTAGAGACAGGTTTCTCACCATGTTGGCCAACTGGTCTCAAACTCCTGGCCTCAGGTGATCTGCCAGCCTCCCGAAGTGCTGGGATTATAGGCTTCAGTCATTGTGCCCAGCCTCTCCTCTCAGTTTCATCTTGCATTTTTCTTTGTCTCCATCAATGTCATCATCACTGCTCAAACCTATGTTATGCCTATCTTAGACCTAGATATTGCTACATCCTTTTGGCTATTTTTAAAACTTGAAATTTTCTTTCTCCCCTCTAATCAAACCTGTGCAAAATTTATAGAATTATCTCACACAAAAATGTTTAATACCTCTGATCAAAATCTACAAAAATTCTACCTATTTGTGTCATATTTATTGTAAAGCAGTTTCTCTGGTTTGAAATTTATCATAATGGAACAGAAAAATTAGTACTGTACAAAAAATTAATAAGCAATTTAAATTATTCAACACTGTCACCTTTGCTTGAAATCTCCCTCATTCCTCCTCACCTGCCTTTCTGTGAGCGTTTTCCCTGCTTAAGGTGTGAGTCAGTTCTAGATCACGCTGGTGCCTCCTTAATAATTTTTTCTTACTCCATTTATATTTTTCATTTTTATTTCTGAAGGTCTGGAACATTATACCACAAGGTTGTCCTGATTCTGAAAACATTTTCCATTCTTTGTCCCCTATTTTATTTGTCTCATAGCTAGTGATTTCTCTAAGAAGTGACAACCTTGTCTTTTTTCTCATCTCCAATTTGTTGTCTGAGGCTTCACTGGGAAGCCATGAAGGCCTTTGATTCTGGACAGAAATACTATATCATGTAGCCTGAATCCAACTAGAAAAAGTCAAAAGAAAAAGAGTGCATTAACATTGTCATCCAGCTCAGTCACCTTGGGTAACTATGAGACTAATAGAATGTATTTAATCTCCTCTCCCTGTAGAGAGCTGATCGCCATATAAAATCCCACGTCATCTTCCCAGGTATGTTCTCAAGGACATTAAGCTGTCCATGCTGGAAAAATACTAACTAGAAATATGTGCTAGTAATGTTTTAGCCTAGCAAATTTTTACATGCATTTTACATAAATTGTTAGTAGCATATGTAAAGATAAGGAGTAAAGTGTAAATGTAAGTAGAACTAAAAATATAGTCAATCAAGAGTGAAATCAAATGTTGCTGACTCAAACCCTTACGTTCCTCTAACTTACTAGTTGTGATTTCCTACACAAATAAAGTCTGATTGGATAGCTTCTTCCAAATTGCCCCAATTTGACCAATTTCTCAAAGAAGTACAAAGTGGAACTTGAATATTCTGTGTGGGCATTTTTTAAAATTTATTTCGCATACAAACACACATACACACGTACTTCCTATGTTTAAAATCTGAAATGAGAAAAAGATTCCTTTGTGGTCACTTTTGGGTTTGACTTTCTCAATATACTAGGAAACTAGAAAAACCTCATCTAGTTTCCTCAACTGTAAAACAGGGTTAGTATTCATAGCATTGTACCAAATACAGTCATGCACTGAGTAGTGATATTTTGGTCAATGACAGAATGAATACACTATAGTGATCCCATACTATTATAATGGAGCTAGAAATTTTCTGTCACTTGGTGATGTTGTAGCTGTTTTAAGCTCATAGGGCACTGTACTACTCACGTGTTTGTGGTGATACTGGTGTAAACCTACTATACTATCAGTTGTATATAAAAGTACAGCACACACAATTGCATACAGTGCTCAATGCTTGATAATGATAAATGACTATGTTACTGGTTTATGTAAAAAAAAAAAAAAAGGTAACTATAAAATAGCCTCAGACAAGTCCTTCAGGAGGTATTCCAGAAGAAGGCAGTGTTATCATGGGAGATGACAGCTCCCTGTGTGTTACTGATACTGATCTCAAAGACCTTCAAAAGGGACAAGATACAGAGGTGCAAAACAGTGATACTGATGATCCTGACCCTGTGTAAAGTCAGGCAGTTGGATGTGTTTGTGTGTTAGATTTTACAGAAATGTTTTAAAATAAAAAATAAAACTTCAATATAGAAAAAAGTTTATAGAATAAGGATCTAAAACCATGTTTAGGTTTTAAGCTAAGTGTTATTACAAAAGAACAAATTAAAAAGAAAGTTTCTACAGAAAAATATTATAGTAAGCTAAGGTTAATTTATTATTAAAGAAAAAAATTAAAACAAATGTAATGTAGCCTAACTGTGCAGTGTTTATAAGGTCTACAGGAGTGTACAACAATGTTCTAGGCCTTCATATTTGCTCATCACTCACTCACTGACTCACGGAGAGCAACTTCCTGTCCTTCAAGTTCCATTCATGATAAGTGCCCTATATAGGTGTGCCAATTTTGATCTCTTATAATCTATTTTCACTCCCCCTTTTCTATATTTAGATATGTTTAAATACATAAATACTTACCATTGTGTTACAGTTGTCTACAGTATTCAGTACACTAACATGCTGTATAGGCTTGCAGCCAAGGAGCAATGGGCTATACCCAATAGCCTAGGTGTGTGGTAGTCTATACTATGTAGGTTTGTTTTGTGTAAATACTGTATGATGTTTGCCAAAGACAGAATTGCCCACTGACGCATTTTTTACAAAGTACCCCTATCGTCAAACCGGGCATGACTGTATGTACAAAGCCCAAAAAACAGTGACTTGTACACAGATATGCTATATAAAAGGTTATTGTCATTATTGCCATCATCATTATCAGTAGGTTTATACTTCCTTGTTCCGTATGATGTCTCCACAGCGTTTGAAGAAAATGAGATGGAGAGTCGCATCCGCCGCCGCCCCCACCCCCGCCCTGGGAGCCGCTGGGACCCTCGCGTCCAGACCCCAGCACCATGTGGTCGGAGACCTTCAAGAAGCGCCGCACCTTCCAACGAAGGGTAGATGTCCCACTTATTCGAGTGCAGCATCCAACCAAAATCCCGGTGATAATAGAATGATACAAAGGTGAAAAACAGCTTCCTGTCCTGAATAAAATGAGGTTCCTTGTACCTGACCACGTCAACATCAGTGAGCTCATCAAGATAATTAGAAAGCGCTTACAGCTCAGTGCTACTCAAGCCTTCTTCCTGTCACAGCATGGTGAGCGCCTCCACACCAATCTCAGAGGTGTATGAGAGTGAGAAGGATGAAGGTGGATTCCTGTACATGGTCTATGCTTCCCAGGAGACATTTGGGATGAAATTATCGGTGTAAAACTAGGAAAATGCATCTATTGTAGAATTTTTTCAACTCTTACTAAGGAAGAAAAAGGGATGTTACTAACTGAAATCGATCAGTTCATCTAATCAGACAGAGATCTTCAAACAGTAGTGTTCCCACCTAGGAGTGTTAGGAAATTGCGTTTGTACTTCAAGCAGAAAAACTAAGCTCTAAGTGAGCACGTTCAGCTTTGGAAACTGTATTATTTAATGTAGGTTAGTTGTTTTCAAATTTTAAAAGTTTAAAAATAAAACTTTGCATGAAAGAAAGAAAGAGAAAGAGAGAGAAAGAAAGAAAAGAAAAGAAAGAAAAGAAAAGGAAAGAAAAGAAAAAAAAAAAAAGAAAAGAAAAGAAGAAAAAGAGATGTACTGTCTTCCCCTGCCTTGGTGATTAGGGAAGCACATGCTGATGTGGAGGTGAGACACTGAGCATTACAGAGGGAAAACTTCCCTAGAGAATCTCCTGGACCTGCTGTGCACTGCACACATGAAAATCAGCTTTTAAATGTTACTGAGATTTGGAAGTTATTATTACTACATAACTTAGAATTTCTGACTAATAAATGAGTTTATTAGGAACGCAATGTAGCTTCTTAGGAAGTGACTACAGTCTTTACCAGTTTCAAGCTATGTGTCCCTAGGAACTCTGTATTGCTCTAATTTTTTATCTATTAAAAAGAAAGTGAGACTATTGTTATTGTAAAGGATTAATATGACAGTAACATAAACTTTACAGAAATGTAATATGATAGGATGCTTCACATGTAGGAACCTTTTATCAGTTATTACTATTTTTAATATTAAATTTGTTGTTTTTAAATGAACTAAATACAACACACAGCCCTTTGGTAACCAGCACATATAGTGGATAATTCAGTTAAAACTTTTTGGAAATGCAATCTTATCTGTATCTTGTGGGATTTGGTAGGGTTCTAAATTGGAATAATTTCTATGGATAAAATTTGACAATATCTATGTAAAACAGATATACAATTCTTTGTACAATGGCTATGTACATACACAGATACTCATTGAAACATTATTTGTAACAGCATAGGAAAAACCAAGTAAGCCTAAAAAGCTATCAACAGGGAATTGGTCTACTAAATAATGATAAATTCACATACTAAAACAGTATCAGCCATTTTAAAGATGAGGTTATTAATACATAACAATATGGAAGGATCTCGAAAGATAAATTGTTGAGTAAGAAAGGTAAGGTGTGCAACAAGGTATAATACAGTGCTATTTATATGACCAAAAGATATACACGCACAGAAAATCTTTGAGGCTAGAGGATGCACAAGTGACTGATAACACTATTGCTGTGGAAAGAAGTTGTGTTTTGAGAAAAGTAATTAAATGAAGGATGTATTTCTTATTGTACTTCATAAGGCAGGTTTCTTTTCTTTTTTTTTTTTTTTTTACCATGCAAACATATCACCTATAAACAAAATAGACCAAAGGAAAGATGATCCATCAGACATACTTTGTCATTATACAGTTCTGTTTTTAAAGAGTTATTTACAGGTAAGTGAACTGAGTGACATTGACACAAGGTTTTTGATACACTTGAGGGTGATTTTGATATAAAATCACAATTAAAAGACAATTTAGAAGAATTATTTTTCAAGTTTAAGACTAAATATTAAAATCATTAAAATTTAAAAAAATTTGTAACTTTAACTCATTCTACAAATGTTTTATTCTATACATAAATTTATTGGATTTGAATAATGATTTCTAAGGGGACTTTAAGGAATGGGTAGTCTTGTTTCCAGATTTAATTACACATAGTCAAATTTTAAACAATAAGATTCTAAAGTTATTATTTTAGATTTCTTTTTAATGTATTTCAGTTCTCTAGCAACAACAACAACAAACTTCCTAAATATTTAAACTTCTCTTATATGTCTAATAGATCAAACTTAAATTACTAATTAAACTTTTAGTTTGGTTTCAATTTTAAGTTTGTAGTCTAGATCAATTACTCAATTACCTATTTTTAAACTGTCTTTAAAAGATTATCACTTTAATAATCAAACTATCTTAAACAATATTTTTACAAGAATACCGTATATTGCACTGAAGTAGAATTAAGAGCAAATTGTATATTTTACATCTGCAGAAAGGCTAAGAAACTTCACTGAATTCATATAACTAGATAAAGCAAAACTGGATTCAGGTTTGTCTCATTCTATTATCTATAACATTTACACTATGCCACCTGCCTTTTCTGATAATACCAGAAGCCAACAAAAAACAATTGTATTAACTCATATATTCATATGTTCAAGGAATAGTAGTAGCTTCAAGTGCAATTGGACAGTGGGGCTCAAAAGGTATCTTCAGCATCCAATTTTACCCACATTCTTTTGCATCTCTGTTTCCATTGTGTTGGCTTCATTTTTAGCTGCAGAAACAAGCCCTACATCTACCTATCATTTAATAGAATATTGGTGTTTAATTTTTCTGACTTTTCCCAGCAAAGACCGCATCAATTTCTCTTGCTCTATTTTGGCATTATCCACATCTCTGAAATATAGCCAGTGAGATAAACTAAATGGATGCGCATAGGTAAATCAAGGGTAAGCTTTGCAATGAGAGGGTTCTATTTTACCAAATCCTTTGTGTTGAGAGTGCCAGTGTGTTTGTCTGTAACAGAAATGTTAGGTTTTAGGAGGTACAAGTAGGGGGACAACTGAAATTGAAAAAGGAGATTCTGAAGTGGATTCTGCCCTACATCCACCATATTTGTCATTTGAAAACTTGTCAGAATTCTAGAATCACCTATTCATGTTAAAATGTTTGCTTTAAGTTTAATAAACCAACAACTTCAGTGTGATCTGATTACCTGTGGGTGGGCGATGTGAGCAAGTGGCCTATACCAGGACAACCCAAGTTTTCCAGAGTAAATGATGATTGGCAGAAAGCCGGTTTGAAGACTCTTAAAAAAGAGAACTGGACTGTATGAAAGATGCAACAAAATTTAGTCACGTGACATTGGGCTGTGGAGAAGTCTCTTGGCAGATAATCAAACCCCAGTTAAGCAGCTAGGTATTGAATCAAAGCTAGGAGATTGTGATACTAAGACTATTAAGTAGGTATGGCCAGTGTTGAAGGAATTGGACCTCTTGGCATACAGTTAAGACAGAGACCAAGGGCGAAGTTCTAGGAACCAGAGCTCTATGAGGCAGTGACCAAGATTTAGCTGGACACCAAGGCAGACTTCACAGCTAGACTGGTAACAGCAGATTTTATAAAAATGAGAAACTGCATTCTAACTTAAGATTTTCCTACCTAAGGTAAGTAATAGTTATAATAAAAGTGTATTTTCTTTTTCTAAGCAAGTGGCTTCAGAGTGGAAGAGACAGCTCCAGAGAAGCAGAACCTGAAAGTTTCCATTCGAGGTGCCATGTATCCTCAGAACCAATTTCTTGGCCCCTTCGCTTAGAACATTGTTTTCCTTTCTTTACCCAAAACACTGCCAATACTTATATTTTATGTCTTCATAATTTTAATAATCGGCTGAATGTACATTTTTGTGTTCATGTGTTCTTGTGCAATTTACACTTTTAAAGATCAGCATAGGCAACAATAAATCAACTAAATAACATTGATGCTAAATAACTAACTTTCAGAAATTCAGAAATGTTAATGCATAAGTACAAGAATACCTGTAGTTGTACACAAATTAGACAGTACATAAATTTTGTACAGAAATTAGATTAGTACACAAATTTGTGTACTAAGTTGTACATAAATTAGTTTAAAAATTAATTTCATTTAAAGTTTAATTCACTGTTGAAGAAACAAAGCTGATCCTATTCTTTAAAAAAAAAAAAAAAAAAAAAAAAAACTGGCCAAAATTGCAGATACAGCTTGGAGCATCTTATAGTTGCAGAAGGTAAGAAAGTTATTTTTTAAGAAAAAACCTACAAGGATGCAGAGGGGATATGTCAGAGGGACATAGGACTCAATTGAAAGAGCTCCCAATGGCCCAAGCTGAAACAATTTAGATAGCAAAGTAAACAAAGTATTACAAGATTATAAACCAAAGCATAAAATAATTATCCATGAATCCATTGATATAAAACACTGAATAAGCAAGTAACTAGGGGAGAATAGACAAATCTGTGAATCTGAATAATTATAATAATTTATGTAGATACTATGCCCTCAAGCAGGTGTAGCATAACTTCCCATTTTTTAAGTGTTGGTGTACATAATGACTTCCATCTAAACAGCACAGTATGGGAAGGGGCAGAAGAGTAATTTGATAGCAGAGAAACTGACAAACACTTCCTCAGCCAGGTGACTATGGTGTTTCTCCCAAGAACAAGTGACATCAAACTAATGAGAAAAGCAATTAACTGTGACAAATACACCACACTAGTGTGTTAATAATAGGGGAAACTGTTAATAGGTGTGATGGTACATAGAAACTCTCTGTATTATCCTTGCAATTTTTTTTTAAATCTACAACTATTCTAAACTAAAAAGTTTATTTTTTTCAAAAATAAATGAAAGCAACTTTTGACAGAAAACCGCTAATTAAAAAAAAAAAAAAAAAAAAAGCTCTGCCAAAAGATGTTTACTCACCAAACCAAATTCCTTGTTGGACCTAACTTTAAATTTAGCCCTTATTTTATTATTCAGTATTTAAATGATATAAGTTGACTCTTATAACAACCAACTTTCAAAAAAATTAGTTACTCTGGCACATAAAAAGGACCTTGCCTTTATGAAAAAATATTTAAAGAGAAAAAAATGCAATAGGCACTGTCAAAATTTCTCTAAATCAATTAATTAAACTGAAAAATAGAGAAACTTAAAGACTAACCCATTTTTTCAAAAACTGGAGAAAAGTGATTTTATGTTAGAGTACTGCAAATGCCTGCAAGTTTTTGACTAGGTTTCTTTCATATTTACACGTCTGTGAATTGCAGTACTTTCTTCCTCTTATGTACTAGCTCATTCTTCTAAGCAGTCCTAAAGACAATCTTGACAAAATTAAGGACTCCATGAACCTTAATTAATGTATGCCTACTTTAAATGTTCTCATACCTTACTCATTTCTAGAACATTATTGTGCCAATGATGTTTCATGTGTTAATTTTATAATTTTTGAAATAAATCATATTTTAGAACAATTTTATATTTACAGATATATTTCTAATTTAGTACATATATCTTGCCCCTAGTTTCCCCACCATTAACATTGTACATTATTATGATACATTTTTTACAATTAGTGAACTAATATTAATACATTAGTAACTACAGTCCATACATTATTTAGATTTTCTTAGGTTTAACCTAATGGTTTTTTCTTTACTGGGATTCCATCCAAGGTCCAATACATTTACCTTGGATATCACCATGTTTTCTTTGGCTCACCATTTTTTTCTTTATTAAATTAACAGTTTTTAAAAACAACTTTACTGAGGTATAATTTATATATTAAAACCAGCACATATATAATGCATAAAATTTGATGAGTTAGGACTTACATATATATTGTGAAACCACTACCACAATCAAGGCAATAAACATATGTATTACCTCCAAAAATTTACTCCTGCCCCTTGTTTTGTTTTGTATATGCATGTGTGTTTGGTAAGAGAACTCAACATGAGTTCTACCTTCTTAAATAATTGTTAAAGTGCACAATATAGAACAGTACTCTAATTATAGGCACTATACTGTACAGCAGATCTCTAGAACTTACTCACTTGCATAACTAAAACTTTATTGAAAAACAAATCCCCATTTCCACCCAGCCTCTGGAAACTACCATTCTATATTCTACTTCTGAGTTTGAATATTTCATTTTAGATTTCTTTTGCTTTGTTCTGTTCATTTTTTTGATAGGAGAGGACAAGGTAAAAACAAAAATTGGGTTTGTAATCCAAATACTTTTCCCGAAGATTGGTGATTCATTTCCATTTCACATTATCATGGATGAACACTTATCCTGACTTTCGTAATGGTTTGAATTCAAGGTAATATTTTTAACATGTGTTTTTCTGAAATCCAGTGTATTCACTGGATTCACGAAAGAACACAGGGTGTTCTTTGTGTTCTTGTTCTTATATGAAAGGAATTGGCACTTCAGCTTCAGAACAAATTTTAAAATGACAAATTCAATTTGTCTGTGATTTGGATCTAGGTTAATTACTGAGGCACCATTCAACAGTAATGGCTTCAAACATTTAAATACCCTGTGAAACTGCAATTAATTAAGGTTCTGCTGATTCTAAAAGCTATGCAATGAATAAGGAATGAGGGAAGAATTATAAACCTGGATGCTAAGTTCAGAGCAAAATGTCCATAATCTCCTCACTTTTGCAGTATCTGTAAATGGAGGGAGGGGATAGGAATTATGTGAATAACATTAAATAAAAAGTACATAAAAACTTGGAAGTTATTTTTCATTAAATTTGCCATGTATTCCAGTTCAATGAAATGCCTGTGAGGAAAATAACTACTTGAGGCCGAATAGTTCCATTGTCGCTATTCAGAATTTTTGAGAGTGAAAGGATGAATATTGGTCAACATTCCTGGTTTAAACTTACGTCTTTTAAAACATGATTTTGTAACTTAAACATCTATGTTATACCTTAAAAATTCAACATGAGTTCTACCTTCTTAATTATTAAATTGTATAATTGCATAATATAGTACAATATTATATGTGCTCTACTGTGCTGCAGTACATACAGGATTTGTGCTTAATAATATCAATGGACAAATTAAAATTATAGAAAGTAAAAAATGTCATAACACATCTAAATAGACATTTGTTTGTAGTTTTTTTAATACAAAACCTTTTTCCCATACAACATAAAAATTCCCTTTTTGTGGGCACAGTCGTGATGGTAATGAGAAGCTGGTTGGTACCCAGAATTTATACGAATTCTACAAGTGGGAAACTTATTCTTTCCAGTTGCATTAACTCTTACTAATTTTTTAAGTAAAAATTTTATTTTTATTTAGCTTTTCTCTACCAATTTCTATGGTATTTTTGTAGCTTCTTTCCATGTATCTGGAGTGATAATAGTACCAAGTTTCTATTCATATATTCATGCACCGTCCTTTCACCAAAATTTCCTTCATCACAGAAGCAACAGCAGCTTGAAAACAGTAACTGAGTTTAGCCATTTTTGATGGCTTGTACAAATGGAATCATGTCCTTCAGTCACTGGCTTGTTTTACTTAGCATAGAGTCCCCCAGACTCATTCATGTTGTTGCATATGGCAGGATTTCTTTCTTTTTTAAGACTGAATAATTTTCCATTTTATGTGTATATATGTACATACACACATATTCACACAATACACATATACATAAAGAAAATGTGATACATATATGTATTTTCTTTATTCATCTGTCAATGTGCAGTTAGCTTGTTTCTATATTTGACTATTGTACATAATGCTGCAATGAAGATAGAGGTGCAGATCTCTTGAGGTCCTGGTTTCAATTCTTTTTGATATATACTCAGAACTGGGATTGCTGGATCATATAGTACTTCTATTTTTAATTTTTTGAGGAGTCTCCATATGATTTTCATAGTGACTGTACCATATTACATTCCCACAACAGCATACAAGTGTTTCAATTTCTCCATATTCTCATCAACAGTTACCTTTTGTTTTTTTGGTAATAGCCATACTAATAGGTATGAGGTGATGTTGTAATTTTGATTTTCATTTTTCTGATAACAAGAGATATTGAATATGTTTCATATACCTGTTGGCCATTTTGCAGATGATGTGATTTTTTTTTAATTTTTAAATTTATTTCTATCTTTTTTTTTTTTTTTTAATGTTTAAGTTCAGGGGTACAAGTGTAGTTCATCACATAGGTAAACTTGTGCCATAGGGGTTTGTTAGACAGATTGTTTCATCACCCAGGTATGAAGCCTAGTACCCTTTAGTTGTTTTTCCTGATCCTCTCCTTCCACCCTCCAAAAGGCTCCAGTGTATGTCATTCCACCCTATGTGTACATGAGTTCTCATCATTTAGCTCCAGCTTATATGTGAGAACATGCTGTATTTTATGTGTAGAAAATCTTAAAGCCTCAACAAACGAATTGTTAGAACTAATGAATGAATTCAATAAACTGCAGTACAAAATCAACATACAAAAATCAGTCGTGTTTTTCACACTGACAGCAAACTATTTGACAAGGACATTAATAAAGCAATCCCATTTTCAATAGCATCGAAGAGAATAAAATACTTAGGGATAAACTTAATCTAAGAGGTAAAAGGCTAGTACACTGAAAGCAATAAAACATTGATGAAAAAAATTAGAGAAGACATAAATAAACAAAAACATTCTTCATCCATGAACTGGAGACTTAATATTATTAAACTGTTCATTCTACCCAAAGTGATTGATATGGTTTGGCTGTGTCCCCACCCAAATCTCAACTTCAATTGTGTCTCCCAGATTTCCCATGTGTTGTGAGAAGGACTCGGGGGGAGGTAATTTAGTCATGGGAGGCACTCCTTCCCCTCCTATCTCATGACAGTGACTAAGTCTCATGAGATCTGATGGGTTTATCAGGGGTTTGTGCTTTCACTTCTTCCACATTTTCTCTTGCCATTGCCATGTAAGAAGTGCCTTTCACCTCCTGCCATGAGACTGAGGCCTTCCCAGTCATGTGGAACTGTAAGTCCAATTCAACCTCATTTCTCTTTCTCTTCCCAGTCTCAGGTATGTCTTTATCAGCAGCATGAAAACAGACTAATACAGTAAATTGGTACCAGTAGAGTAGGGTGATGACTAAAAGATACCCAAAAATATGGAAGCAACTTTGGAACTGGGTCACAGGCAGAGGTTGGAACAGTTTGGAGGGTTCAGAAAAAGACAGGAAAATATGGGAAAGTTTGGAACTTCCTAGAGACTTGTTGAATGGCTTTAACAAAAGTGCTGATAGTGATATGAACAATAAGGTCCAGGTTGAGGTTGTCTCAGATGGAGATGAGAAACTTGCTGGGAACTGGAGCAAAGATTACTCTTGATATGTTTTAGCAAAGAGACTGGCACATTTTGCCCCTGCCCCAGAAAACTGTAATACTTTGAACTTGAGATAAATGATTTAAGGTATTCGGCAGAAGCAATTTCTAAGCAGCAAAGGATTCAAAAAGTGACTTGGATGCTATTAAAAGCATTCCATTTTAAAAGAGAAACAGCACAAAAGCTCAGAAAACTTGCAGACTGATGATGCAGTAGAAAAGAAAAACTCAAGCTGGCTGCAGAAATTTGCATAAGTAGCAAAGAGTCTAATGTTAATCCCCATGTAAGCGACCTTCATAGCAGCCCCTCCCATCAGAGGCCCAGGAGGAAAAGGTGCTTTCTTAGGCTGGGCCTAGGGACTTTGTGCAGCCTAGGGACTTGATGCCCTGTGTCCCAGCAGCTCCAGTCATGGCTGAAAAGGGCCAATGTAGAGCTCAGGCTGTGACTTCAGAGAGTGGAAGCCCTAAGCCTTGGCAACTTCCACATGGTGTTGAGCCTGTGAGTGCACAGAAGTCAAGAATTGAGGTTTGGGACCTCCATCTACATTTCAGAAGATGTATGGAAACACCAGCTTGCCCAGGCAAAAGTTTGCTGGAGGGGCAGGGCCCTCATGGAGAACCTTGGCTAGGGCAGTGCAGAAGGGAAATGTGGAATCAGAGCCCCCACACAGAGTCCCTACTGGGGCATCATCTAGTAGAGCTGTGAGAAGAGGCCCACCATCCTCCAGGCCCCAGAATGGTGGATCCACTGACAGCTTGCACCGTGTGCTGGAAAAGCCACAGACACTCAACACCAGCAGGTGAAATCAACCAGGAGGGAGGCTGTACCCTGCAAAGCCACAGGGATAGAGTTCCAAGACCATGGGGACTAATCTCTTGTATCAGCGTGACCTGGATGTGAGACCTGAAGTCAAAAGAGATCATTCTGGAGCTTTAAAAATTTGACTGTCTCACTGGATTTCAGATTTGCATGTGCCCTGTAACCCCTTTGTTTTGGCCAATTTCTCCCATTTGGAATGGCTGTATTTACCCAATACTTGTACCCCCATTGTACCTAGGAAGTAACTAGCTTGCTTTTGAATTTACATGCTCATAGGTGGAGAAGACTTGCCTTGTCTCAGATGACACTTTGGACTGCAGATTTTTGGGTTAATGCTGAAATGAGTTAAGACTTCAGGGGACTGTTGGGAAGGAATGATTGGTTTTGAAATGTGAGGACATGAAATCTGGAGGGGCCGGGGCAGAATGACATGGTTTGACTGTGTCCCCACTCACATCTCAACTTGAATTGTATCTCCCAGAAATCCCACGTGTTGTGGAAGGGGACTCAGGGGAAGGTAATTGAGTCATGGGGGGGCTAGTCTTTCTTGTGCTACTCTCCTGATAGTGAATAAGTCTCACGAGATCCGATGGGTTTATCAGGGGTTCTTCTTTTGCTTCTTCTTCATTTTCTCTTGCTGCCACCATGTAAGAAGTGACTTTCACCTTCTACCATTAATCTGAGGCCTCTCCAGCCATGCAGAACTGTAAGTCCAATTAAACCTCTTTTCTCTTTTTCTTCCCATCGTCAAGTATGTCTGTATCAGCAGTATGAAAACAGACTAATAAAGTGATCTACAGAGTTAATACTATACCCATCAAAATCTCAATGACATATTTTTTTACAAAAATACAAAAAAGATCTTAAAGTTCCCATAGAACTACAAAAGTCCCTAAATAGCCAAAACAATTTTGAGAGAAAAAAAAAAAGAACAAAACTGGAGGCATCATATTTACCAATTTCAAAAATATATTACAAAGCTACAGTAATTAAAACAGTATGATTTTAGCGTAAACACAGACATCAAGGCCTACAGCACAGAATAGAATAGAGAGCCCAGAAATAAACTCACACATATGTGTGTGGTCAACTGGTCTTCAACAAAGTTGCCTAGAATACATAATGGGAAAAGAGTCTTTCTTCAATAAACAGTGTTGAGAAAACCTGATATCCACAGGTAAATAAATAAATTGGACTCTTATTTTATACCATATATAAAAAGTAACTCCAAATGGTTAAATATTAACGCTTAAATGTAAGACTAGAAACTAGAAAACTCCTAGAGGAAAAGTTTCACAACATTGGTCTTGTCAATAATTTTCTAATTATGACACCAAAAACACAGACAATAAAAGAAAAAAATAGGTAATTGTGACTACATCAAACTAAAAACCTTCTGCAGAGCAAAGAAAAATAATCAACAGTGGCCGGGCGCGGTGGCTCAAGCCTGTAATCCCAGCACTTTGGGAGGCCGAGATGGGCGGATCACGAGGTCAGGAGATCGAGACCATCCTGGCTAACATGGTGAAACCCCGTCTCTACTAAAAAATACAAAAAACTAGCCGGGAGAGGTGGCAGGCGCCTGTAGCCCCAGCTACTCGGGAGGCTGAGGCAGGAGAATGGCATAAACCCGGGAGGCAGAGCTTGCAGTGAGCTGAGATCCGGCCACTGCACTCCAGCCTGGGCGACAGAGCGAGACTCTGTCTCAAAAAAAAAAGAAAAGAAAAGAAAAATAATCAACAGACTGAAAAGGTAACCTATATAATGTAAGAAAAGAATTGTAAAACAAGTATCTGATAAGAGTTTAATTTTTTAAATAAAGAAATCCTACAACTCAACAGCAGAAAAAAAATAACATTTAAAAATGGGCAAAGATTTGAATAAACATTCTTTCAAAGGACACAAACAAATGACCAACAGGTATATGAAAAGGTGCTTGACAGTTTTAAGTAGTCCTAATCGGACATTTTGTAGAGTGTCTCTCAATTGGGATTAGACTTACTTTGTTTGTTTGTTTGTTTTCATTAATTATCTGGTGTTATCTGTTCTTAGGAAGAAGACCACAGAAGCAAATTGCCATTTTTATCACATCATACCAAGGGTAAATATTATCAGTATGAATTTTTTCTTTGTTGATTGTATCCTTGGTCACCTTCCTGAGGTGGTATTTCTCCGGTTTCTTCATAGTAAAGTTCTTCTTTTTCTTATTTCCACACTATATTCTTTAGATGGAAGTCACCATGTGCAGCTCACACTTGAAGGGTGAAGTTTATGCTCCACCTCCTTGAGGGTGGTTACCAAACTGTTGGTTATTTATTAATTCATTCAAATATATTTGTTGAAACTCTAGCATTATCTAGCATTGACTGGCATTGCACCTGACACTAAGTTTAAAATGATGACCAAGACTGGCAGGAACCCTGCCCTGGTGGATCTGACATTTTTAGATAAGTAATGCATGGAATGTACTTTGATGACAAACCAAAGAGAGAAAGAAAATAAACACTACAGACATATGACAAAGAATCAGTGAGACATAATGGACTTGTGACTGGGCAGCCCAGTTCTGGTCTTAATTTTGCCACTTTATAAAACATAAATTCTTTGCTTCTTAAAGGCGAACTAACTTTTCTAGATGGCCATGTCTGAAGAAAAGCCTCTTTCTCATTGCTCTGGTTTCCATAAGAAAGAAATTTTCTCAAAAAAAAAAAAGTCTCTGTTTTACCTTATTCCTTATAGCAGTGGAAAGAATTTTCTTGACAGTAGGTGATAGTCATTAATTTAAGATTTTTTTATTTTATGATACTAACTATAAATGGTTCTAAATGAGACAGATTTGGTGTCATCCTATTTTTGTCCTACTCTGGACCAGTGTGAGGAAGCTGAACAGTGACTGTAGGATTTATTTGGACAAAATGTTCCACTGGGATCCACTATATTCCTCTCCTCTTTACTGAGACCTTGCTAAAAGCATCATCAGCAAACAATACAGAAGCCTAGAATTCTGCCATCTAAATGCTGGGAAAGGAAATTGTTGTAATTTTATAAACTTTCTAGAAGAGGTAGAATGAACAAAATGGTTTGTAATTTGATTATTTTACACCAAGACAGGGAATGAGCAGTCCCCTTTGGGCTTCAAGATATGTCCTCAATACTAACTTTATTAGAAATGTAGATGGTTTGACTTCTCTTCTGACTTTGTCTTATGCTAAACTGGTTCCAAACTTCAATGAGAAAAGAGAGGTGTTATTCAGTCTTATGGATTGCTAATGGTAGCCTAAACATAAATATAAATTGTTAACACAGTAACCATATAAATATAACTTAATGTTATAGTAATATTGAAACTTTTGAGACTAACAACCACAGACATTCTATGTCTATGTAGGGAATATTGAATTGTTACAACTTCTGGTACTATTCAAAATAATAATGAAATTCTCAACTTGTTTAAAGTTTCCGGCAAGCTTGCTAAGCTTTATAAAGTGGACTCTTACATATTCCTAATTGCCAATTATTTTTCCTCTCTTTCTGCCCAGTGCATGTTCAATATAAAACTATGCTTTTAATTAACTCCTCCTCAGTAAATAGGTATTCAAATGCACATTTTGTGCATCAGAATCACAATTAAAGCTGTAGGGTTAGTTTTTGCAACGTTATTCTAATTAAAATACTTTTAGCTGTATTTGGCATGCATTAAAATGTCAAGTAATTGACAGCCCATAAGTGAAAAATTGATCCAATTATCAAGCCAACTAGGATTTTTTTTTCTTTTTTCAACTGCTGAGATTTATTACGACCATTAGAATTACAGATGTTTATATGTTTGCTTTTAGTAATTGGAATTCATTTAACTTTGCCATGCCGTCGGTGCTGTTTCTGCTCTTCAGTGGGATAGACAATTTGTCAATCTTTGAAGTGTACATTTAGAAAAAGCTTCCCAAATCTCTCTTCACATGGAGTAGATAATCACGCTTTCATTGGAGTTTAAGGAATAGATTTTTCTTTTCATGTCTCCAGATGGGCCTTTTGGTAATGAGTCACAGAGGAACACAGCTTGTCCTAAGATATAGCTTCTACACAATGTGTGTTTTTTTAAATTAATAACATACATCTCTAACGAATTAATTAATTTAAGTCATACAAATTGAATAAAACAAAAGGAAATATAACAAATGTGATTTTCTAATTGCAGCCATTTGGTTTATCTCTCCTGCAATGTAGTAAAAATATTTAATTTTCTCAATAAAAGTCAACCAAATAATCTCCCCATATATCAATTTTATATTTGCTTGAAAGATACTTAAGTTAGAACAATTACTAATTTTACAAAATTGGGGTATTAATATTTACTCAATTATATTGAATTTTTGGATCAGTATTATAGGGGTAGTAATATATATTGTTTATAAAGAATCTTTATTAACAAATCAGAAAAGAAGTTATTTCAGAGTATAAATTATAGATATTAATTTATCTGGGTCTATAATTGATAATTATAATTGGAATAAATATCAACTGATTTATTTGTTATGAATATCATAGACATATTTCAATGATTGCATTTAACACATTCTCAGCAAATATATTTAAAACCTAAACAAGTCTTATCTTACTCAAGGCTTCAAAATAACATTATCTTTTAAAGTAAAGTCGAAGTCCTCAGCTTAGTGGCTTGTGTTTTTCATCACTAGACCCTCTACTCATCCAAACACATTCCTGGGACTCCTGATCTAGACCACCCTTAACATCCAGCACATCTTGATTAAGCTCACCTCTTTGCTTTTTCCTTTGCCTGTGCTTCTTTCAAACTTCACAGAAGTCTTACAGTATGCTTCACTGTGAAAAATTGTATGCAAAGTTGATTTTCATTATTCATGGTAATTATGTTCTCTAAAGTCACTGTGAACACTGAATTAGCAATAATTGAATCATTGCTTCTTTGTGAAATAAAGACAAAATCGAGAGTTAGGTTTCTGGAAGCCTCTGGTGTATAACACCGTCTTTAACCTATAAGCAGTAATCTTGTTTTATATATGTTTCTGTTTTAAGACACCTTATTTAATATATATTGTTGATTCATTATGCTGAATTCAAGGATGACAACACTATACCTCATGATTGAATGACATTTATCTCACACAGGTATTTTTTCCTAAGGCACATCAGAGCTGTTTTGACACTTAGAAACCTTAGACAACACTGCAACACTAGGTTTGGGGGTCATTTTATCACGTTAGACAGTAAAATCACCAAGAAAAGGCAAAAAAAAAAAAAAAGAGTAACATGGTACTAAATGAATATTTAAAAAGGGCATTTTCTACCATATGAAAACTGAAATAAGATGGCAAACCAATGTCTTATTCAACCCCAGCCAGGATCATGTGCATTGGTCAACTAAAATTTTTCATTGCAAAGAGCATGCACATGTTCCAAATGACAGTGAAAGCCTTGGGTATTGATTTGGATTTACAAATATATTTTAATGAATAGGCAAATTCACAAAAATGAAATCCCTAAATAATAAGGATTACCTGTATATTTCGTAGTTTCTTCAACATATTTTTGTCTTCAGTATGTCCCCCTTAACATTAATGAGAATCCATTGTGATACCTTCAATACATATTTGCTGAGTGTGGAAATAAACCTTATTTTGACACACATTGTATCACAAGTGTGAATATCACTATCCAAATTTGTTGATTATGCAATCTCTGGCCTTATCTGGAAACAAGTAGTTAGAGGTCTCCAAGTAAAATTTATATGAAATGCAAAATTTAAATACATAGGAATAAGCCTAATAGTAACAAGCGATAATGTTAAAGAAAAACAGAATATAATATCAATGTTGGTAATATAATCCTGGAACAGCTTACAGGACAGTAACTAGACAAGCAAGTATAGCAATAAAGCTCTGGAAATTATCTAGATTTGTGTTACATTGGGCTTACAATTAGGGCAGCTACAATATAAAAGAATGGCTGTTCAAGAGAAATTTTTTAAAGAATCGATTTGAAACCTCTTAAGGCAATTGTTTTCATATATTAGAAATAAAAATAATTTATATTCCAGTCTGTATATAGCATATGACAGAATTTAAGGATTATTCTACAAATATAGAAACATAACATGAACCAAGACAACAAAAGACAATAATATCAAAGCTGATTTTTACTACTAGTGAAAAACCATAATAATAATTAATAAATGATTTCTATTTTAAAAGTTCAAAAAAGAGTTTTGCCTTAAAGAAAATGAATCACATTTAATTTTTTTAAATCATCTTGCTGAATTCCTTGATTTCTACATATGACTATGTCTTTGAGGAGTATAAATGGAAATAGCAGATGTTAGTAAAAATGTCTGTGACTTCACAAGCATCTCAAACAAAGCTAACAAAGTTCCCAAGTCCAAAATAATTGCTTATTTGTGTGAAAAAGACTCTGAATCATACATGCATCCTCCTCTCATCTGTATAAACTAAAATGATCCTTCATAGCTTGCTAAACATTCAAGAAGCTGCCAAATTGGAAAGGAAGTGGTTTTGCTTTAATTTGCCCATGATTTGTGGGATTTTGTTATCCTTAACTAAATACAGTGGATAATTTTCATGAACCTAACTTTTTTCTAAGTCTCAATTATGCCACATTCAAATTTGGCAAAAACACTGTCTTGTTTCTTGTTTAATTAATGCATATGTTCAAATTGTTCATAGAAAAGATTTATATTTTCCTTCCTTTGGTAATTAATATATAGTACAATCTAATAACTGTAGTAGAATATTCCCCAACCTTCCCTATGCGGATATTAGCATAGTTGGTTTATAATAGATCTGAAAAATAAGCTGATCTTTATTTCAACTGTTTCTCTGTCCATAGGGAGGAGCCATTGCCCTTCAGGACGAGAAGAAAACATTGTTAAAGAGAAAGCTGTCTCTTTGTTTCTATTTTCATCTAGTATCAAGCCTTTATGGCTGTGGATCAAAATTACATTCTAGAAAACATGGGTGTTTTAGCTATCTTTGTGTTATTACAAACACTATTCATAATAAGCAACTGTACAAAGCAGTTCCTTTTCAGTGGAGATGCCTCTGTCTCTGACATAATGTGTGGTACAATAATATAACTATTTCAGAAATAAAAGAACCAAATTAAATTACATGGCTTTTGTATATTTGTTGGCTTTTAGAAAAACTGAATAAAAATGTTCACTGGAAAACCATAGGCAAAATTGTCTTTAACTTTTTCTCAATTTTCAGATACTTCTTCAACTCTATAAATATGTAAGCATTAAATATGTTTAGATAAACTTTGTTAAAGCATTTAAATATTTGATTGGTTGCAAGAATTATAACTGAAAAACGTGAAATATTTGAGAATCAGTCATATACTTATTGACTGTACAAAATCTAAAATTAAATTTAGTTTTACGTACTTACAATTATAATCAAACATATTTGATATGATTACTTAGAAAATGATCTTTTGATCTTTTCCTGGAAAATCAGCTATTATAAAAAACATGATGCAAAGAAATAAACAATGGTTCATAAAAGAAGAACAATGAATAAAGCCAATACAGAAAAATAATAATAAATTCAATACACAAATATTAAAACACTCAGGCCCAAGTTCTCCACAGAATTTAAAAGCAGTATCACTTGTTGAAGGGATAGACCTTCAGTTGATTCATGAAGCAGCAATTAACAAAATAAATTTATTGTCAGTGATCTGCCTTGCAGTTCTTATTACTGTAGGTTAAAATAAAATTTTTAAAAAATGTTCAATTTTAAAAGTGTGTCCATATTCTAATTTAGTAACTGATAAAATGTAACATTTATTCAGTGTCTACCATGTGCAAACTCACTAAGCTTTAAATTCATTATGACCTTTGACTCCTTGAATAAATCTATAATGTAAAAAGTATGTATTTTATTATATTTTTTATTTCTTTAGAGACAGAGCCTTGCTGTCACCCAGGCTGGAGTACAGTGGCACGATCTCAGCTCACTGCAACCTCTGCTTCCCAGTTTTAAGCAATTCTCCTGCCGCAGACTCCAGATAGCTGGGATTACAGGAGTGCACCACCATACCCAGCTAATTTGTTTTTTTGTATTTTTATTAGAGATGGAATTTCACCATGCTGGCCAGGCTGGTTTCGAACTCCTGACCTTAGGTGATCTGCCCATCCCGGCCTCCCAAATTGCTGGGATTACATATATGAGCCACCCCGCCCAGCCTATTTTTATTTTATAGTCTTAAGAATTTCAGGTTTAGCGAGCATGGACAGTTTAAATACTGGCATATGGAATTTTCAAATGTAGATTTATATTACTTCAAAGTTTGGACTCTATCCATTTGAAAGTACTTCTCCAATTAACTGTATCTAATCTTCAGTTCTCAGACTTCATATGAATTGACCTGTAAGGCAGTTTGACACAGTTGATCATTCCCTGTGGAAACACTTCCTTCACTTGGCTTCTAGAAAACCACACTCTTCTATTTTTACTCCCATCTCACTGGTTTCCAGAAAGGCAAGGCTTTTGCCCATTTTATTCACTGCTAGACCATTAGCAAATCGAACTAAGTATGAAAAGCACATAAGTAGAAATCAAATATAAGTGTTGAAATAAAAGCAATTTAAATTTAATGAAAAAAATGAAAATATAGTTCTTAAAATTTTAACATTTAATAAAATAGTATATTAGTGAACTTTGAAAAATATGTAGCTTTTATATATGTACCTTTCTGTATAAGAAATGTTACTTAAATCAATTTTAAACACTGTTTTAGTTAATGTATATATAGTAGATGGCATTGATGCAGAGTTATAGAAACTTGATTCACATTTTTCTCTAAAAGAAAACATTCATTTACTCATAGAAATGTCCTGAAAACTACTATCCTAGGCTCTGTGGATATGGCACAGACCAGCACTGGCAAGATTATTGTAGATTAGGTAGTCAAAAAGAAATATATGAAGAAGTTTCATCTGAACAGACTCAACTGATGAAAAAGTCACTGCCCTGAGGATAACTGAGAAATGAGTATTCTAAGGAACATCAAATGTGAAATCCTGGATAGGATTTAGTAATGAATTTGCTAGCAGAAGAGGGAAGAGAAAAACGACAATCAACTACCTGAGTTACCAGCTCAGTGGGCTTTGTGGCCATGCAATTAAAATAATGGCGAAGCTACTAATGGAATATGATAGACTGACAGAGATGCAGGGTTAGGACAAAAGTTAAAATTCAAAATATGTTAATTTTGAGATGCTTAAATAAGTCTCTATTTCAATGTATGTATGTGAGGCATAGACAGATAGGGATAAAGATATAAATAAATACATTTGGGTATCAATGACAGAGAGATGATGCTGAAAGTCACGTAACTGAATGAGATCACCAGGGAGAACATACAGATAAAACACGCAAGGAGACAGACAATGATTGAGCCCTGATACAGGTAACCTTTAATAGCTATAATGAAGTGCTATAGTGTTATTTTAAGGAGGGTATTGATTACTGTAAAAGTGCCACAAAATCAAGCAACCACTAAAAATGTAAACAAACAAACAAACAAACAAACAAAAAGTGTAATTGATATACTAAGAGAGGAGAGGAAATAAAAGTATGTAAAATGATCAATGAAAACCAGAGAAGTAAGAAAAAAGTGGAAGACAAAACAGAGAAAAACAACAAAGACAATGAATAGAAAACAATATCAAATATGGTAGATATTTATATAACTATATTAACCATTTTAAAGATAAATAGCCTAAATACTAATTAAAATAGACTATAACAATGGATTAAAAAAAAAACACAACCCAGCTATTTGTAATCTGCAAGAAACCCACTTGAAATATAAAAATACATAGATCTTAAAAAGTAAAGGGATAAAGATGAACTATGCTCTGCTATCACTAATCAATAGAAAGCTAGAGTAGCTATATTAATTTCAGACAAAGCAAACAAGAAAAATGTTTGAGAATGAAAAGGGGCATTATGTAATAATAATGAGGTCAATTCTCCCAGAAGACATAACAATCCTTAAAGAGTATGCATCAAACAACAGAGGGTCAAAATATCTGAGGCAAAAACAGACAGAACTTCCAGGCAAGGTGGTTCACTCCTGTAATCCCAGCATTTTGGGAGGCCGAGGTGGGCGGATCATGAGGTCAAGAGTTCAAGACCAGCCTGGCCAACATGGTGAAATCCCATCTCTATTAAAAGTACAAAAATTAGCTGATCATGGTAGCGTGCACTTGTAATCCCAGCTACTCTTGAGGCTGAGGTGGAAGAATTGCTTAAACCTGGGAGGCGGAGTTTGCAGTTCGACGAGATCACACCACTGCATCCCAGTCTGGGCCACAGAGCAAGATTCCATCTCAGAAAAAAACAAAAACAAAAACAAAAAACACCCCAGAACTACAAGAAGAAATAGATGAATACTGTATTGGAAAAAAAGAAAGAAGAAAAGTCTAAAATTAATAATATAAACTTGATCTCAAAAGGAGAAGAGCTATTTAATTCTGAAGTATAAGAAATTACAAAATACAAATTAGGACAGAAATTGATAAAATTGAAAACAGAAAATCTATAGAGAAAATCAACAAAAGTAAAAGTTGCTTCTTTGAAAAGATCATTAAGTTTAATAAACACCTAGCCAGATTAACTAGGGAAAAGGAGAGAAGACACACATTACTAATATGGGGAGTGAAAGAAAGGCCATCACTAGTTTGCATGAACATTAAAAAAATATTAAATGAATATTATGAACAACTCTATGTGCCCACAAATTTGATAACAGAGATGAAATTAACCAATTTTTAAAAGATACACTGTACCACAATCCAAAAATAAATGGATAATCTCAACAGGCCTGTATCTATTAAATACATTTAATCCACGATTAATGACCTTCCAAAACAGAAAACACCAGGTTCAGAATATTCACTGAGGAATTCTACTACACATACAGATGTTGTGGGAAAATAAGAGGTGAAATTTTAAAAGACACCAATATAATTTTTTAAATGAATATTGTCATTTATGTAATGTGGACTTAGAGAAAATTGAGAACACATTACAAAGAAATGAAGGTGTGGGCACCAATAATAAATGGAAATTAAAGGCCGGGCGTGGTGGCTCAAGCCTGTAATCCCAGCACTTTGAGAGGCCAAGGTGGGCGGATCACGAGGTCAGGAGATCGAGACCATCTTGGCTGTACTAAAAATACAAAAAAATTACAAAAAATACAAAAAAATTTTTGTACTAAATTTTTTTGTACTAAAAATACAAAAAAATTAGCTGGGCATGGTAGCTGGCGCCTGTAGCCCCAGCTACTAGAGAAACTGAGGCAGGAGAATGGCGTGAACCCAGGAGGCAGAGCTTGCAGTGAGCCGAGATTGTGCCACTGCACTCCAGCCTGGGCGACAGAGTGAGACTCCATCTCAAAAATAATAATAATAATAATAATAATAATGATGATAATAATAATAATAATAAAATAAAAATAAATAAATAAATAGAAATTAAGAGAAGTGCATAAAATACATTTCAATATTTACTGAATATGTAAAAGTGGGAATGGGGAAATGGTGATAGTGGCAATATGACAGAGACAAAGGCAGAGAGCTTTCTAAAATGGAAGACCATCATGAGTATTAGGATTTATAAAAGTATATGAAATACATGAAATACCAAGCAGGATATATTTTTAAAAACCTATAGAAAATCATCTGGTATAACATTATAGAGAACAATATGACCTTAAAAACAACCAGATAGAAAAGAAAGATTATCTGTTTAACAATCAGATTGACAGGAGATTTCTCATCAACAACTCTAAACTCCAGAAGCCAAGAGAATAATTGGTGTAATGAAGTAAGTGAAAAATATTCCTGTAAAAAAAAAAAAAAAAAAAAAAAAAACCTTTATTCTAGAATTGTATAGTCAGTGAAGCAAATTTTTTAGAGACAGGTGAAACAAAGTCATTTCATTCCAACAAAGGCAGTCAGAATTTATGCTAAATAGACACTGACTGAACAAACCTAAATATTTAATCAGAGCATGTCAAGGAATAGGTGTATTTTCACTAATCTGTCTGAGAAATACTTACATCTGCATTTTAACTTCTTGGTCAGTTGTCTTCAGTGATGCCTTTGTTTATAATCAATTTGAATGCTCAGGTATATATGTATTTACAGCTAACATGCTTGAATAGATGCTTATGCACTAATCTACATGTGTCTTCCTTTCAGTAAATGATATAATTTACATTTATCATTTATATCACTATTTCATCACATCCAAACTGACTTTGTTTTCTGGCAACTCGTGGTTAGGAACCTGTTGTGCTGGAGGGCCTGAGATGTTCCCAGACTGCTGACCATAACACTCCAAAGGATGGTGCCAGACAAAGCATTTCACCTGGCGGTAGCAGCGGGATCTGTGCTCATTTGCTCATGTCAGCAGTAGTGGCAGCATGGTAAGGTGCATGCTTGTCAACTGGGGCAGGGCACTGGTGGGTGTGGGACTGCTGGTCTCCATGCAAGCTTTGGAAGTGGTAGCAGTGGTGGTACAGGAGTGGAAATTGGGGACAGGGCCACTGGCTTCTGTGTGCCTGTTTGCATCCACAGTGGTGGTGTTGTGGGCATGCAGCACTGGTGGGGGCGAGAAGCTGGCTACCTCCACGCATATTTTTACATCAGTGGCAGCGGTGTCATGGGGTAGAGGGCAGGGCTGTTAAGAACTCTTAACACTTGTCTAAATAGGGAGTCTGTCATTTCTCATTATTGTACTGAAACATTGTAGTCTTTCAAATTGTAGCTAAAATGGAGTATTATGAACTCAAAACAGGAGCTTAAAAATGTCTCTGACCCAAAGGATTATAAATCATGCTGCTATAAAGACACATGCACACATATGTTTATTGCGGCACTATTCACAATAGCAAAGTCTTGGAATCAACCCAAATGTCCATCTGTGACAGACTGGATTAAGAAAATGTGGCACATATGCACCATGGAATATTATGCAGCCATAAAAAAGGATGAGTTTGCGTCCTTTGTAGGGACATGGATGCAGCTGGAAACCATCATTCTTAGCAAACTATCACAAGAACAGAAAACCAAACACCGCATGTTCTCACTCATAGGTGGGAACTGAACAATGAGTTCACTTGGACTCAGGAAGGGGAACATCACACACTGGGGCCTATCATGGAGGCGGAGGGGGGAGGGATTGCATTGGGAGTTATACCTGATATAAATGACGAATTGATGGGTGCTGACGAGTTGATGGGTGCAGCACACCAACATGGCACAAGTATACATATGTAACAAACCTGCACGTTATGCACATGTACCCTAGAACTTAAAGTATAAATAATAAATAAAAATAAATAAAAAATAA
This sequence comes from Piliocolobus tephrosceles, assembly GCF_002776525.5. Classification (NCBI taxonomy): domain Eukaryota; kingdom Metazoa; phylum Chordata; class Mammalia; order Primates; family Cercopithecidae; genus Piliocolobus; species Piliocolobus tephrosceles. Next base: position 71,956,220 of record NC_045443.1, on the reverse strand, counting down.
AAATAAATAAAAATAAAAATGTCTCTGACTACTTCAATGCCACCCGACATAAAGAGGAAGTCAGAGTGGAAAGAGACAACGGTTTTAGCCAAATGTAATTAAAATATGGGTTTTTTTTTGGCAAGTTTTAAAAAGTACTTGATCATGCAAATATATGTCAGGGATGCTCTCAGTCTCTTGGAAGGAAACTGTGCAAATAAGAAGCACAGAATTTTAAACCTAAGTTTGTAAATCTGTCTTTAGTCAACATTGTGTGATTTTCCTGGTTATATTACAGTTTTATTGATTTTCCCATAGAATCTTTGCAGGTTCATAAGACATATGATATCTCTCTACATTCTTACTTTATAAGATTATTATCGAAAGAATCGCTCTCTCTCTCTCCCCTGCCCAAGGAATTTCCCTCTACAGTTAGAAATTGATTTCTCAAATACTGCAGAATCTACTTCTGTAGCTTAGATAAAAGGTGATAAACAAAGGAAAGAAAATTAGCTCATGATAAAGGAAGGATAAATAACACTGTTCAAACTCAAATTAAAATAAATTTCATCATTAAATAATTATATAATTGATATTGTTGTAGCTCTTTTGGAAACAATTGTCTGTAAAACGTATTGATGATTCACTTGGTCTCATTTATTCATGTCTATCTGTCTACACATATCTACCTATTTATACATCTATCTATCTTCATTTACATTTATCTAGCTATCTTTTCCTTTCTCTTTCTCAATAACATCTAGTGAGGTTATTTTACCCACAAAGGTAAGTTAGGGATTTTTTGAAGATGATGAATTATGGAAGGCTTGAACTCAATAAATATATGCAGTTTACTGCAAAAGATTCTACAAAAAACGAAGAATGCAGAGTGCTGACTTTTTCCTTCAGTACGCACCACCACACCCGGCTAATTTTTGCATATTTTAGTAGAGACGAGGTTTCGTCATGTTGGCCAGCCTGTCCCCAACTCCTGACCTCACGATCTGCCCACCTTGGCCTCCCAAAGTGCTGGAATTACAGGCATGAGCCACCGCACCTGGCCAGCATGTATATTTTTTAAAGTCGCATTACTTTTACTGACTTATTTGAGAAAAAGTACCTCAAAGTGTTTCTTCATTACTAATATATTTTAGTTGCTACATCAATACTTTATTGAGAGAAGAAATAACATTATCTCTATGAAATATTGTTTAACAGTGCCCCCATAAATTAAATATGCCATGTATTTAAAAAACTTAATTATATATTTATAAGTGTGCGTGTATATATACATAAACAACACTATGATTGAATCAATACATACATGCATGTATGTATACATATACATTCTGTGAAGAACGCACACGAACACAAACACAGGTTGTATTCCTAACAGTCTCTTTCTTGAGAAACATAGTTATGATCCTATAAGTGAAACTTGAAATCAATGAAGAAAGTTCCTTAAATATTATTCATGTGTTCTATGGTCCAAGCATATTGGTATTAATGAGAGTTAGATTTACCTATAGACCTAACTTGCATAACATTTGTAAGGTACTTTAAAAAGTGCTTTACATAGAGATATTTGAAAAGGTTATGGTGTGTTTAATATACTCTACTTCAGAAATCAAGACCAGATTACCAATTCAAAATAAAATTTGAGTAATAGCTCCCTGCATAGTTACTCTCAACATCTCAATAAATATCCACATAGACTTTACACAAGGGATTACCTAATACCAAATACTATTAACCTAATAAAAGCAACTATGTAGAAGGATTTTTATTCATTATTGGGTATAATATCATGATCAAGCTAAATGTTTGGCCAAGCATTTCACAAAATTATACCCAGAATATTTATTAAGAAATACATGTCTCTTAAATATGTACAGAAAATTATTTCAGAAATAGTTTAATGTCAATCATTCAAGCCACAGAACAAAAATTAGTAAATACCATAACTTTGCACAGGTATCTTTCTTTTCTTCTTTTTAAAATTAATTTCTTCATTTTAATTAACAAGTAAAAATTATATATGTTTGTCTTGTACAAAATATTGTTTTTAAATATGTGTACATTGTGAAAGTGCTAAATTGAGCCAAATAACATAGGCTTTACTTCACATACTTATCTTTTTCTTTATTGTGAGAACACAAAATCTACTATCTTAGCAATTTTCAAGAACACGATACATTAACTATAGTCACCATGTTATTCAATAGATCTCTTGAACTTATCCTCCTATCTAATTTAAATTTTGTGCCTGAGCACAGTAGCTCACGCCTTTAATCCCAGCATTTTGGGAGGCCGAGGTGGGTGGATCACCAGAAGTCAGGAGTTCGAGACCAGCCTGGCCAACATGACAAAACCACATCTCTACTAAAAAATACAAAAATTAGCCAGGCATGGTGGCACGCACCTGTAATCCCAGCTACTTGGGAGGCTGAGGCAGGAGAATTGCTTCAACCCAGGAAACGGAGGTTGCAGTGAGCCGAGATCGCACCACTGTACTCCAGCGTGGGCGACAGAGCTAGACTCCATCTCAAAAACAAAATTTAAAAAAAATTGTAACTTTTGACCAACACCTCCTAACTCTCTCTTCAACCACTGCCTCTGCCCTTGGTAATCATCCTAATCTCTACTTCTGTGATGTCAGATTTTTCACATTCCACATGTGAATGAGATCATGTGGTTTGTCTTTGAAATAAGCCGTGTCTGGCCTATTAAACCTAACATAATGTCCTCCAGGATGATCCATGTTGTTGCAAATTACAAGGCTGAGTAGTATTCCTTTGTGTATATATTACATTTTCCTTTTCCATTTATCCATTAATGGACATTTAGATTGATTTCATGTCTTGGCTATTGTGAATAATGCTGCAATCAACATGAGAGTACAAATATTTTTTGACATAGTGATTTTATTTCCTTTGTATATATACCCTGAACTGGAATGGCTGAATTACATGCTAGTTCTATTTTTAATTTTTTGAGGAACCTCCATACTGTTTTTCATAGTGACTGGATTAATTTACATTCTCACAGAGTATGTAAGGATTCTCTCTTCCACATGTCTTCGGAAGCATTTCTTACCTTTTGCCTTTATGATAATAGCTATTCTGAAAGGCATGAGGCAATATCTCATGGTGGTTTTAATTTGCATTTCCCTGATGATTAATTTTATCACATACCTCTTGGCTATTTGTATGTCTTCTTATGAAAAATGTCTATTCAGGTCCTTTGCCCATTTTTTAAATTGGATTTCTTTTTTTTTTTTAACTATTGAGTTATTTGAGTTCCTTGTATATTCTGGGTGTTACTCCCTTGTCAGAGAGTAGTTTGCAAATATTTACTCTGATTCTGTGGGTTATTTCTTCACTCTGCATATTGCTTTCTTGGCTGTGCAGAGCTTTTAGTTTGATTCAATCCTGTTTGTATATTTTTGTTTCATTTCCAGTGCTTTTGGATTCATATCCAAAAAGTCATTACCCAAAACAATGTCATGGAGATTTCCTTCCATTTACTACATTAATTTTACAGTTTCAGGTCTTACTTGTAAGTTTTTAATCAATTGTAGTTGACTTTTGTATATGGTGTGAGATTGTGTCTGATTTTATTCTGCATGTGGATATCCAGTTATACCAACATTGTTTATCAAAAGCACCTTCCTTTTCTCATTGTGTGTTCTTGACACCTTTGTCAAAAATCCATGGACTGTAAATGCATGAATTTATTTCTGGGCTCTCAGTTCTATTCTCCTGGCCTATGTATCTATTTTTATGCTAGCAATATGCTGGTTTAACTGCTATAATGTTGGTAATATTTTAAAATTGGGTAGTGTGATGTCTTAAGCTACGTTCTTTTTGCTCCAGGTTGCTTGATTGTTCAGGGTCTTTTTGGGGGTCTTCTATTTATGTGAAGAATATCATTGAAGTTTTGATAGGGATTATATGGAATCTATAGATCTCTTTGGGTAGGATGGACATTTTAATAATATAAATTCTTCCAATATATTAACACAGAATATCTTCCCATTTATTTCATCATTTTTTAAATAGTTTTCAGTGTATAGGGATTTTACCTCCGTGGTTAAATTTATTCCCATTTTATTTCTTTTAAACTATTGTAAATGGCACTATTTCCCTGTTTATATTTCTTTTTTTTTTTTTTTTTTTTTTGAGGCGGAGTCTTGCTCTGTCGCCCGGACTGGAGTGCAGTGGCCGGATCTCAGCTCACTGCAAGCTCCGCCTCCCGGGTTTACACCATTCTCCTGCCTCAGCCTCCCGAGTAGCTGAGACTACAGGCGCCCGCCACCTCGCCTGGCTAGTTTTTTTGTATTTTTAGTAGAGACGGGGTTTCACCGTGTTAGCCAGGATGGTCTCGATCTCCTGACCTCGTGATCCGCCCGTCTCGGCCTCCCAAAGTGCTGGGATTACAGGCTTGAGCCACCGCGCCCGGCCTCCTGTTTATATTTCAAATTAATCTCTACTAATTAGGGCACAGAAAAGCAACTGAGTTTTATATGTCCATTTTATATCTTGTGTGGTATCATAAGTGAAAGTGCAAGAATATGGATTTATTTCATTTCAAACATCTTTCTATATATAGGAAAGGGCAATAATTCTCAGAAAATAAATAGGTATGACCCACCTATGTGGTTGAAAGTAACCTAGAATGTAGTTGAATAGGCAGTGAGCAGAGATGGAAAATCTCTTATTATAAAGTTTCTGAAACATGTAATTCTTGGTATATCCTTATATACTTTATTAGGTTACAATTCCTGAGTTCCAGAAAATTATAATTAAACAAAACTCAGAAAGAAGGGCAAAAGTTTTATATTGGTAACACTGAGAATGAACAAATATGAAGAAAGGAAAGAAGGAAGGAAGGAAGGAAGGGAGGGAGGGAGGGAGGGAGGGAGGGAGGGAGGGAGGGAGGGAAGGAAGGAAGATAAATAAATAAAGAAGAAAGAGAGAGAAAAAAGAAAGAGAAAGAAATAGGAAATAAACAAAGAAAGAAGAAAGTGAAAGAAAGAAAGAAGAAAAAGAAAGAAAAAAGAAAGAAAGAAAGAAAGAAAGAAAGAAAGAAAGAAAGAAAGAAAGAAAGAAAGAAAGAAGAGAAAGAGAAAGAAAGAACCTGCTTTTGAGAAAACATTGTGAGGTGGGCAGGGGCTGGGGTAAAAGAGGAAGAAACTAGCAACCAGAAAAAAAAATGTAAGAAATGCAGAGCTCTAAAAATAATCTACTGCTGAAACGAAAGAAAAGGGAATGTTATTTTTATTATCGCAGAAATAAGAAATGGCAATGGCCTCTCTGAAATAGGAGCAAATGCTCATTAAGACAAAAGAAATTGAAATAGAAATTCTCTACAATGAGTTGAAGAGTCAAAAAGATAAAAGGATACCTTTAAAATGATCTGACACAGGAATTTGACCTGATTATGAGAGAGTGCAAGAATATAAACAAATGCAATGAGAAAATTAAATCCCCCACGGAAAAAATAAAGTGTAAAATTTACATTATGGGAAATTAAGTCACTCACCTAAAGGTCAAACTTGAAAGTCCTTTAGGACTGCAAAGAAAGAGGAAAAAAAGATAAAATGAATGATCATGTTAAATATGCAAAAGAGAGATGGGCAGAAAATATGCCAAGGAGAAAGGAAAACAAATAAAATATATATATATAAGGTAACATGGACTCAACATTCTTAAAATTAAGCAGGGTGATTATATTATAATTGGAGTTCCATCCCATTCAGAACAAAATAATATATATATATAATATAATGTGTATATATATATATACATTTACAAATATTTTGGAACATTTTTGAATAATAAGCATTACTTGGGATGCTCAGGCATGAGAATTGATTGAAACCTGGAAGCAGAGGTTGCAGTGAATCAAGATCATGTCACTGCACTCCAGCCTTGGCAACAGAGCAAGACTTTGTCAACAACAACAACAAAAAGAATAGCAGACATAATAAAACCAATTTTTAAGTAAGTGTTAAGTGTTAAATATAGGAATAAATATTGGGTTGGCTTCAGGCTACTTGTTTTCAGAAGGCAAAGGACAAATAACACAGGAAAAAAAAGATTCATATTCTCAGACAAAATTTTTATACAGGCCAAGTATATATCAACTATACACCAATAGTTGAAAAAAATACTTAAAATCCTTTATCTGATCATAAAGCCAAATTAAGAAACCAAAATAACATTACAGAAAATTCTGAGTAAGAATGACAGTGAAAGGCAGGATTATGGAATACCACTCTCTTAATATGCAATAAAACAGACAAAAAACTGAACAAGTTAATTTACAGACAGGAAAAATAGGAGAAAGTAAACAAAGAAAAGGAAACAAGAATAACATCCAAACTTCGAGTGGCAATGATCAAATTAAGAAAGAAGATGCTCTGCTGTGAAGAGAGAAGTTATATTAGAAAGTTCTGAGAATACTTTCTAATGTCTTCAAATTTAGAGAAAAGAGGATTAAAGGAGTAAGGAGCTTAAGAAAAAGGCAAGGGGCCAGGTTCAGTGGCTCACTCCTGTAATCTCAGCACTTTGGGAGGCTGAGGCAGGCAGATCACGAGGTCAGGAGTTTGAGATCCAGATTGATCAACGTGGTGAAACCTTGTCTCTACTGAAAACACAAAACTTAGTCAGGCGTGGTGGCACATACCTGTAATCCCAGCTGCTCAGGAGGCTGAGGGAGGAGAATTGCTTGAACCCGGGAGGCAGAGGTTGCACTGAGCCAAGATCACACCACTGCACTCCAGCCTGGGTGACAGAGCAAGACTCTGTCAAAAAAAGAAAAGAACGAAAGAAAAATAAAGAAAGAGAAAGAAAGAAAGAAAAGAAAGAAAGAAAGAAAGAAAGAAAGAAAGAAAGAAAGAAAGAAAGAAAGAAAGAAAGAAAGAAACCCTCTGCCACTGCCCTGATGAAGCACCTTTGCCAGACCTTCCATTTGTGTTGTTATCAGTGGACCAGGAATACCCTGGCCCCTCCAGTGCAGCAGGTGCTTGATCTCAAGGGGCCAGAGAACAAAGCCATAGGCCTGGTCCCAAACTCACAGGGTGAGAGTCCACAGTCCAGCAGTACTAAGCTGATCCTTGGCCCCCTGAAATCATTCAGAAATGAAGCCAGTCAACTAAACCCAACTTAACATCAGTGCCAAACCGTCAAGGGCATCACAGAGTACAAAAGCAAGAAGCCTCATGGAAAGCACAGCAACTTCAAAGACTAAAAGAACCTCAGCCCACACAGAAGAAAGGAGCCAGTGCAAGAACTCTGGCCACTCTGAAAGTCACAATGTCTTTTTACCTCCAAGTGACTGCACTAGCTCCCCAGCAGTAATTCTTCATGACTGAAATGGATGAAGTGACAGACATAGAATTCAGAGACTGGATGGCAAGGAAGATCATCAATATTCACAGGAAAGTTCAAACCCAATCTAAGAAATCGAAGGAATCTAGTAATACAATTCAAGAAGTGAAAGATGGAATTAGCCATTTTAGGAAAGAATCAAGCTGATCTAAAAATAGAGCTGAAAACTCACTACAAGAATTTCATAATTCAATTGTAAGTTTTAACAGCATAATCGACTAAGCAGAGGAAAAAATTTTAGAGCCCAAAGACTGGCTCTTTGAATCAACTCAGTCAGACAAAAATAAAGTAAAAAGAATTTTAAAAATTGAACAAAACCTATGCAAAATATGGGATTGTTGATATAGGCAAAACCTACAACAGACACATTAGTATTCCTGAAACAGAGGGAGAGAACAAGCAACTTGAAAAACATATTTGAGAGCATTATCCATGAGAATTTCCCCAACTGTGGTAGAGATATGGACATTCAAATTTAGGAAATTTAGAGAACCCATTTGGGATACTATAAAAGAAGAGTATCTCAAACACACACAGTCGTCAGATTCCCCAAGGTCAATGTGAAAGAAAATATATTAAAGGAAGCTGGAGAGAAGAGACTGGTCACCTACAAAGGGAACACAATCAGTCTAACAGTAGACTTTTTGGCAGAAATCCTACAAACCAGAAGAGAATGAGAATAATTAGCATTCTTAAAGAAAATAATTTCCTACCAAGATTTTCAAATCCAGCCAAATTAACCTTCATAAGGAAAAATAAAGTCCTTTTTAGACAAGTATATGCTAAAAGACTTTGTTACCACCAGATCTACCATATAAGATGTCCTGAAGGGAGTGTTAAATTTGGAAATGAAAGATTGTCACTGGCCACTACAAAAACATATTTAAGTACATAGACTAGTGACACTATAAAACAACTACACAATCAAGTCTACATATTGACCAGCCAACAATATGAGGACAAAATCAAATTTTCACATATCAATATTAACCTTGAACATAAATGGACTAAATGTCCCATTTAAAACCCACAGAATGGCAAGTTGGATAAAGAAGCAAGACCCAACTGCTTGCTCTCTTCAAGAGACTCATCTCAAATGCAATGATACCAATAGGTTCAAAATAAAGAGATGGAGAAATATCTATCACGCAAATGGAAAGCAAAAAAGAGCAGGGTGGCTATTCTTATTTCGGACAAAAGAGACTTTAAACCAATAATCATCAAAAGAACAAAGAAGGGCATTACATAATGATAAACAAGTTGATTCAGCAAGAGGACTTAACTATCTTAAATGTATATGCATCCAACAATGGAGCATCCAGATTCATAAAATAAGTTCTTAAAGACCTATGAAGAGACATATATCCAAATGATAATAATGGGAGACTTCAATGTCCGATTGACATAGTAGACAGATAATGAAGGCAAAAAACTAACAAAGCTATTTCAGACCTAAACCTGACAGTTGACCGAATGGACCTGACAGACATCTACAGAACCCTCTACCCAACAACAGAATATACATTCTTCTCATCTGCATATGGCACATACTCTAAAATTGACCACATGCTTGGCCATAAAGCAATTCTCAACAAATGTTTAAAAACCCTGAAATTATGCCAAACAAACTTTTAGACCAAATGAAATAAAAATAGAAATCAATATCAAGATAATCTTTTAAAACTATACAATGACATGGAAGTTAAACAATCAGTTCATGAATGATTTGGGTAAGCAATGAAATTAAGGCAGAAATCAATAACTTATTTGAAACTAATGAAAAAACTGTACAACATGCTAGAATCCCTGGGAATCAGCTAAGGTGGTGTTAAGAGGGAAGTTTATAACATTAAACATCCACATCAAAAACTTTAAAGATCTCAGATTAACAACCTAACATTATACCTAGAGGAATTAGCAAAACAAGAGCAAATTAACTCCAAACCTAGGAGAAGACAAATATTTTAACAAATATCAGTGCTGAACTGAATGAAACTGAGATGTGAAAAACCATACAAAAGATCAAAGACACAAAAGTTTGCTTTCTGAAAGAATAAATAAGATTGATAGTCCACTAGATAAGCTAATAAAGACCAAAAAGAGAATCTCAAAATTAACTGAATTAGAAATGACAAAGGGGACATTACCATCTTCCCCATAGAAATTTGAAAAGTCTCCAGTGACCATGACAAACGCTTGTATGCATATAAACTAGGAAACCTAGCAGAAATAGAAAAAATTCTTGAAACGTAAAACCTCCCAAGATTGAACAAGGAAGAAGTTGAAACCCTGAAAAGACCAATATGGATTTCTGAAAATGAATCAGTAATTAAAAACAAAACAAAACAAAAACCTGCCACCCAGAAAAATTCCTGAACCTGAAGCATTCACAGCCAAATTCTACCAGATGTATAAAGAAGAGCTGGTTATAATTCTCTTGAAACTATTACAGAAAATTGATAAAAAGGGACTCCTTCCTAACTGATTGTGTGAGGCCAGAATTATTCTAATACCAAAACCTGGCAGAGATACAATAAAGAAAAAAACCTTCAGATTAATATCCCTGATGAACATAGACACAAAAATTATCAACAAAATAATAGCATACTGAATTCTGCAGCCATAAAAATGCCAATCTACCATGATCAAGTAGACTTTATTCCTGGAACTCAAAGTTGGTTAAACATAGGCAAATCAATAAATATGACTCATCACATAAATAGAAATAAAAACAAAAACCACATGGTTACCTCAATAGAGACAGAAAGGGCTTTTGATATAATTCAACATCCCTTCACGTTAAAAAAAAAAAAAAAAAAACACCCTGAACCAGCCTTGCATCCCAGGGATGAAGCTGAGTTGATCATGGTGGATAAGCTTTTTGATGGGCTGCTCGATTCTGTTTGCCAGTATTTTATTGAGGATTTTCACACTGAAGTTCATTGGCCTGAAATGTTCTTTTATTGTTGTGTCTCTGCCAGGTTTTGGTATCAGGATGATGGTGACCTCATGAAATGAACTAGGGAGGTGTCTCTCTTTTTCTATTGTTTGGAATCGTTTCAGAAGGAATATCCAAATCAATGAACATAATCCATCACATAAAAAGAACCAATGACAAAAACCGCATGATTATCTCAATAGATGCAGAAAAGGCCTTCAATAAAATTCAACACCCCTTCATGCTAAAATCTCCCAATAAACTAGGTACTGATGGAACTTTTCTCAAAATAATAAGAGCTATTTATGACAAGCCCATAGCCAATATCATAATGAATGGGCAAAAGCTGGAAGCATTCCCTTTGAATACCAGCACAAAACAAGGATGCCCTCTCTCATCACTCCTATTCAACATAGTATCGGAAGTTGTGGCCAGAGCAATCTGGCTAGAGAAAGAAATAAAGGGTATTCAAACAGGAAGAGAGGAGTCAAATTGTTTCTGTTTGCAGATGAAATGATTATATATTTAGAAAAACCCATTGTCTCAGCCCAAAACCTCTTTAAGATGATAAGCAACTTCAGCAAAGTCTCAGGATACAAAATCAGTGTGCAAAAATCACAAGCTTTCCTATACACCAATATTAGTCCAACAGAGAGCCAAATGGTGAGTGAACTCCCATTCGTAATTGCTACAAAGAGAATAAAGTACCTAAGAATGCAAATTACAAGGGATGTGAAGGACCTTTCAAGGAGAACTACAAACCACTGTTCAAGGAAATAACAGAGGACATAAACAAATGGAAAAACATTCCATGCTCATGGATAGGAAGAATTTATATCATGAAAATGGCATACTGCCCAAAGTAATTTATAGATTCAATGCTATGCCCATCAAGTTACAATTGACTTTCTTCACAGAATTAGAAAAAACTACTTTAAATTTCATATGGAACTAAAAAAGAACCCATAGAGTCAAGATAATCCTAAGCGAAAAGATCAAAGCTGGAGGCACCTAGCTACCTGACTTCAAACTATACTACAAGACTACAGTAACCAAAACAGCATGGTACTTGTAACAAAACAGATATATAAACCAATGGAACAGCACAGTGGCCTAAGAAATAACACCACACATCTACAACCATCTGATCTTTGACAAACCTGACAAAAACAAGCAACGGGAAAAGGATTCCCTGTTTAATAAATGGTGTTGAGAAAACTGGCTAGCCATATGCAGAAAACTGAAACTGGATCCCTTCCTTACACCTTATACAAAAATTAACTCAAGATGCATTAAAAACTTAAATGTAAGACCTAAAACCATAAAAAACCTTAGAAGAAAACTTAGGTAATACCATTCAGGACATAGGCATAGGCAAAGACCTCATGACTAAAATACAAAAAGCAATGGCAACAAAAGCCAAAATTGACAAATGGGATCTAAGTAAACTAAAGAGCTTCTGCACCACAAAAGAAACTGTCATCAGAGTGAACAGACAACCTACGGAATGGCAGAACATTTTGCAACCTATTCCTCTGACAAAGGTCTAATATCTAGAATCTAAGAGGAACTTAAGCAAATTTACAAGAAAAAGTCAAACAACCCCATCAAAAAGTGGGCAAAGGATACAAACAGACATTTCTCAAAAGAAGACATTTATGTGATCAACAAATATATGAAAAAAAGCTCATCATCACTGGTCATTAGAGAAATGCAAATCAAAACCACAATGAGATACCATTTCATGCCAGTTAGAATGGCAACCATTAAAAAGTCAGGAAACAACAGATGCTGGAGAGGATGTGGAGAAATAGGAACGCTTTTACACTATTGGTGGAAGTGTAAATTAGTTGAACCATTGTGGAAGACACTGTGACGATTCCTCAATGATCAAGAACCAGAAATACCATTTGACCCAGCAATCCCATTACTGGGTATATACCCAGAGGATTATAAATCATTCTGCTATAAAGACACACACACACATAGGTTAACTGCAGCACTGTTCACAATATCAAGGCTTGGAACCAACCCAAATGCCCATCAATGATAGACTGGATAAAGAAAATGTGGCACATATACACCATGAAATACTACACAGCCATAAAAAACGATGAGTTCATGTCCTTTGTGGGGACGTGGATGAAGCTGGAAACCATTATTCTCAGCAAACTAATGCAGGAACAGAAAACCAAACACCACATGTTCTCATTCATAAGTGGGAGTTGAACAATGAGAACACGGGAACACAGGGAGGGCAACATCACACATTGAGGCCTGTCAGGAGTAGAGGGCTAAGGGAGGGATCACATTAGGAGAAATACCTAATGTAGATAATGGGTTGATGGGTGCAGCAAACCACCATGACAAGTGTAAAGCTATGTAAGATTTCTGCACGTTCTGCACATGTATCCCAGAACTTAAAGTATAATAAAACAAAACCCTGAACAAACTAGGCATTGAAGGAACATAACCCAAAATAATAAGCACCATCTATGACAAACCCACAGCCAATATTATAGTGAACAGGCAAAAGCTGGAAGAATTTGCTTTAAGAACTGGAAGAAGACAAGGATACCCACTCTCACCATACTTATTCAACATATTTCAGGAAGTTCTAGCCAGAGCAATGAGGGAAAAGAAAGAAAGAAAAGCCATCCAAATAGGAAGACAGAATGGCAAACTATGTGTCTTCACAGCCAGTGTAATTCTATATGTAGAAAACCCTATAATCTCTGCCCAAAGACTTCTTTGCTGAACACCTTCATCAAAGTTTCAGAATAGAAAATGATTGTACAAATCAGTAGCATTGCAAAATAAAAAATGCAATCCTATTCACAGTAGCAAAAAAAAAAAAAAAAAAAGAATAAAATACCTAGGAATACAGCTAATCAGGGAGGTGAAGGATCTCTACAAGAATTACAAAACATTGCAGAAAGAAATCAGTGTTCACACAAACAAATAGAAAAATATTGCATGCTCATGGATAGGGAGAATCAATATTGTTAAAATGGCCATATTGCTGAAAGCAATTTACAGATTTAATGCTATTTTATCAAATTATCAATGACATTTTTACAGAATTAGAAAGTATTCTAAAAGTCAAATGGAATCAAAAAAGAGACTGAACAGACAAAGCAATCCTAAGCAAAAAATAACAAAGCCAGATGCATCACGCTACACAACTTTTATCTGTACTATAAGGCTGTAGTAACCAAAACAACATGGTACAGGCATAAAAACAGACACATAGACCAATAGAACAGGTTAGAGAACCTAGAAGTAAAGTAACACATCTACATCCATCTGATCTTCAAGAAACTTGACAATAGCAAGCAACAGAGAAAGGGCTCCTTATCTAATAAATGGTGCTGGGATAACTAACTAGCGATATGCAGAAGATTGAAAGTGGACACTTACCTTTCACTATTTACAAAAATCAAATCAAGATAGATTAAAGGCTTAAATGTAAAACTGAAAGGTATAAAAATACTAGTAGAAAATCTAGAAAATACCATTCTTGACATAGGTCCTGATAAAAGATTTTTGATGAAGACTCCAAAAGCAAAAGCAACAAAACAAAAATTGAGAAGTGGAACCTAATAAAACTAAAGAGCTTATGCTTGTCAAAAAAAATAAAAGTAAACTGTCAACAGAGTAAACAGACCACCTATAGAATAGGAACAAATATTTGCAAACTATGTATCTGACAAAAGTCTAATATCCAGAAACTATAATGAACTTAAATCAACAAGCATAATACAACCCTTTAAAAATGAGCAAGACATTAACAGACCCTTCTTCAAAGAAGACATACACATGGCCCGCAAGCATATAAAAAAAATGCTCATTGTCACTAATCCTCAGAGAAATGCAAATCAAAGCTACAATGAGATACAATCTCACAACAGCCAGAATGGCTATTAATAAAAGTAAAAAACATAACAGATCCTGGCAAAGTTGCAAAGAAAAGGAAATGATTATACACTACTGTTGGAAATGCAAGTAATTTAGCCACTGTGGAAAGCAGTTCAGAGATTTCTCAAAGTTAAAACAGAGCTATTATTTGACTCAGCAGTCCCCTTACTACCATAATGGCACGTGCACACTTACCGTCATGGCAGCGTCATTCACAGTAGGAAAGATATGGAATCAACCTAGATTCCCATCAGTAATGAACTGGATTTTTAAAATGTGATATATATATACACCATGGAATACTACAAAGCCATAAAAATGTTCAAAATCATGTCCTTTGCAGCAATGTGCAAGCAATGCTTGTGGAGGTCATTGTCCTAAACTTATTAATGCAGGAACAGAAAACCAAACACCACATGTTCTCACTTATAAGTGGGAGCTAAGTACTGAGTGCACATGAACACAAGAAGGAAACAATAGACACTGGGGCCTGCTTGAGGGTGGAGGGTGGAGGGAGGGTAAGGCTAGAAAAACTACCTATCACGTACTATGCCCACTATCTGGGATAGGAAATAATTTGTTCACGAAACCCCACTGACACAAAATTTACCCATCTACTGGGAGGTGGAGCTTTCAGTGACCCGAGATCACACCATTGCACTCCAGCCTGGGTGAGAGAGAGACTCTGTCTAAAAAAAAAAAAAAAAAAATTACCCATCTAACAAACCCGCACATTTACCCCAGAACCTAAAATAAAAGTTGTCAGGGAAAACAAAATTGTAGTAAGAACATTTAACATGAGATCTACAATCTTACTAAATTTTTAAATGTACAATACAGTGTTATTAACTATAGAAACAATGTTGTTCAGTAGATCTCTAGAATGTATTCCTTTTGAATAACTGAAACTCTATACCCATTGAACAGCAATTCCCCATTCTCACTTCCCCAACCCCTGGAAGCCACACTTCTACTCTCTGTTTCTATGAGTTTGACTATTTTACAGACCTCATATGAGTGGAATACTGTAGTATTAGTACTTCTGTGAGTGGCTTTTTTCACTGAACACAATGTCCTTTGTGTTCCCATATACATTGTAGAGAAATAACTAAACAAATAAGTAAATAAATGTGGTTTGTCTTAATGAAGATGTGCTTTAAGCATAGAATATACACTACATTTTAAAGACTCATTATAAAAATGTAAAATACTTCATTTATTTTTCTTATTGTTTTTATGTTGAATGATAATGTTTCCAGTATTTTAAGTTAAATGAGTATACTAAAATTCGTTTCACCTGCTTCTTTTTATTTTTCTAACGTGCTACTACAAAATTCAAAATTACACATGTGGCTTATGTTACACTTCTGCTGTACAGAACTGATCCATAATCCAAAGTGGGCAGTGCAAACCGTAGGGAATGCATAAGTGGATCCATTTGTAGTAATGGAAACAAGTAGAATAACTGTCGCCTCTGCTAATTTCTAAACACAGAAGAAGGAAATCTAAATTTAGTAACACATTAATGCAACAAATGAATGAAAACTAGTGTCTTCACTTGCCCATGTCATATCTTGAACACAACACATTTTATGGGCAGAGTAGGACACAACAGCTCTTTGTACAAAACAAAGGAGACATAATAGCATGCTCACCCGTTGCTGTGCTTCTCACCCCAAAGCATTTCGACAGGCTATAATTTGCAGCTCCAAATTCATGAAATAGATTTTCTAAATTAATAGAATCTTTACAATAAATGAGAGTAACCCTAGGTATATTGTATAACAGAGATTTAGTCATAACACCATGGCAAATTTTATGAAGTATTTAAAAATATAAAGATACACTAAGCATTTGTATCCTGCAAAAATAGAAATTTCTGATCTTTTCTGAGACTAGCAGCCACCAGAAGTCTACTATCTAGCAAGTAGTGAATCTTTCCCTTTGAGGTAAAGTTGGCATTTAAAAATTGTTTGGAAAAAAATCTATCAGCATGGAGAGAATATTGTGAAAGCAACTGTCAGAAAATATTCCTCTAATTATGTGGCATTATTTAAGAATAAGATGAATGTATCATCTATAAAAGACTATCAATACATTAAAGAAATAAAAAGTAAAATTTATCGTCTGTTTAAAAATTTTCCAAAAATGTAGTTTCAGTAGACATTTCTTTAAATACAGCTTGAGTATCCCTAATCCAAAAATTTGAAATACAGAATGCTCCAAAATATGAAACTTTTGAACACCAACATGACATCACAGGTGGAAAATTTTACACCTGACCTCATGTGACAGGTTGCAAACACACTAAAAACTTTCCATGCACAAAATTATTTAAAATATTCTATAAATTACCTGTAGGCTATGTATATAAGATATATATAAAACATAAATGAATTTTGTGTCTAGATTTGGATCCCATCCCCAACATATCTCATTGCATGTATGCATCTATTACAAAATCTGAAAAAAAAAAATAAAAAATCTGAAACACATCTGGTCTCAGCGTTTTCGATAAGGGATACTCAACCTGTACATCACTTTTAGGTCATTCACATCAAAATTGAGTGGAAGGTACAGAGAGTTCCCATATACCCCTGCCCACACACATAAAACATACCTCCAGAGTGGTACATTCGCTGCAATTAGTAAACCTAAATAAACTCATCCTTATCATCCAAAGTCCAAAATTTATGTTAGGGTTCACTTGTGTTGTACAGTCTATTATTTTTTTATAAATGTTTGATGACATTTATCCACCGTTATAATATCATACTGAATATTTTTACTGCCCTAAAAATTTTCTATGTTCTGCTTATTTCTCCTTATCTACCTCCTAATTTCTGTCAACTACTAGTTATTTTACTGTCTCCATAGTTTTAACTGTTCCAGAATGGCACATAGTTGGAATCATACAGTATGTGGCTTTCTTAAATTAGCCTTTTTACTTAGTAATTTGCATTTACATTTTCTCCATATCTTTTTGTATCTTGATAGCTCATTCATTTTTAGAGTTTCATAGTGTCATATTGTCTGAATATGTCACAGTTTATCTATTTATCTACTGAAGTACATCTTGTTTGCTTTCACATTTTGACAATTGTGAGTATAGCTTCTGTAAACACCCATGTGCAGATGCAGGTTCTTGTGTGGACATAAGTTATCAACTCATTTGGGTAAATACTAAAAAGAGTTATTTACAGGCACTATATTTAGTTTTGTAAGAAACTATCAAATTGTCTTTCAATGTTGCCGTACCATTTTGCATTCCTGTCGGCAATGAATAAAAATTCCTGTTGCTTCATATCTTTGCCAGCACTTGGTGTTTCAGTGTTTTGGATTTTGGCCATTCTAATATGTGTATAGAGCTATCTTATTTTCTAATTTGCAGTTGCCTAATGATACAAGATATTCAACGTATTTTCATATGTTTATTTGCCATCTATATAATCTTCTTTAGTGAGGTGTCTCCTCAGACCATTTGCCCACATTTTAATTAGGTTGCTCATTGACTTATTACTGAGTTTTGAGCATTTTTTTTTATATTTTACATAAGTCCTTAATGAATCATGTCTTTGCTAACATTTTCTTTGAGTCTGTGATTTGTTTTCTCATTCTCTTGACAGTGAATGTATGCAAACTTGAAATATTAAAAGGCTCAGAAATAGCAGCTGAAAAAAATTAAAAATACAAGAAAGCTCAGTAAAATATTATTCTCACATATTTTGTTCACGTTAAACTATTAAAATGAACAAATCTTGAATCTGTCATAGTTTCTTATGTATATCCAAAACACTTCACTAATTTTTATTAAGGTGGAAATTACATGCCTTTTCATTGTAAATTATTCTAAGAGTCAGAACCTAATACATCTTAGATGCAGTCTAAAATTATTTCATGTAGGTGTTCATTCTCTTCAAATACATATGGTCCAGTAAGGTAGACTTATATAACTTAGCAGAACATTAAATGATTATTTTTTCATTGATGTTGTGTGTGTGTATGTGTGTATACATACACACATATATATGCACATATAATTGTTTTAAACAACAGAAAAATGTTAGCAAACTTGAAAAATGTTAGAAAAGAAAA
Organism: Piliocolobus tephrosceles; assembly: GCF_002776525.5. Lineage (NCBI taxonomy): Eukaryota > Metazoa > Chordata > Mammalia > Primates > Cercopithecidae > Piliocolobus > Piliocolobus tephrosceles. The sequence goes on along the minus strand of NC_045443.1, from coordinate 71,937,896 downwards.
CTTAATTGCGTCAATTTTGTGAATGGTTAAGAGAAAAATCATACAGACCTAACCATAAAGAACATGGCTACATTTTTCTCTTATAACCTGTATCAACGATTTCAAGTAAAATTTACTGAAAAAAAATTAATTAGTTATTTCCATTAAGATTTCTCATGAGTTTCATTTGTAAGCAGGATAAGACACAATGACCTTTTCTGTTAACTATTTGGAACAGAATCAATCTGTGTTCTCCTTTCTCCCTCTCTCTGGGATACATAACTGAATGATCATCAGTCTGAACTCCAAGCTACATGACTGTAATTAATTACATCACAATTGACCTATTGCTCAGGTCTCTATTTGCCCTATGCCAACCTGGATTCATAATTTTTTACTAATGGACAAATTACATTTTCTACTCTTTCACTCTAATGCAAAAAGAAACAAGCACACACAGAGAGAGAAATAGTGACATAAATGGCCCAGAAAATGCTAGCAAACAACATTTTGTGAGAAAACCTTCACAAAATATAAGTATGAGAAACCAAAGTGCAGTTCATACAAAGAGCATAGAAAAGGAATTCTAAGGAAATTAAATAAATGACATTTTTGAACCAAATAAGACATGAAGTAAATGATACCTTAACTATTACAATAATTCCTCAAAGAAGTCAGCATATTTATTTTGGAGTCAATACTTCAGCTGCTACCAAAATCAACAAGCAAAGTTATACCTCAGAGTTTTAATAAGTCGATACTCTACTATGTTTTGTATTTCCAAATAACAATTTTATGTGCTTATAAAATAATACATACTTTGTAAATAATTTTATCTGATTATAACACAATACATAGTTGTTTGTATTTCTATGGCTTTCTTTCTGTCTCAGGAGAGAGAGAGAGCGAGAGAGACAGCAATACAAACAGGTATGTATTTCTCCTGACAGAGAGAGAGAGAAAGAGAGATTTTGGGAATTGGCTCTCATAATTGTGAAGGCTGAGGAGTCCTATCATCAACTCTGCAATCTGGAGGAACCAATAAAGCCAGTGGTATAATTTAGTCCAGGTTGATCAGGAAACCCGAGGAGCAAGGTTCCACCTATGGTGTAAATTCCAGCCCATGTCTGAAGAGCTGAGAACCAGGGGTTGTGGGGAAGGAGGGGTGAGGGTATAAGTTCTGGATTCAGAATCTATAAAAACCAAAAGCTCTTACATTCAAAGGCAGAAGATGGATGTCCCAGCTTAAAAGGAGAGAGAGAATTTGCCCTCTCTTTTTTGCTTCTTTAAGGTGCTCAAAAGATTGAATAATGCCAGGCCACCTTGTGAAAGGAATGATCTTCTTTACTCAGGCAACTGACTCAAATTCTAATCACTTCTGGAGATATCCTCACAGACACACCAGAAATAATCTTTTGCCAGCTATTTGATCAAGCCCAGTCAAGTTGACGCATACAATTAACCAGCAAATGCTAACCCTTTATCAACTTGGCACCCATACACAAATAAAGACAACAATAAGGTCATTCTATGTAACATAATACAGCTATCTTGCATATAACCAAAAATCTAATCCCTTCCCCAGAAGAGAATGTCAAGTCCTTAAGTAATGTCACATAACTTAAATACTATGATGTAGGGGTAATAATGTTTAATACTGATATAAAGTTAATAATTTTATGTTACATCATAAAGGAATTAGAGAGAAAGTAAGTATTCAAGACAATTACTTTCTTAATTTCTGAAGTCACACAGTATAGCTCGTATTTATAAATACCTTCTACTCCTCATTCTGTATTCTCTTTGCCTTCAGTAACTACCTCAGCTGGTTATGTTCTTTACCTAATAAGGTGACCCAAACTTAATTCCTAAAGGGCCTGGGCCATTTGTAGTCCTGCCTGGATGGGGTTGTAATTTCCTATTGAACTTAATCACAGGGATAGTAACACTAAGGACGTCCTAAGGGATCTCCTGTACCTCAGACATATTCTTCCTTACCTCCATTGTGGAGTAGTAGTCCAATTTCCCCTTGGTAGTCAGGATCAATTACTTTAGCCATCACTGTTATTCTCTTCTTTGCCTGTTGACTCAGAGGTGTGAGGCGTGCATGGTGGCAAGGGTTGGAGAGAGGCCAATTGGTATTTACAGAAATTGTCATCCTATCCACTTGATTACTAAAATACTCCTCTGTTGAGGCCACCTTTTGGTGAGTTTCACATGGGATACAAATATTATTATGTCCTTTGCCCATTCTAACACATCTATTCACATTCCTCTTTCCCAAATGTCTTTGTCACCAGTTTTCCAATCATGTTTCTTCCAAGATCCTGACCATCCAAACAAACAATTGGCTACAGTCCATGAATTGCATGCCTGGCCATTTCTCCTTCAAAGCAAAGCAGATAGCTTTGAATGTTTTCCTGAGAAAATTTCCCTTTACCACTGTTCTTCGGGAGTGTTCCAGAGAGAAGCTGTGGTTCTGCAACTGTCAACTTTTATGTGCTGCCTGCATACCTTGCAGAATCATTTTCTATTACATGGATAGACCATAAAATGGGTCAATTTTGGAACTTATCTTGAATTATTATTTGAAGTACCTGAATTATAGTAAACTGTCAAGAATTGTTATCTATTATTGTTTTTTCCATGAGCATTTTGATTGTTTAACATTATTTGTTATAAACAATACTTTAATCAAAATTATGAATTTAAATATTTCTCTGAATCTCTAATGACTTGAGATAATTTCTCAGAAACTATTGGATGTGACCTATTTGAAGCTCTCAGTATTGAAAGCTTGTAATTATGTGTCTCATTATACTCTATTATTATTTTTATGTCAAAATTTATTATAAATAATAGAAAATATGTACCATCACCCTTTAACAGACATTTCAATGCTATTAATATGATTAATAATAGAAAAGTAATTTGTTTATATATTTATTTCTATATACTTTATCCCTGTTTAAAATTAATTTCTCTTTTAGAGCAACGGTTTCCAGATGGTGTTTCATGGAGATCTAGGGAGCCAGATAATATCCTCTGAACCAAGGGAGTTAGGAGATAAAGAGAGGCTGGAGGAGCACAGTGGATGTTCAGACCCCAGACTTTGACCTGCCTCTACCTATTTTACAATTTAGGCCTTAATTAAAGACAAAATGTGAAAATGCTTTGGTGATTACTCTATTTTGGTGTTAGTACTTGATTACTGATTCATAATCACTCTGTACATGTTAATCCTATTGATTCCTTGTATTTGTTACAAATATTTCTGGGTTTCCTTTTTTCTTTGAGTTTGATGATTTATCATCACAAAAAAATTGTTTTTAGGTAGTAAAATGTATTAATTCATTTTATTCATTATATCAAATATATGTATATTTGAGAAAAACACAAAACATTACCAAGACACATTTGCAAAATAGTCTTGAATAAAGGAGAATGATACCATATTTATGAGTGGAGATATCAAAAATTAATACGTTTTAAGTCAAGTTCCACTGGAAACAAGCTCAGGCGGAGATTACTTTGAAGGCAGTTTGCTGAGGAGAGCTTTTGGTAACAAAACTCATGAGGGTACAGGAAGCAGGATTTGGCAGAGAGAAAATTTGAACTCTGATAGAGTTGCAACCAATGTCTAAGCCAATCCCATGAAGAGCTCTGGAGCTGGAATAGTCCTTTAGAAATGTCTTTAATTGGGCAAGGAGTTTAGACCTTTGTCCTTCCACATTAATCAGTAATTGCAAATAGGTACCCTGGAGAGGGGCTTACCCTTGGGCAATGTCTAGGGAAGAGACCTAAACCAATGTCTAGTGAAGAAACTACAGTGTTCTTGGCAGCTTGTATAATACGATTCCCACTTCCCCTATATGACAAGATGTCAATTACTTTTCAATAGTGCCATTGGGAGTATAAATTGATATAAATTTACATAAAGAAATTTCAGTAAAGCAAATCAAATTTTCTCAATCAGTTTCTAGATTATTTTCCTAATAAAATAATTAAATATATGAAAAAGATTTATAGGCAAGCAGCACGTAAATTTTATATTCTCATTCTCTATATACCCATAAATACAAATATATAATTATAACTAAACTATATAATATATATTGTAATTGACATATACCATGATATAATACACTGATATTATGTATGCTAATATATATGGAAATGTAGTAAAAGATTTTTATCAATTGCACGTAAATAGTGTAATTCTGGCTGATAATTTCTCTATACTGTTTATTTTTCTATATTGTCCAAATTGCTTGTAACTAATATTACTTTTTAATGAGAAAAAAATATTAATTATCCTTCTGATTCATATGCCTTAAACTATCTCTTGGATTCTTTGTTTCAAACACACAAGTAGACTAAATTTTTGTTTTCAATATTGCTCTGTTTCTAATTATAATGTAAGTCATACAAGTCTAGGAAATATATATCTTCCTACCAAAAGTTACCTCACTAGAGTATGTTGTGAAGTTGTTTCTGAAGATGAGAGACAAATTATATGGCTATTTCTCAAATTGTGATCAGATCATCTGGGATCAGCTTGTCACTAATTTAAACTTGGTAGTACAGAATGCTGTTAATCAGGGTAAAGAGTACAGATATTAGCATTAGCCAAATGTGGACTGAACTCTTAGCTCTATCATTTGGCAGCTATGTAGTCTGGAGAAAGTTTTTAACTTCTCTATTCTTCAGCCTCACTATCTGTATAATGGAGATAACAATATAATATTGCATAGAATAAGAGAAAAGATGTTGAGTAATTCCTATGATGTTGGTCAAATTTGTAGGGATACATTGGTGATCAAAAATCATAGCTGTTTTATTATAATTTTTATGAAAATGTCATTTTCTTAGAAAGTCATTGGCTCTAATTTGGATACAAACTGAAGGAAATAAACTACGAAGAGAACCCCAAGTCACAAAATTTCCGTAATATTTTGGTCTAATTACTATAATTTTGTGAATGCCAGTCAATAATTTATTTTGCTTCATTCAAAGTAAAGAAAAATATACTTTCTGCCCAGTAGTTTCAAGGAAAAAACTCTTGTAACTATTATAACATACTATTTTAATACAAGAAGATTAAATGATGGAGGGAAAACAATTATTCTTAAATGCCCATACATTTTACATATATATATATATATATTTGAGAAATGTAAGTTTCTAGTGCTTGAAATACAGGTTTTCAGGACTTATTACATCTAATGACCTAAGATAAAGGGAGAGATATATATGTTGAGAGTCTAGAGATCTTCTTAATACATTTGATAATAAGTTATGCAGAATTCTAATAAAAGCACAAAGCTACCTCAAAATGTATTTTACCCTATCAAGGAAGCAAATCTGTGCCTTTCTTCTCAATAATTATTTGGCAAAACTACCAAACAATTTTAACATAGTTTTATTATTTTTCATTTTAAATTACACATAACTAATCAGAATCATATTCATGCAATCTAATATACATGGAATATTTGCTTTGCAAACACATTCATTGGGAAACTCTATATATGAGCAATATTTCACTTTCTCAATTTTTGTGCCAGGTGCTTGAGTCTCTATCTCTGCTCTGGGAAGTGATTAAAATTGAAAGATAACCTAATAAGCAATTTTGCAATTTCCCTGAGATGGAGATTAGCAAAACAGTCTTCTTCAATTAAATCTGAAGGCTGGTGAAATGAAAGGGCACTTGATTCATCTGTTTCTACCCTTCTGACTATGACATGAACAAATAAATTCTGTCAACAAATGGAGAGGACATATCAGGGTTGCTTTATTTATAATCTTAAAATTTAAAAAGCAATTAATTTTATAACCCTTCTAGAAACTGATGTAAGTTTGACGCAGATTTCTACTTTATTTTCAGAGTAGCTCTTAGTATAATGTATTGCATAATTAATTTTATTGAACCTTTATGAAAATTTTTCTCTGCCAACAAAATAACACTACTGCTGCTTCATTAGTTTCTTCTTCATAGTTTAAGGAACAGCCTATGGTAAGTTAATCAAGTGGCTTCATATTTTCAACCACAATTCTACAAATTTAAGTCAGAAATTTCTAAAACTATTTTTTTCTTGGAAAGTAACTATTTATTGAAACAAACATAAGTGTATAGAGAATCAGCAGTCATGACCTTTAGTTTAGTTTCATTTCTTATAATGTTATGTATGTAGTCTTAACTAAACCACTGCATTCTGTGGGTTCTGCATATTTTCATTTGGAAAATGTAAAATTGCCTTTTGATAATTTACTTTTTTCCCACTATAAAATTTAACTTTCTTATAAAGTGTATGATTAAATCAATTATTCTGGAAATCTGGTATATGGTTGTCTGTTGTCTTTGAGGAAAATTTTCTGAGTCCCATTTGAATCCTCTAGAGTCAGACCCTATATAGAAACCATATTCAGAATCCATATTCAGGAGGCCTCTCCTCTCAGATAATTTGAGTAAGTGCAATTATTAACAGGTACAGTATGCCTTGCATCACTTCCCAACATTTTTTGTTCTTGTTGCTGAGGACCTTTTCCTTCAGGTTGATAAGAACTCAATGTTGCTATATAATATTATGCAGAAATTTGAGAACAACTGGAGAAAATGTAAAGATAAATGACAAGTTTTCACTTACTTCTTTTATTATGGAACATGTGGCAGTAGAAATAAAAGAATCAAAGAAACATCATTAATATGTCTATTTGCCAGTCTTCTTTTGGAAGAAGTAGGAAATAAGTGAATTATGAAAATTCACTTATCTTTAAGCTTCATCTACCTTAGCAGAGTAAATTGTTTTTACAATTTATAAATTCTAAGCCTACTATAAATATAATTTCGTGACCTATACACATTTAAATAAAAGCTACAAAATGTTTAACCATGTTAACTCAATTTTACTTGGCTATGAGTCAATTTATACAAAAAGTTGCACTTAACCAAGTTGTGCACTTTGGTGAAAGGAGTAATGGAGCATAGATATGAAGACTTGGAACTGGTCCCAAATCTGCTACTAATAGTCATAGGCATTGTTTCTTTATCAGTAAAATTGCTATACAGCCTTTGTGACAATGGCTTTATAGAAATCAACTAATATATATTATTATGCTTTAAAATGTTATGTAAGTTATATAATACCTTGCAAATGAAAGATATTGTTTTATTAAATATAATTCAGGCCTTGTCTACATAAACCATATTTGACCAAATAGTTAACTAATTTGACATATAGCTTCTGGTATATGTATCTCTAGAAACACGAAGGAAATATAAGTTAGAAATGTAAGTTAGCTAGTGTTTCATGTCATATATATAACTATTTTTTTGCTCCATGGTAAAAATCTATTTCCTAAATAATTGTGGGTGTATTTTACAGTAATATTCCAAGCAAAAATTTAAAATGCAAATGTAGGCTTTAAGTGTAATGATGTTTTATTAAGATAACAAAGCAAAGACAATATGAAATGTAAAAAGAATAGGAAAAATGTATTAAATCTAGAAATACTTAAAGGAAGGGACATTACAATACAAAGTCTGGAAAGACTAGCAGAGCATGTTTTGATGTATGTAGAGTTATAGAATTAGCTAGCAGAGAATCACTTCATGGTTTGAAAATAATGAGATGCAGCTTCTGATTTGTTTATTTGCTTTTTAAAGGAGATCGGAATGAACTAGGAAAAGGAGTCAGAAAGAACAGTTGAGTAAAATTCTGGGAAAGATAGAAACTACATAATTGAAAAATAGCTGAATCCAGAGGGAATAGCATCATTCTAGTGGATAAGGATTACATAAAACTTGCATGGAATGATTAAGTCATCTAATGACAAGTTTAAGATTATTTTCCAGGAAATAGTGTTCCAGCACCTGAAAATTCATACTACCCAAAGCTGCTATAAATATGAATTAGTGAAATAATTTTCCCATTTCTTTACCATTATGTAATTTACATTCAACTTATCTTCAGTGTTAAAATAATCTATTTTGACTAATTATGGATTGGCTTGAATAGGTTGGTGACTTCTTGAAGAGAGAAATGAGTACAGTCTGAAGGTTTTGCTTTGTTAGAATAGAGCTTTTCTGAATCCCTGTCACCTACTTTTTAGTGGTGGTAGCAACATTAAAAGTTCTCAGGGATCCCTTTTTTCAGATGTTACTGTGCACCAATATAACACAGCCATCATAGTAATTTCAGTTTAATACATAGCTTGGGAGTTAAGCTATATGACAAAGGTACAATCTACAGTCCACCGATTTGATCTCATAAACTGATAAACAGTTTTTCACTGACCTCTCCTCCTTTATTTGGAAAGTTTAGGGTTTTTTTTTTTTTTTTTTTTTTTTTCTGTTGCTGGTTGTTTTATTTTATATTTAACATACCCAACCTCCTATAATTGATTCATTATTTTATTGACATTTTCAAAGAAATGTTTCTCTATTAAATTCTGGAGCTCTTGACAGGCCACTGATTAATCAAATAGAATGAGTAGAATACAGTAGTCATTTAAATCCCTGTTTTGCTTTGTTTTTTTCATAAATCAGTGTAAAATGCTAATCTATGTATAATCGAAGGAAGTGTTTGGCTTTTATAGAGGTTTTAAATAACTAATGTCTAATTTCATATCTGAGGCAGGATTTTATATTTTACTGGCTATAACTTCTTGTAAAGCCAAGTATACATTTCTACTAATTCCAATATTGTTATGTTGAATGTTCACAATGGCCTTGTACAATTACCTATGAAAAAAATCTAATGGTATAATATTTACATTACAACTATTCCTTAGATAATTTACATTTTCCAGTAAGCCTAGGTAATAATTCATGATGGCAGAAAGGGTTATTTTAGAAGTTTGTCTTTTCAGTTTATGTCTTGAATTAATATTTGCCAGTGGAGAGAACTAATTGAAACCATTTGACTGTTTGAGAGGGAATTAAAAATGTTTACAAAATATTATTACAGATGCTTTTATATTTTCATCTATACTCTGCTTATGATCAAATGAATTAAGTACTGGTATTTTGACAATTTATGTACTTTCAATTTTTGTTGTTAAGTGTTTATAATATTCTTTTTTCTGTAATTTAAATCTGAGTTCTTACCTCTCCTTTCGCCATGAGATTAACAAATGTTCTAATTTTGAAATGGCAGTTCTAATATTTACCTTTTTTCATAATCCCAGTTTCACAAGATAATTTTTAAAAAATAAATGGATCTATATTTTTTCCTTGAGATTTTCTCACTTTATCTCAAGCTGGAAGCTCTGCATTGACCTTTATTGCAGAGATCAAGGGTTATTTGAGGTGATTGGTTCTTCTTTTCTTTGTAGAGGGTTTCGATAATTATGGTCAGTGTCTAGGACGATAAATACTAAACACAAATATGTGTTTAAGTCTGTGCTTGGCACAATTCTAAGTATATCACATAATTATTTCTTTTGTTTCTATCACTCTTATGAGACAGGTCAGTACTAGCATTAACTCCATTTGAAGATAAGATATTTGAGGATAAGTTGTGCAAAGCAAGCAGTCAAGCTGTTGAGTGGCTGAGCTAGGGTTTGAACTCAAGCAGTATTTCCAGTCCATTGGTCACAGCCACTATATTTTCTCTAATATACTAAGTTGTTTATGGGAGTCTGAATGGACAGGGAGAGGTGAAGGATGTGGTTTTGACAAGATCCTAACTATATACCTGCTAGGTATACCTAGGGTGACAAGACCCTTAATACAATGACTTCAAACTCATAAAGATTTTAGTGTTCCAGTTTATCACAGAAGCAGCACATAGCCATGCTGGACTCACCTACAAGGCCTCTCAAGGGTTGTAGATTTCCAAGGCAGGATAATAAAGGATAAATAAGATTGAAGTTTAGTTGAATATAAGAAACAAATAGTTTATAAGAGGAGAGGCAGATTGGGCTTTACGAGAACAAATGAGACATGATTCTTATTATTTTTAGCCTTTCCAGCAGTGACAAACACCATTTTAGACTTATGAAGATTATTGTATTGACATAACATCCATATGAAGATGTCAAACAGAAAACTGAAAATCCTCAACCGCAGAGACTATGGTAGAAATGGCATTATGGTTTGGGGAGTCTTCTACACATAAATGAAGTTTCTTTATAAAAATTCTTAATACATATGTTTTTCAATGAGTGACAAAAGAAAGCTATTGTTTTGTTTCTACTATTATTGGTCTTAAAAAACTGTGTGAAATATGGAAAGGAGGGCATGCAAATTTGATTTAATTACAATTTCCTATCTAGAAAAGTCAAGAGGATCATTTAAATATCAAAATCAATTAGCTAAGTTAGAAACGTGGCTAACTATATACCTTTCTCTTATTTTAGATAAAGGAAATTGTATAATACCTATATGTACATTAAAATAAAATGTATATGAAGACACTCATCCAAAGGTTAACCTGGGTTACCTTTAGGTTATGAGAGAGAAAATGTCAGGAGAGGCTTCAGTTTACTTTTAAACCTTTATACTACTTGAACTTATAAGAATAAAATGTATGTTATTTTAAATTTTAAATGAAAATAGATTTGGGGGTAAGTTGAAGTTAACTTTATGTAAAACATTGGTAACTTAGCTTTAAAATGTGCCATCCTAATTCTACCTTATCATTTCTGCTCCATTATTCCCACCTGTTAAATCGGAATATAGCCGCATGGGCCCCAAGAATCCATATTTTAACAGAGTTTCCCTGTTTTTTATGCACCCTAAATTAGAGAGTCACTACTTTAGAGGATAGTTTCAGTACAGATCTAGGAGCAAAAATAAAATTGGAGTAAGAAAATGGGTAAATAAAAGATGCAACTATTGAGGCAGAAAGTAAAGTGCTATATGGAGAAATTTTGAAGGAAATGGGAAATAGATAGGGAATTGCTATTATGTTGGTAACCAAATTGCATTCAGGTACATTTCCTTAATTTAAAAATTGGCTGCAGTGGCTCACCTCTGTAATCCCAGCACTTTGGGAGGCCAAGGCAGGGCAGATTGCTTGAGCCCAGCAGTTCGAGACTAACCTGGGCAACATGGTGAAACCCCATCTCTACAAAAAGTACAAAAATTAGCAGGACGCGGTGGCGTGTGCCTGTAGTCCCAGGTACTTGGGAGCTGAAGTGGGAGGATCACTTGGGCCCATGTAGTTGAAGCTGTAGTGAGCGGTGATCACGCCACTGAACTCCAGTCTGGGTGACAGAGTGAGACACTGCCTCAAAAGTAAATAAATAAATAAAATTAAGATTTATTAGAAAATCTTACTTTTTGACTTCTAGAGATGAAGGGCATTTTTATCTTTGGTTTTGCATAATTGGTAGAAGGAGTCTGAATAAGTCAAAGGAATAGTAGTTTGAGTTACGCTTCAATGTAAACATTAGAACTTTTGTTTTTGCCTATCTTTATTTCATTTCTCCAATAGACATATGTTTTACATTGTCCACCCTAGCTATAATATCTTTAAACCTTTTACTGCAAGTGGCAATAAATATATTTTATCCCTGCTAATTTACCAGAATCCGATATTTTTGCTCTTTGCAATATGTGGAGAAATTCACTACTTTTAATAAATCAGAATTCTGCTGATTCTTACTGGACAACTGGCATTCGTGTTCATAGCCTTAAAGATAATGTGCTAACATCAGCATTTGATAAATAACTTCATGTGTCTTGTAGTTCCTTCAACAGAAATTGTTCAGAGGTTTGGAGAGCTAGTGATAAATAAATAATGAATACAGAAGCAATATTCTCACTTTATCGCCAGACTTAGGAAAAACACACAGTACAAGCTGTAAGCCAGACTTTCCTTTCTCTTTTGTCTTTCCTTTGACTAGTCATTTAGTTGACTGCAGACTCTGCCACTCGGAAAACCTCCAGGCTTATAACATATCTTCATTTTATCTTGCCTTTAATTCATTTTGTCAAATGAATATCATGAATATTGAAAGCTTCTGTCTTTCAAATGCCACTGAGACATGACTCCTGGATGCAATAACTTAACTGGGATGTGGCGATTATGAGCACATCTACTTTTTAGTTTCTATTTTAAGAAATGTCTTGGTTTTGTAATTTTTTATATAATTAAAGAAATCAAACATTTAAAAATTACAGCAAAATGGAAAACTTATGTGCAAATTCTGTATAAATTTTAGAACCATGGTATGAACATAACTAGCCATGCAATAGTCCCACAGATATTAGTGTTCACTCCTAAAGATTGACTCGTTTGGAATGCTTATACAGATAGAGTAACTCAAATGTAATATGAGCATTTATGAATACAGTGATACAAGCACTAATAGAGATAATTTTGTATAAGATGAGATCTTTCAAGGTACTCTGTATACTGTACTAGCAAGTTAAAGAAATGGAACCCACAAAGAGTTCTTCCATGACACTTGGTATAAGGAATTATTCATTTAAAAACAACTTTTTATTTTAATCATATTTGTATAAATTGTTCTATTATAAAATTTGAATTAAATATGTTTCCTAAGAATGACAGCCATTGAGACAATAAAAAGTATCAATAAGAAAAATAAAACATATCTACATTTATGCCAGGCACAGAACATTACAAATATTACCTCACTTAATCCTCCCAATAACTTGCATAATACATATCATGTCTACTTTACAGATGAAGATAATTAGGCTAGAAGATAATACACTTTTCTTCAGTTCTCATGGCTTCTGAGTACCATACCAGGATTCATACATAGACTTGTCTTTCTCCAAAGTTTATGTTCATTCCACTCTACTGTCTTGTAGAACACCTCATTTCACCTGGTATAATGTTACTTCTGAGTACTTGATTACATAAGACTGCTTCTTGGCATCAAATAATCTAAATCATACTATCATTCTCTGGTGTACAGGAATGAGATAAAAATGCTGTGCATATTATGCTTCCAGTGTCATGGTTTGTAACATAATTTCTGACCATTTTCATAGTTAGCTTAGTAGCTTTAATTCTCCCCTATTTTCTTTTTTAAATTATTTATTTTAATTGACAAAAATTGTATACCAGGTATTTGTCATGTACAACATGTTTTGAAATATGTATACATTGTATTCAATGGCTAACTTGAGCGAATTAACATCCGTATTGTCTCACATCTTAATCTTTTTTTGTGATGAGATTCTCAAAATCTTAAAATCTTAAAATTTTCAAGAATACAATACATTATTATTAACTAAAGTCATCATGTTATGCAATAGATCTTTCAAACTTATTCCTCCTCTTCAACTGAAATTTCGGTTACCTATTTTATTTATTTATTTATTTTGAGACAGTCTCTCACTGTCGCTCTGTCACTCAGGCTGGAGTGCAAAGGCATAATCTCAGGTCACTGCAACCTCCGCCTCCCAGGTTAAAGTGATTCTCCTTCCTCAGCCTCCCAAGTAGCTGGGATTACAGGCACCCACCATCATGCCCATATAATTTCCATATTTTTGTGGAGATGGGGTTTCACCACGTTGGCCAGGCTAGTCTCGAACTCCTGACCTCAGGTGATCCACCAGCCTCGGCCTCCCAAAGCGCTTGGATTACAGGCATAAGCCACCGAACCCGGCCCCCTATTTTCTAATAGTGTGTCTTCATTATCCTCATCATGATCTATATTTATCTATCTATTCATCTATCTGCTGAGTGTTTGTGTACTTTACTGTCTTCCTAATCATTATTGAATGTTTAATGAAAGCGTGGATCATCACATTCATTCTTGCTTCTTCAGTTACTTGCACAGTGGCATTAAAATTTGTTCAGTAGAAAGGAATGTAATATTTTACTTCGACGGGATTACATTGAAAGGTCAATGGATGCCCAAGACTGTTGTAAATCAGTGAGGTAGCTAGGGAACCAAAGATTAAAATAAATTTGCTGGTTCAATTTTCAATTGAATGACGTTTTCTACTTATTAAGAGTGAATACACATGGAGAAAAAGAGATACCTGACAGAGAAAATAATCATGGTTGTTACGATCTTTTCCTTTATATGGATTATAGAGCTAATAGATCAGGGGAATGATGTAGTGGCCTCAAATTCAAATGTTTTCAGGGGCCAGACAAGGAGAATACATTTGACAAAGTTTTATGTGTAAATCAATAAGGAGTTCAAAGGCCTGTGGAAAGTGGAGAATGCATGCCTCTCCTAAAGTCATTGAATTTCATTCTTCTAAATTTCAAATAGTGTATCCTCAATTATAACCTGAATTTTGTTATGAATTTGATTAATATCTATCAAAATATTATGTGGACATAAGATTGTTAAGATTTTAGTTCCTGCTAATAATGACTAATTCCCCACAATACAGAAATTTTGCTTTAATTGATCATGCTGATAACAATACTATATTAGGGTTATACCTCTTCAAACAGCATCATTCCCCTTTTTTAACTTTAGTTTTCCTTATGAGTCAAAAGTGTATTGATGTCTAAGGAACAGAAGCCAGGTGTAAGAAATCTAAGTTCTAGTTCTGACTATTCTAAATATTAGATCTAAAATTGGGGGTGTTTCCTTGAACCTCAATTATATAATACAAGGATTTTAATACATGACTTGTCTATACAATGTTTTGCTTAATTTACTGAAAATCAATAATATGTCAATAACAGAGATGCATATGCTACAGTTTTTAGTTATTTAATAATCATGAAAAGCATCATGTAAGAGGTTTTACTGCAATTTCATGTTTGATTAAGCTGAGCCCATAAAACCTCACCAATTTATGTAGACTAATGCAAGTAGCAGAAATGGTACTCAAATACAAGCTGCCTCTCAAAGTCAATGTTCTTGTTTTATGAGTAACTTGATTATTGCTTTGTTTGTTTTAAAACTTTTGCTTACAAAATTGAAAAAAATCATAATTTTCCAAATCAAAATGAAGCTCATTTTCTTTGAAAAATCTACGGTAGTTTTTCCATAGACATTTTTGCTTGCACATTGAATTTATCTGTTGAATCTGATGGGATTGCATGAAAGATCACTCATAATATCCTAGAATCTCATGAACGGAGAAGACAATGTAATCTGACCTTAATCTGATAATACACTACCTTTCTCAACATAGCGCAGAATTGGCTAAATTGTGAACATCTCTAGGCTTAAAAAATTATCTTGTCCCTGAAGACTATTTGTTTTGTAAAAGTTTTGTTATTAAAAACAAAGTTATTTGTTATTGTATTGAAAATTTTCCCCATTTTTGAATGTTTGTTTTATAAAGTAATATATAATATGCTTATACTTTATTGCACATAAAAGCTTTAAATATTCAAAGATGACTAGTTTCAAAATATTTAAGAATTTTATAATTCTTATCTTTCATCTGATATTTACTCAGTGGGCTTTCATTTTATATAAATTGGGGTTCTTCACCACCTGAGTAACTCTTTTCTGTGTTTCTCTTACTGTGTCTGAATGTAAGTTTAGGTTTTGCCCACCAGAGAGCAGTTCCATCATTTGCCATGTTCTTAAATTATTTTT
Organism: Piliocolobus tephrosceles; assembly: GCF_002776525.5. Classification (NCBI taxonomy): domain Eukaryota; kingdom Metazoa; phylum Chordata; class Mammalia; order Primates; family Cercopithecidae; genus Piliocolobus; species Piliocolobus tephrosceles. The sequence continues at coordinate 71,922,413 of NC_045443.1, read as the reverse complement.
GGTTTTGGGGTAATTAAATCTAAGAATTCTTTCTTGAATTTGTGGCAATAGTTCTATACTACTGTCTCTTATTAAGCTCACAAACAACTATGAATTCTGGTTCTTTGCTTTGCATGGAGTCAAGCTGTATTTCCTTATATTGTACTTTTCAGTTTATTTTTGGACCTAATTTCAAGACTTCCATCTTTATCCATCTTAAAATTTTTCTAAAGTTTACTCTAACTTCAAACTTGATATGATCATTTTATATTATGCCATTCAAATTGTTTGCTATTTCTTCTTAAACTATGTCTTTTAAATGCTTTAGATTTTTAACAAGCACTTTTGGACATGTAAGCAAACATGTTTTACTACTTAACACAGACACATTATTCAGTAATCTTTCTATGAAGTATTTTACCAGTTACAAATTCTCCTAACTTTATTTCAAATCTAAACTTCTTATGTCCATATAATATTTTTATTAATATTAATATTAATCAAATTCATAACAAAATTCAGGTTATAATTGAGGATGCAAAATTTGGACTTCAAGGGTTTAGAAGAATGAAATTCAATGACTTTAGGAGAAGCATGCGTTCTCCACTTTCCACAGGTCTTTGAACTCCTTATTGATTTACACATAAAACTTCATCACATGTATTCTCCTTGTCTGGCCCCTGGAAACATTTGAATTTGAGGCCACTACATCATTTCCCTGATCTATTAGCTTTATAATCCATATAAATCTTAGCAATTTATAAGATCATGTCTGAGGTTTACCAGTTATCTCTATTCTAAGTGCACACACAATGCTGTTAGAGAATTAATTCATAAGTTTTTTCCATGTTTAATATTAATGTCGCTAGTATTGACTGTACTTCCTCTATCTTTGTGAAAGGTGTGGGTTCACATTTTCTTCTCTTGCCTTCAAATTCCTCATGATTATGAGGCTACTGGTAGTAACTTCCCATGAAATTCTTTTTTCAGTGCCCTGGAATTTAATTCCTCTCAGCATAAAATCTTAAACTTCATTTGGAACAGCTAGAAAGAAACCTAAATTAGTGCACATATTTTGGAATTCAATTTCCTCTGAATAATGTTTCCTCAGACTGAATATATGAGACTGTTTCATGATCACAAATGTTATCTAAAAAAGCATTGAATTCCTCACTCTTAGTTATAACTGAGATAGTCTTAACTTTTCTCTCAGCTTGATTAAACTTTAGGCAGGTTTCTTCCTGAATAAATGTTCCTAACCTCCCCTTTCCTCTTATCAGTTTTACAAGCTGTTGACTGAAAATTAAGCCTGTTGAGGCATAAATAATTTGATAAAGTTTTACCGTAAGCCAAATGTGAGAATCGAACTGGAAAGACACACCAACAAAGTTAAGAATGTTCCAGAGTCTGCTACAAGTTGGAAGGCTTTTATAAGAAATTTTAGGAAAAGGGAGGGTACTTCTCATATCAGAATTATCCTTGTTCATTGGAGGGTGCAATACAGAGGTTATAATCATTGGCTACAGAGTGCAACATATGGGCTAAGATATCTACATGCAAGATAACCAGTAAAATGTCATGACTCAGAAACAAAGAGGTAAAACTTCATGATTCAAAAACAAATCAGCATAATTTCCAGTGTCAGTAGGTCATACATTAATCAGTACATCAACAATTTGAGGAATTCATGATAGGATTCTTTACTTGGAGACAGTATACTTCCATGAATGACAAGACCTAACCCTAGACAGGTTAATTTGGATGTCAGCTAAATGTGATTTGTAGGTTATGAAAGCCAGGAATGTCTTTCTCAAGAACCTGGAGGCCATCCCTTTTAAATCATGAAGAAATATTAGACTTCTGTCTTTCAGTCTCTGTGGCGAGACTGACTTCAATAAGTGCCAACTGGCAAACACCGATGACCTAACCACATTGACCACACTCTCTGCTAAAGTCTTGCAGTACTTTTCCACTTAGATGTTCTTCCTCCTTTAGTTACAGGGGAGTTGAATTGAGCCTTTCTCTCTGATTACATTAGCCTTTAATAAAATATTTCTTTCCTCTTTACTTTTATAGTATGATATTTCTTTGACCTTATTAACCAAGCTATGGCATTCCCCCTTTTTTTAAAAAAATTAAACGTTAAAGTGTTTTTCTTAAATATAACAGTGATAACATTTATTGTGCACTGTTTGCAAGATTGTTGATTCATTTACTTCTCATATCATCTTCATAATAATGCTAAAGGAAAAGTTGTAGTATTGCCCCCAGATTTGCAGATCAGCAAAATAGGCTCAGAGAAGTTTGTTAACTTTCTTAAGATTATGTGCCAAAAGAGGAAAAGCTAAGATGCTAACTCTGGAAGTTAACTCCAGAAGTAATATATTTTACTGTTAGGCTAATCTGTCTAATTTTAAGCAATATTTTAATGCTGTAGATTATTCTTCAATTCAGCCTTTATTTTACTAAAATAATATTTTCTTTCTAGTTTATTTGTCCTTATCCTATAATTTCAAATATACACCTTTAAAATCTGAACTCAAGGGAGCTATCAGAGTATTCTTCAGCTACATCAATCCCAATAATTTGACATTCCTCTTAGAGTCTCAGTTCATGCCTATCTTTATTCTCAACTTTTGTATCCACATTTTTCAAGTTTGAGGTACATTTATTATGTGCTCAGCATCCCTCCTTCTAGCTATCACAAATTTGGAAATGACATAGTCTCTTTCTCCAAAGGTTAAACGGTATGTGTTCATTTTCTAAATAAAGTAATGAGGCATAAAAGGTAAATTGCAGTAGCAATAGCAACAAGATCAGTTTGCTGATAAGGGAAGTTTTTAGTACTGATATTGATGACACTGTCTGTCGAATTTATTCCTTGTTGAAAATGACAAAAGAGAATAGCCTTATAGCAATCCACTAGACCATTCCAAATATCCATAGTGTGTAAGCTGATCATTACCCACCCTTGGGCATTCAGGGAACATTAGATTGCTGTTTTTTGTTGTTGCTGTTGTTACCTTGTTCAACTCTTTCACTTTTTTGGTGAGAATGGTTCTTTCTAAAAATGCCTTGTAATTTCAAGCATGACACCAGTTAATTAATTACTTCATTAATATTTTGATTTACATGCTATTTGGTTAAAATATTTTAAATTCTGTTGTTTAGTTTTATCTAATCTTTGATGAAAATCTTACTATTTGCTTCTTTCTTCAAAAAATAATCCATCAAATGGAATAAGAATAATTTGCATTTTAGTTGGAGTTGTGACTTACAGATAAATATTTGATAACTTTTGGCAAATATCAATTAGTTTATTCTCAACTTTTGTAGTTCATCGTTTTAAAATTTGAGGTACATTTATTACATGCCCAGCACTCCTCCTTCTAGCTATTACAAACTTGAAAATAACACAGTCTCTTATACGGTTTGGCTCTGTCTCCACACGCAAACCTCACGCAAATCTCACATTTCAAAATGCAATCATGCCTTCCCAACAATCTCTTAAAGTCTTAATTCATTCCAGCATTAACTCAAAAGTCCAAGTCCAAAGTTTCATCTGAGACAGGGCAAGTCCATTCTGCTTATGAGTCTATAAAATCAAAAACATGTTAGTTACTTCCAAGAAACAATGGGAGTAGAGGCATTGGATAAAGGTTCCCATTCCAAAAAGAAGAAACTGGCTAAAACAAAGGGTCTACAGACCCTATGCAAGTCTAAATCCAGCAGGGCAGTTGTAATTCTTAAAGCTCCAAAATAATCTCCTTTGGTTCCATGTCTCACATTGTGATGATTAATATTGAGTGTCAATTTGGTTCGTTTAAAGCATGCCAAGTATTGTTCCTGACTGTGGCTGTGAGGGTGTTGCCAAAGGAGATTAACATTTGAGTCAGTGGACTGGGAAAGGCAGACCCACGCTCAATCTGGTTGAGCACAATCTAATCAGCTCCAAGGATGGCCAGAATAAGAGCAGGCAGAAGAACATGAAAAGACTAGGCTGGTTTACTCTTCTGGTCTACAACTTTCTCCTGTGCTGAATGCTTCGTGCCCTTGAACATTGGACCCCAAGTTCTTCAGCCTTGGGATTCAGACTGGCTTCCTTGCTCTTCAGCTTGCAGATGGCCAATTGTGGTATCCCATGTTGTGATTGTGTGAGTCAATACTCCATAATAAACTCCCCTTTCTATATACACCGATCCTATTAGTTCTGTCTCTCTAGAGAACCCTGACTAATACATACATCCAGGGCTTGCTGATGTAAGGAGTGGGCTCCCACCACCTTGGGCAGCTCTACCTCTGTAGCTCTTCAGGGTAGTGCCCTTGCAGCTGCTTTCACAGGCTGGTATTGAGTGCCTATGACTTTTCCAAGTCCACAGTGCAAGCTGTCAGTGGATCTATCATTCTGGGGTCTGCAGGACAGTGATCCTCTTCTCACAGTTCCACTAGGTAGTGTCACAGTGCGGACACTGTGTGAGGGCTCAACCCTATATTTTCCCTCCACACTGCCCTAGTAGATGTTCTCCATGAGAGCCTAATCCCTGAAGCAGACGAGTGCTTGAACATTCAGGTGTTTTCATACATCCTTTGAAATCTAGGTGGAGGCTTCCAAACCTCAACTCTTGCCTTCTGTGCACTCATAGACCCAACATCACATGGAAGCCACCAAGGCCTGGGGCTAGCACCTGCTGAAGCAATGGCCCAAGCTGTACCTTGGCACCTTTCATCCACAGCTGGAGCAGCTGGGATGCAAGGTGCCATGCCTTGAGGTTGCACAGAGCAGAAGGGCCCAGGCCTAGCCCATGAAACCGTTTTTCCCTCCTGGGCCTCCAGTCCTGTGATGGGAAGGGCTGTCACAAATGTCTCTGAAATACTCTGGAGGCATTTTCCCTATTGTCTTGACTATTAACATTCAGCTGTTCTTCTTTACTTATGCAAATTTTTGCAGCCTTAAATTCTTCTCAGAAAATGAGTTTTTCTTTTCTACTGCATGGTTGGGCTGCAAATTTTCTAAACTTTTACGCTTTGCCTCCACTTTAAATATAAGTTCTAGTTTCAGGTCATCTCTTTGTTTATGCAAATGAGTGTAGGCTATTAGAAGCAGCCAGCCACATCTTGAATGTGTTGCTGCTTAGAAATTTTTTCCACCAGATACCCTAAATCCTCTCTCTCAAGTTCAAAGTTCCACAGATCTCTAAAGCAGGGACACAATGCCATCAGTCTCTTTGGTAAAACATAGCAAGAGTGACCTTTACTCCAGTTCACAATAAGTTGCTCACTTCCATGTGAGACCCCCTTAGCCTGGACTTCACTGTCCATAACACTATCAGCATTGTGGTCACAACCATTCAACAGTCTCTAGGAAATTCCAAATTTTTCTCATCTTCCTTTCTCCTTTTAAAGCCTCCAGATTCTTTCGACCTCTGTCCGTTATCCAATTCTAAAAGTACTTTCACATTTTCAGATATCTCTATAGTAATGCCTCACTTCTCCAGTACCAATTCTGTTTCTCCAAAAGACACACACACACACTTCCCTGTGCAAGATTGCCCTGACAGCCCATCACTCCAGAGAGGTAAGGAAACTCTGCTACTATATATTGTCCTGCATTCAATCTTTTGGTACCTTTTGGGAAAGCTCAGTGAAAGTCTAAAAAGTAATTAGAAAGTAGAAAAAAAATTTTAATTAAATAACTTTTGTTAGGGAAACTTTAACACAACTCTAAGTTACAAATCTAATTTTAAAAAGAAACATGAAATCTCATTTGAAGACAGAAAACTTCTTTCTGTTTTGGAAATACAAGGTACTTTCTCTTTTGTGGAATTTAATAAGCTGATATGAATCAGTATCTTAGCACTCTACCTAGAAGGGGAAAGCAAAATTATCCTTGTGCCCAAAATGGTGACACATAATTACTCACTCACAAAAAAAAAAAAAAAATCACTAACACTACAGCATTTTCAAAAGCACATTTTCCCAGTCATGATATCTATCTTGAAGAGTATAATTTAATGAAGAATATTCTGTCATCCTTTGAAGTTTAACTGAATATGCAAGTAACCAAAAACCAAGCTTCCAGTAGAAGTACCAAAGTTCTTATGAACTTATTTTTAAAGCTTCTGCTTAACTCAGGTATATTTCTTTGCAATTCAATGTGAATAAGAAATTTTTTTTTTTGTCTTGAATGATGTAATCCTTATCAAAGTGTAGGTGCATAAAGTATGGATGGAGGATGAAGGATTACAAGAAGTCACTAAAAGGCAATTTTTTTTTTTTTTTTTTTTTTGAGACGGAGTTTCCCTCTTATTGCCCAGGCTGGAGTGCAATGACACAACCTTGACTCACTGCAAGCTCTACCTCCTGGGTTCAAGCGATTCTCCTGCCTCAGCCTCCTGAGTATACTCTTTTTAAAACTTTGAATGTAAATTGATTATAGCTTTTGAGAAATTAATAAGATGAAGAAAGCAAAGACGTAGTTTAGAACAACCAATTTACAACTGAGCTGAGAAGGACTGAATATCTTACTTTAAGTTTGTATGCTATTAATTTGTGTAAGGAATTAACTGTAATTATTTCATGAATAGTATCTCCTTTGTCTTTTAATTCTATTTGTTTTCTTGATAACGTCTATATTATTGCCTATGTTGACAGCAGTATTGGACCAATTGGGCAAAGTTTAACAGCCATAGATATTTAAAGGATCCACAACATTGTCACTGTATTTCATTGGCAGAAATCCTACAAATGCTCACCCTAAATGATCAAATGCTATTTTGGAAGAATGCTGGGAAGGTAGAAATTTACAGGCTCATTTTAGAGTAAAGATTTAGAATCAATCTGTTGAAATGGATACAAAATTTATAGTTCAAGTACTGTAATTATTTCAAAAGTTTATAAGGGCGACTTTTTACCGACCCTATTGTAAAATTAGTTTCATAATATCATAATGGTATTGACTATATGAGAAAATAATTTAGACAAAGCTCCCATATATACCTAAAAAATGCCCAAAGGCAACTCATTTGGCAGTATGTTATCTTCCACTTAATTACTCAATAAGTTGCTTTCATTGTTTACAATGTGTCAACACTGTAGTAAACATGCTAGGTGTATTCGCTAATTTAGTTTTTTTAAAAGCCCTGTGAAGTATGGATTGATATCAAACCTATTTCAATTGGACTACTAGAGCCTAGCAAAGTAAAATAACATGTCCAAGGAAATACAGCTAGAAAGGATGAAGCCAAGATAAAAACCTATTTATTTTGACTCCAGAGTTCACTCAACTGACCTGCTAAATTGTAATTCAAACATTCAAAAACTTAGTTAATTTTCTACATTTGGAAAAAAAAAAAATTCTTTTCTCATTGAACTACTACAAACTTTGTAGGATATTAAACCATGTGTAAAAATGGGCATATTAAAATATTTCATAAGATGATTTCTGCCTGCAGATAGTTACACAAGCATTGAGGAGTAAACATCTTTTTTTTTTTTTAAGATTAAAAAGGAACTAGAATTTTAATAGACAGATTGATAAGGAGGATACTTTAAAGTAGACAAAGTCAAGACTATAGGAGGAAAAATCGTAGAGAATATTCGTGGGGGAATAAGAAGACTTAATGTTTCTGGAAAGAGGACGATATGCTGAGTAGTGATAAGAGATAAAGCTTTTAAAGGGGGTTGGGTTCAAATCATAAAGATCTTGAAAGCAAGTTTAGAAAACAGGGACTTTGTTTCTTCGAGAACAGAAAATATGGCTAATTTTAATAGGACAGTGACAAACATAGATTAAATGTGCGATTTGTGAATATTATTTGATTGCTTCTTTATAGAATGAAGTGTGTGAAGAATTTTAAGTTGAGAAAAATGGCATAGTTTGGTTCCAAACACTTTATTGTAAAATAATAATAATAATAATAATAATAATAATAATGTCGATATTATTGTCTGAAAAAGTTTGGATTTTAAAAAGTAGAAATTTGGCTGTATAGAAATTTCCACTTCTGAATGTTCAAATTGTTTTAACACATCTTAGGATTACTGATTAAGGTAGAATATACATAGGAGGATAAGTATTGCTGACTAATTCATCAGAAAATTTAGTACTTTTCATGAATGTCCAGTGTTTGTAGTATCTTTTCACACTTCATAGAAAGCACATTAAGAATAATATGCCTCTGAATCTGCACTGATTTAGCCAATAAGGAAGAACTTTTTGAGAGTATTAATGTACTGCAAAGTTGTTTATAGTTATGAGATATTTTTACATCATTAATCATAATCTCATTCATTTTTAATATCTAGATTTGGGCAAATTCATAAATATATTCTATAGCTAATGCTACATTATATTGTATGCATTTCATTTCTAAGAATAAAATTAAAATTCTATTGTATATAAATTAGTAATATAAATTCTTTTGACTAATGTTGATATTCACAGCTTCTGTCAATTGCTCTCATTCTTAAAATTATTTATTTGTTAGGAGATAGAGTCCTATAAGTTTAATCACTGTCCTCAATACTTAGTATTGGGCAGTTGAGCTGGTAATTGCAAATCCTCTATGTAAGAATATTCTTAATTTTCCCAAGCAGTAGCTATTAAAGTTCTTACTATCCCATCAACAACTTCCAAATTTAAAGTCCACAAAAATTGGGTCTCCAAATACACAATCAAGAACTCTTCAGGAATATAGGGTTAAACAAAGACTGTCTTGAAAAGATCTCATGTGTGAATTTGCACTATTTGATATAGGTTTTCATGCCTGTAGTTCAATGTCTCTAGGTTAGGTGTCTCTCCTCTGTCCTCCTAGCCACTTTGTACTATTTTTACACTCGAAACAGTCTGTCTATCTGCTTGTCTCTAAAGCAATGGTTTAAACAATCACTTTAGAGACAAATGGAGGCAACTGAAGGGAGTTTGTTTTAGTTTTAATATTCCAGATGCTAAATATAGCACCTGAAACTCAACCTGTATATGCTGAATGGATGAGTGAGATGACTGCCTGGTTGAAAAACAAAGACAGATGAGAAATGCAGGGTCAATAAAGCTGGAAGTAATGCATTTTTAAATACACTTTAGTTTCAACAGGAGTAACAGGAAAGCCAGAGACTACATTATTAGTTAGTGACAAATGTTATTGCTGAAACAATATTTCCTTCATCTTATGACACTGCTTCACTGAAGTTTTCTATGAAATCTGTGTTCTAGCTGCATTGCCTTTGGCTAGAAATGTGCAGTGAAGAGAGATTATAAACAGCTTTGTACTTAACCTTTTGGTTGCTGCTTCAGCCTTCACCCCAGACTGAAGACGCCCCAGTTCTCCAGGACCTCCATGTGCTCAAAAGCCTCAAGGTTTATTCATAAACACTATTTCAATTTCCCAAGGTTAAGGTATACTTAGGTATCAGACAGTGCTGGGGAATATATGGAACTTAACATAGGAGTATATTTCTAGGTAAGTCTCTGGGAGAATTAAGACAGCACCTGCCCATGTGAAGTATGTAATTTAAAAAAGACATGAAAATACATAAATCAGATCACTAATACTGGGAATAAAGGTGGCAAGATTGAAGTGCTATTGGACCTAAAGACAGAGGGATGTAATCCAACATTTATTTGACCTTTCACTTCAGCCCATAAAGTTGGCAAAGCTAAACTAAGAAATATAATAAGGCTTTCATCTCAAATCCTGCTATACAACCCAAGTCAGCAAAGATTAACTATGTAGGATTGCCTTTTTTCTTTTATTGAGGGCAAAAGGACCTGCAAACCAGGGAGCTTTCCCTGAGGCCTGAAGTAGAGAGCTTCCTCCACCTTTGGTCTTAGGCATCTTGGGGTTGTAACAAGAGATTCTGTACCAACTTGGAAAAAAACCACAAGGAGAGATTTATGCCTGGGATTTTGTTTCCTAGATTGACTGCCTTTACCTCTTTGATCACTTTAGTCACAAGGAAAATTTAAAAGGAGGACCATCACAACTCTTTTCTCCAGATTACCTGGGTATAGTGAAAGTTCTGCACACTTTTATTCCTAGGTATAGAGTCAAGCGGTGTATCTTTATAAGTACCTCATCTAAAACCTAAAGATAATAATATCTGGGCTATAGAACAACTACAGTTTCAAAGCTAGGTTTAAAAAAAAATGTCTTTACTGGGCCCAGTGGCTCACCTTTCTAATCCCAGCGTTTTGGGAGGCCAAGGTCGGTGGATCCCTTAAGCCTGGGAGGTGGAGGTTGCAGTGAGCTGAGATTCTACCACTGCACAGTCACTCACTCCAGCCTGGGTGACAGAGTAAAACCCTTTCTCTGGAAAAAAAAAAAAAATGGGAAGATATTGGCTCCTTGGAATTACAAATTTATAAAAACCTAACAACATATTATGTCTAGCCTGTAGAACAAACCACAAGGGTAATGCACATTCTGACAAAAGTTGAAGTGTGAAAATAAAAGGAAAATAATAAAGTTTATTCAATAGTATTTATCTTATGAGACACCTAGATCTATGTAAATGCTGTTATTGATGGTTAAAATATTGCAAAATTATATAATATACTCTTTTTAGAAAAAAATTAAATAATTAGATGAAGCATGAGTTGTTTTATTATAAATGTAAAAGTTATAATGTTAAGTATTTTATGAAATATTATGAAAATCTCTAGGATAGGAATTGTGTCTTCATTTACTTACAGTGACTTACACATAGTGGGGACATTAAATGACTTAATGAATCATTATTTGTGAATAATAAAAATTTGCTATTTTGCATTATAAACCATGTTTCATTACATATTTTACCTAAAAGAAAATTAGAGAGAAAATGGCACCTACTCTATTCCTACTTTACTGTATTAAAGCCCAAGTATGTTTAATCCTGGGTCACCAATTTCTTTCCTATAGCAGTGATAGCTGTTAAGTAATAGCTATCGTGTATACAGTGCCAAGTTTTATGCTACATGCAAAACACATCTTAATTCATTTAATCTTCATAACAACTATATCTTTTTTTGGAGTTAAGGGCTTTTAAACTGTTTTAATTATATTATAGCCTATGCATTTTTGTGTATTCTCTAACAAGTCTTTACCTAATCTAAGGTCACAATGTTTGCTATGTTTTGCAGAAACAAGTTTTAAAAAGAAGAAATGTATCAAGAATTCAATGTACTGAATTCCAAGCTTGCTGCAAAACTAAAATATTCTAGAGGGTCTGATATTGATGTAAGTATGGACATATGGAACAACATATACAATTTTGTTCTAAATAGACTAAATAGAACTACATTAATAATTCAGAAATAGTCTCAGACATTCATAGTCAGTTGACCTCCTTTGTTTTCTTCTAGAAGTTTTATTGTTCAGGGCTTATATGTTTCAAGTTAATTTTTATATGTGGAATGACGTTTGGCTTACTTTTTTTCCCATATAAATACCAAGTTTATCCAGCACTATTCATTGAAAAGCCTGTCCTATTGCCATTGAAATACCTAGACAATTTTGTTGAAAATCAACTGACTATGAATGAGACTATTTCTGAATTATTGATTTAGTTTTATTTAGCCTATTTAGAACAAAATTGTATGTGTTGTTCCATATGTCCATACTTACATCAATATCAGACCCTCTAGAATATTTTAGTTTTGAAGCAAGCTTGGAATTCAGTACATTGAATTCTTGATACATTTCTTCTTTTTAAAACTTGTTTCTGCAAAACATAGCAAAAACATATTTATAAAATAAATATTTGATAAAACATTTGTACCCAGAATACGTAAATAACTCTTAACAACACAACAGTAAAAACTCAAATAATAGTGAGCAAGCAGTTTGAATAGACACTTCACAAAAAGTATGTTGAATGGTCAATAAACAATACAAAGTTGCTTGATATCATTAGATTGTATGGAAATGCAAATTAATATGTCAATGAATTATTACTGCATGCCCACTAACATGGTGAAATAAACAAACAAATAACTACCTAACAACATTAACTACTAGGAAAGACGTGGAACAACTAGAAACCACACATTGCTTTTGGGAATGGAAAATGGTAAAGCTAGTTTGAAAAAGAGTTTGACAATTTCTTGTAAAGTTAAACATAGACCAAGGAACTGAGAATTTTACTTTATGTATCTAAGAGAAATAAAAACAAATGTTCAAAGACTTACACTCAGAGGGTAATAGCAATTTTATTCATAACAGCCCCAGACAACTAAGTGAACAGATAAACACATTGTGGTATATTTGTACAATAGCATAACACTCAACAATAAAAAGGAATGAACTATTGATACATGCTATATCGTGGTGACTCTCAGAGGCATTGTATTAACAATGCTAGAAGCCAGACGAAAATGACTAGAAACTAGATATTTCCCTTTCCATTATATTTTAAGAAGGCAAAATTATTATCCAGAAAGTGAATCACTATTTGCCAGGGTCTGGATATGGGGAGACAGGGAGCATGAGGGAATGTTTTGGAGTGATGTAAATAAATGTCTGTGTCTTGATTGTGTTGATGGTTACACTACTACATATATTAATCAAGATTCATCAAACTGTACCCTTTAAAAGAATGACTATTTTATGTGTAAATTGTATATCAACAAACATGTTTTAGAAATCTATATTACTTACTCTTAGAAAAATGTTTCCTACATTATTTCTTCCCCTAGTGAGCTAGTTTAAGTATAACACACACATACTTTTTTTCTATTTTCTTTCCTTCCCACCTCCAATATTTGCCTTTCTCCCCCATAACACTCAACAAGAATATGTGAACTGTGAGAATGGTTGCTACTTTTTCTAAACCTGAATTTTGTAAAAGTCAGCCCCAGATGAAATATCCAATGAAATGAAAACTAGATTCTCCCTGTGTGGGAGATACTTTCCCATATTTTCAGGAAGCGTATGCTAGAATCTAGCTTAAATTCTTGCCTAATGTATCTGGAGTTTCCATGTTTCTCTTGTGAAGAGATGGCCCATAGCCACTAACAGTTTACTTGGAGTTTAAGCTGCTTATGGAAAGGGGGAAGGAGATAGAAGGATGAGCAAGTAATTGTGTTTAAAGGCAGCAAATAATCTTAGCTGATTTTACAAACAATACCTTACTATAATATAGCCTCTATCCCTCAAAAAATTCACATATACAATTCCATTCACATACACACTTAAAAGGTTCATGGAGTACATGAATGTCAAGAACACAGAAAATGAGAGAGAACCCTTTTTTCTACAGGAGTAGCAAAAATACTTTTATATCCTTGAAAATACCTTTCTCTAGTGCCTGACTCATTATACAATCAAATGCACTGATAAATAGCAGTGCTTATGATAAGGATAATGACAATTTCTTTTCTCAATTGAGGTAACATTTCAAAATGTAGTTTAATTTTTGGTTACTATTTCCAAAATAGCAATGTAAAAAGAGCATGAATGAGAACATGAGGCAATTTGAGAAACATGACATTAGGAAACGGATGAAAACTCAAATGGCACTTTCAAAGTTGTTGTCTTGCCTTATTTGATTTTCTACAGATGTCATCTGTTCTCAGCAAAATATACTGCTACCCTGCAAGTAATCGATGTGCCACTGTGTGAATTTGCACTGTCAGAGACATTCTTTTTTCCTGAGTCTTTACCGATTTTTGTAGAGCAACAAAACGATCTAACCAAGGGCCTACTTTCTTTCAGTAACTACCATTCTATTTGTCCCAGAAATGTTTTTATAAATAATGTTATGAATAAATATTAACAATAATTAGAAGAGAGAAATATTGTTGACCTTAAAAATAGCAGAATGTATATATTTTATGTATGGTAAATACCTTCGACTTCCAAGTATCCTTGAAAATGGTGAACGGATAGTCAGAGATGGCATGAACTGAAATATCACAAATAAGGTATAAATGTTTTTAAGTCTAAATACGACAATTTCTTTTCCCATCAAATTTTTCTCAATATTATGAAAAGTAATAACCAATTTGAGAAACTAATCAACAAAAGTAAATCGTTACTAAACATATTGTTACCTCTGATTTAATTTCGTATGAGACTGGTCGTTAGCTAAGATGTGAGTAAAAAATAACAACAAAAGAGTCATGGGGCATTGGAATTTCCACAAAAACAATCAGCTCCAACAGAATAAAACAAGTTACCTCAGCTTGGTCTGCATTTAGGAACCCCTTTAATCTTTGTTGAAAATTCTTCATCCAATTACTAATTTTTCAGTGGAAAATTGGAGCAGCAGGACATAGCTTTTACTAAATCCAAGAAGACTTATTGCCTTATTATATGCCTTGCAGTGACTATTCAGGAATTTGTTGCCATTTTTCAGGGGGTCAATCCTAACTTTTATTTATCTGTTCTTCTCAGCAGATGAAATACTCTTGTTTTGCAGACCAAAGAAATCATCACTTTTGAGCTATATTTTTAAATAAACTCCATAACTGCTCTGTTAATCCTTTAGTTCCCTTATCTCTAATTTGGGGAGAAGTTATAGTATATATTACCTATGTTTTTTTTATTATTATTATTGAGACGGAGTCTGGCTCTGTCTCCAGGCTGGAGTGCAGTAGTGCCATCTTGGTTCACTGCAAGCTCCGCCTCCCAGGTTCATTCCGTTCTCCTGCCTCAGCCTCCCAAGTAGTTGGAACTACACTCACCTGCCACCACGCCCGGGTAATTTTTTTTATTTTTAGTAGAAACGGGGTTTCACCGTGTTAGCCAGGATGGTCTGGATCTCCTGACCTCGTGATCTGCCCACCTCGGCCTCCCAATCACCTATGTTTTTTAAAGTGTTTAATAAAGTAAAAGACATAAAGTGTTTAAAGCAGGCCCTGGGACATCATAAGGGTCAGTATGACATAGTGTTATTGCTAATTTTGCATCTCTACTTCTACATTTCTTGACCATCTCAAAAATTCCTCCAAATTTTCATCCATCTTCTCTTTCTGTGTTGCTGTCTTAGAGAAAGAAGACTCTGTCCTTCTTTCTAAGATCATGTTTATCTTAATTAAAAAACTTTTTAAAGTTCTGGTAATTTCATGGTCAAGAACAAATCATCAAGTAGTGGTTGTTTTCCACTGGTTGTTTAAATTTTAATATTTAAATTTAAAAATTTAATATTAAATTAAAATTTAATATTTTAAATTCCTTAACCTAGAATCCACCATTTTAATTCTACTCTATTTGTCCAATTTTTTAAATTAATACTTATCCAAAAATCTTCCCAGAATAGGCTTTTTTTAAAAAAAAAAATTACTTCTCCACCTCAGTACCATTGCTTTTTCATTTCTCTGGAATGCACTTCTTTTGTCTAGTAACCAAAATGTTTCCTTATTCAATATTCAACAAGAATTTGGATTTATTGTGTGACAGGGATAATTACTAATCATTAATAGCAATGCATTCTTACACATTTCTCAGCCCCCAGGAATTCTGGTGAATTCATGTTACTCATCCTAACCAATGGGTTTTTAGTGAAACACAGAAAAGGTGGTTTGAATTTCCATGTACACTTTATCCAACTATGGGAACCGTGGTGGTTTTGTGTTCCTATGATGCAGCTTCAAGGTGTCTGAATTTACATTAGCCTGAGACCTTGGATAATGGTGGGGAGCAAAACTCCAACCAGCCCACACTGGATATGTATGATGAGCAAAAAATAAACTCTGTAATGTTAAAACAAGGATGAATTGGGGTTTTTGCCAAGCAGAACCTAAACTGCCTTGACCATCCTAGATGCTAGAGACAAAGAAATGAAAAGTAGAATTGTTATTCTTAAGAACCCATAAGGTAGAACCTTGCTGTCTAATATTGTAGTAACAAAGTACATTTAATATATATATATGTTTTATTATATGTATTTTTTTTTTTTTTTAACAGAGTCTTGCTCCGTCTCCCAGGCTGGAATCCAGTGGTGCGATCAGGGCTCACTGCAGCCTCTACCTGCCAGGCTCAAGCGATCCTCCCACCTCAGTCTCTTGGATAGCTGGGACTACAGGTGAGCATCACTATACCTGGCTAATTTTTGTGTTTTTCATAGAGATGGGGTTTCACCATGTTGCCCAGACTGGTCTCAAACTCTTGGGATCAAGTGATCCACCGGCCTCACCCTCCCAAAGTGCTGGATTACACTGTGCCTGGTCAACATTTTAAATTTAAATTAGTTAATATTAAAAAAAAAAAACCCTTAAAGTTGAGTTCCTTTGTTACACTAGCCATATTCCAAGTGTTTTATAGCTACATATGTCTAGTAGCTCTCATATTGGACAATGTATGAGTAGTTCCATCTTTAGAGACTATGATTGAACAGCACTGGTCTAGAAGAATCAAGAAGAAAGAAGCACATATGCTATTGCAATACAGTTTCATAAGTGGTGGTAACAGAGCTGTAGGTATAGAAAAATTATGTTGCTAAATAGAAATTCTCAAAATATTATTTTTAGTATATTTTGAGAAAAATGAGAGGAAATGACATATGGCTCTTTATATTAAAAGTTGTAAAATCAGATTCCAATTTTAGAACTTTATTCAACACATGTATTAGAACAGATATGCAATGATGTACACAGAAATATTTAATATAGCAATTCAGTTTTAATGCTAGATGTCTGGTAGCAATGGCAACAACTATATGCTCATTTATTTGGGCCTGGAAATATAAATAAATTAGATCCATAGAATAAGATATTATGCCATTTTTAACATAAAATGAGTTGGGATGTCCTTATGGTTGGGTTTCATGAGGTGAGATAGTCCTACTTGAGAAAGAAAAAAAAAAAACTACCATCACCACAGTGTATCAGCTAGAGAGGGCTCTAGGTAGCAAGAACAAAGCTAAACTTGAACTATCTGTAAGGTTCTAGATGCTTTGGGGGCTGGATTTCTGTAGTAGAGAAAATCCAAGGATCACTGATGAAGTCCTCCATTTTTAAAACTGTGGTCATTTTTAAAAGTCAGTGAAGTAGAGGATGCCAACATTGCCATCTCTAGCAGGAGCAGGAATGTTTGGACACAGTTCAGAGGAACTTTACAAAGGATGTGATCTTGGAGAGCTATCCAAGTTGTGCTCACTGGGGTTTTGAGTTCACAGTGAATGCAATAAGGACACACAATTCTGACTTTCCTACTGAATACAACCAAAAATCCTGGACAATACGCATGAAGCAGCTATTTGAGGACTATGCCAAGTAAATGTTGGCTGCAGTGAACAGGCAACTCAAAGCATTCATGTACTGGTGGCGAGTTTTCTGTTTTTGTCTTGTTTTCTTTTCCTGTTATCTTCAAGTATGGAATCAAAGAGAACCCGAAACCTAGAACTGCATACCAATTGCACACAGAAATGGTTTCTAAAGGATCCCTCTTTCTGGTCAAAGGAGCAGGAAATCCAGGTCCTATGAAACAGAGAGTGGAGGGATTTCCTGTTTTTGTTATGTTTTCTGTTCCTTTCTGTCTTAGCCTGAGGCCCTAGCAGCTGTGTGTCTATTTTACCTAATAGTTTGTGAGTTCCAGACGGCACACATTCTCTGCTCTATTGTTGTATGCCTATTATCTATAACGTGCCTGGACATACAAAGTATCTGTACAAGAAAAGCTAAAACATTAGATAAAAGGTAGAACAGGCCTCATGCACAGGAACATGGAGTGATCAGAAAGACGAAGACATTCAGGATACTTTGGTCTTGGAGAAAAATTACCTAGAAGTGGTAAATAGGATCAATAGGGCAGGTCATTGAAAGTCATTTATCTGACAGGAGAAGTAGAAAATAAAAAAAGACTATATTGGTTAGGAAGAAGAGAAAATTCCAGTGAAAGTTTATATTAGACATAATATCACATTTCATCAACTCTTTAATTTTACAAATATTTGAATAATATTGGTTACAAAAGCATTGATGTCTTATAAGATTTAAACAACCTTCATTTTCTGTACATTACCTTGGAAAGTAATTCTAAAGTAAAGTAAGCCTTCACTTTAACCCACAAATATTTATTAAGGGCCATGCTGCAATACTTCATTTTATTTTTAAGAGAAAGGATCTTATTCTGCATTCACACTGGAGTGCAGTGGGATGATCATAACTCACCGCAGCCTCGAACTCCTGGACTTAAATACTCCTCCCATTTCAGCCTACCAAGTAACTGGGAGTGCACTATGGCCATGCAACACCACCAGGACTTTTGTTTTGTTTTGTTTTTTTGGTGTTTAGTTTTTAGTAGAGACAGAGTCTCACAGAGTTGCCCAAGCTGGTTTTGAAATCCTGGCTCAAGTGATTCTCTGGCCTTAGCCTCCCAAAGCACTGGGATTACAGACATGAGCCATTGTGCCCAGTCTAAGTGAACTGAATTTAATTTACTAAGTTGAGGGAAGATATTTCTAACATTCAGCCTTGGTAAACTTTTCTAGTACTCACTGTGCACTGAGAACTCTGTGAAGCAACAATGTTCAATGAACAGAAGTTGTTTCCTCTCATGTGGGCAAGGACTTTTGTTTCCATGATTTGCTGTCAGTGTTTTCCTTACATTTTTCTAGCTCATTTCGTTTTTTTTCAGACATCTGTGATTTCAGGGTTTAGGCAATGCAGTAAATTATTTCATACACTCTCTCCTGGACATGTTCCAAGTAAAATGCCCTTATTCTACTATTTTGTACAGTCCATGTAACATCTCATGATTTTATTGGATACATCAATTGTGCAGAGGATTTGATTGTATATGGGCAAACATGACCATACAATTTCTCTAGTTTATCTTCTGTGTAATGTATCCTTTAAACAATCTCATAAATAAACCCAGCCATTTCCCCAGCTTGTCCTCCCTTTACAGACCCACACTGAAAGCAAAATGTGTAAATTTTCTTTTTCACAACAAAATTACTCCACTCTGGAGACTCAATGGACAATTACTTCCCCCTTTGAATTCATTTTGTGCTGTGTTCCTTGCTGCGTAAGTTTACAAAATCTCTTCATTAACCTAGTCTTTAAGTCCAGGAGTTAAATCTAAGCTCCTGAAGCAGTCATACCGGTCCAGACTACTGGCCTTCCCTTGAACTCTCTGGTTCTCAATACGTGAGCCCTTATATAACACTTACAATATTCATCTTGAAAAATCTCGGCGACTGGATGCATGTAGGAAACACATCAATGCGATTGAGTTTTCTGAAAAGCAGACAATATGCATCCTGAGCAGTAAACTCTTAAAGTTAATTTTGAATAACCGTTATTTAAAAAGTGTTTTGATTTTCCTATGCCTGATTATAAGATACAGTCTTGCACTGCATAACAATGTTTCAGTCAGTATGGACTGCCTATGCTACAGTGGCCCCATAAGCTTATAATGGAGCTGAAAAATTTCTGGCACCTGGTGTTGTCATAGCCAGCCATTGTAACATGATAGCACAATGCATGGCTCATGTGTTTACAATGGTGCTGATGCAGGCAAAGCTACTGCTCTGCCAGTTGTGTAAAAGTATGGCACATATAGTTATGTATAGGACACAATACTTGATAATGATAATAAACTCTTACTAGTTTATGTATTTACTATACTATACTTTTCACCCTTATTCTAGAGTGTACTCCTACTTATAAAAAGTTAAAGCCAGTTGCAGTGGCTCACACCTGTAATCCCAGCACTCTGGGACGCTGAGGTGGGAGGCTAGGAATACAAGTGGAGTGAGCTATGATCACACCACTGCATTCCAGCATCGATGACAAATCAAGATGAGACCCTGTTTCTAAATAATAATACATTTTAAAAAAGAAAAAAATAAAGTTAACTGTAAAACAACATCAGGCAGGTCCTTCAGGATGTACTCCAGAAGGCATTGTTATCACAGGAGATGACAGTACCATGCTTGTTATTGCGCCTGCAGAGCTTCCAGTGAGAAAAGATGTGGTGGAGGTGAAAGACAGTGATTTTGATGATCCGAATTCTGTGAAGGCCTAGGCTGATGTGTGTGTTTTAATTTTTAATAATAACAAAATTTAAAAAGTAAAAACCTTAAAATAAAATGTGTTAAAAATAGAATAAAGCTTGTAGAATAAAGAAAGAAAGACAATATTTTTGTCAGCTGTACAATGTGTTTGTGTTTTAAGCTGTTATTACAAGAGTCAAAAAGTTGTTTAAAAGGTTACAAAGTTGGCCGGGCACAGTGGCTCACACCTCTAAACCCAGCACTTTGGGAGGCTGAGGCAGGTGGATCATTTGAGGTCAGGAGTTCAAGACCAGCCTGGCCAGCATGGTGAAACCTCGTCTCTCGTAAAAATACAAAAATTAGCTGGGCATGGTGGCGGGCACCTGTAATCCCAGCTACTCAAGAGGCTGAGGCAGGAGAATGGCTTAAACCTGAACCCAGGAGGCAGAGTTTGCAGTGATATTGTGCCACTGCACTCCAGTCTCCAGCCTGGGCAATAAAGCAAAGACTCCATCTCAAAAAAACAAAAAAAAAATTACAAAATTAAAAAGTTTCAATAAGCTAAGCTTAATTTATTATTAAAAAATACATAAATTTGGTGTAGCCTAAGTGTACAGTGTTAATAAATCTACAATAGTATACAATAATGTCCAAGATGCTGATATTCATTCACTACTTGCTTGTTATCTCACTCAGAGCAACTTCCAGTCCTGCAAGTCCCATACATGGTAAGTGCCCTATACAAGTGTGCTGGCATGTTTAGATATGTTAAGATACATAAACACTTACCATTTGTTTGGACGAACGGAGGCACGATGGTGCACTTCCGGGTTCTTCTTCACCACCAACTCTTCCGGCAGGCGCGAAAATGCAGCCGGCGCCCGGGAAGGTGCAGATCAACTGGGCATGCGCCAGGTGACGTCAATCCGAAGAGACCAAGATTTACCTGGTCGCACCTGCAGAACGCCCACAGACATGCCCGTGCCCCGCCTATTGCCCTTCCACTCCTAGAAAAGTCGCTCCCAGCAGATGCGCCGGGGGCGGGCTTTCTCAGCCCCTCAGCCCCCACTCTTGTCGGGACTGGGACTGTATTAGAAACTCCTCCCCCCCCCAACTCCGGTCCCTGAAGCTAGATGACCAAAGAATAAATTTGCAGTTTTGCTTTTAGCCTTGCCTACTCGCTGGTTCTTTTGTGCCCGCTGGGCTGGTCTTAGAAAAAACAAATCACCATTGTGTTACAATTGCCTACAATATCCATTACAGTAACATGCTGTACAGGTTTGTAGCCTAGGAGTAATAGGCTAGACCATATAGCCTAGTTATGTAGTAGACTATACCATCTAGGTTTGTCTAAGATATTCATACAATAGTGAAATCACCTAAAGACCCATTTAACAGAATGTATCCCCATTTGTTAAGTGATACATATCTAGTAAAATTGGAGGCATCTGGGACACAAGAACAGTATTACTAATATCATTAACAGAAGTGCTCTCATTTTTTTTTTTAATTGGAAAAATCTAGGCAAATCACTTTGAGAGGAATTAAAATTAAGATTGAGATTCCTGGCCTTTACTGTAAATTTACTGAATCAGACTGCCTCAGAAACCAATTAACTATGTATGCTTGATATGGGGTATAGGAGGGGGATACAGGAAGGTTTGCCCCAATGCAAAATGGTGAATACTAATTTGATTATACAGCTTTTAAAGCTACTTTTTGCAGTGTTCCTGATTTCTCCCTTCCTTTGAGGCTGGCAGCTGTCCTTGCTCACTGCTGCAAGCATACCTGTTAGTAATAGCCATTCCCCTGCTGTCTAACGGGATCATATTCTTTAAATAGATAAATATTGCAAAAAGATCTCTCTTTTTTTGCAAAATTAGAGTAAATATTCTATAAGTATGGACCCAAGGGTCTCTCTTATGCATGTGAAACCAATTTATATAATGGACTGGACAATAGAAACAGCTTTAATTTTTCTCTTCATTACCTTAACCCTTCTCTCTTGAAGTCTCTTTTCTGCCCTGAATGGCATTTCAGAGCTATATGATAATTTGGGGGTCACTTTCAGATATAGAAATGTCTAATTCAATCTGAATCAAAGTTTTAATCTTGCGTCCAATATAAGGCATTCACTTCTCACCAGTTTAGTTCAGAGTTAACCCTATGCTATAGAGCCATAGGCCCAGTGGCGAGGAAGGAGTAGGCTGGAGGAATGAGATCTGGTCTGTTATTTCACAATCTTTGTTCCAAATACCCTTTCTCCCATTCCCACCCCAACAATTTCACCTCTGTTCTTCTCATTTAATTTTGGCTGGTGCCCATATTTGCTGGAACATATTGGCTGTTTCTTTGGAGACCATGAACACTATGCCATTTCTTTTTGTGGGTGATTTAATCTCCAGGAGACTTCACATATCATCCTCATAAGCTCCTACCCTGAGTTCTTTTCCCTAGGAAACAAACCTCTTGGGCATCTCTCAGGGTTTCCTTTTGGCCCACGGCAAAACTTACAAACCCTTGTTCCACAAAACAGGAAAGGACAGGTCTACTCCCACCCCACCCTTACCTTTTCACCTCTCTCCTCACCTTCTATTTCAGGTTTATTCAGCCAGTCTTTGAGTTGAAAGAAGAAGGAGCATCATTCCTGCATTTTTGGAAGAAGGAGGAGGGAAAATGCGATCAAATCTCTATCTCTAATTAGTTGCTAGCCTGTATATATATATATCTATATCTCACCTGGAGACTGAGAATGGGTATTGATAGTGATCAGATTGACCACCTCTCACTAAGCCCTCTGGAATGTGTAAGCACGTTTCTTTGGAATGCAGATGTGTACTTTTTACCCTTTGTCCTGAGCTTTGTGGCCTCAGTGAGTCCTCATCCCAGACAATAGAAATAGTACCATTTACAAGTATATTGCATGAACTGAGGAGCAATTGCTTTTTAATACCTATTTTAGCTACCCAGAAGCCTTTTTCATTTTGTTTATTCCATACCCAGGTGTATTCTACGTTTTCAAATCTGCAGTAGTGATGTGTTTCTGGTTTTTGATAAGTGTAATGGTGTAGGTTGTGCTGTATCATTTTTTTTCATTGTTTTAGATTTACATGTCACATCTCCCCAAGCTGATAAGTGACTCATCAAACTCTTAAAATTTCGTATGTTTTAATGAAATAAATATATATAAAGTCTCTAGCATTATTTAAGGAAGGTGCTCAATATAGATGGGTATGTCAACCTAAAGAAAGAAACTGAGGCAAAATTGATATAAGCAGAGAGTTTATTTGCGCCAAAATTCAGAGCAGTAACCCAACAAATACTTCCAAGTTTCTTTAGAAATGCTGTGAGTTGGGGCAGTTATAAGCAGATTTTTAAAGACAAAATGAGGAGACACAGCAAGGAGGTATCAGCCTGTTCACATACAAATACCATTTGTTAACAGTGATAAGCTAATAGATGATTGACTAAAGGCTAGAGTGTGTCTTCAAATAGTCATTATCAGTATGTGGTTAGGGTTGTTCCTGGAATTATTCACCTAAGCAGGAAGCGTCAAGGAATTTCAAGGAAGTAACTTTGGCCTCATGTCCCTTCTATTTGTCCATTTAAATTCAGTTAACCTCTGATTGTCCAATTTTGTTCTCATATTCTTTAATCATATGTATTTTCCCTGTGATTTCCATGTGAGTGTTTCACTATCTAACAAGGACAGTTTTCAAAAACAATGCATTGGTGTTCCCTATGTTTGAGGAAAGAGTTTGGGATTTGGGGGATAAATTTAAAGGCTGCTAACTATTCACTAGATATTAAATTTTGGGGAAAATCCTTAACATATTTCAACCTGTCCATTTTTTTAAAGGATAAAATCTATTTTGCGTGTTTGTGAGAATTAAATGATGCAATGAAGATAAATTTTCTGGAACACGGTAGGAGAAAGATTCACACGTTAGTACCTTTTACTTACCCTTCAATTATTCATCACTTATTTAAGGTATTCCACTCTGAGTGTTTTTCTTTAAAATTATGATGGATGGTGATTTCTTGTTCTCAGAACAATCTTTCAGAATTTGTATAGCAAAACCTACAAATCAATTGCATTAGCTATTCTTTGCTCTTTTGTATTATACTACACTGAAAGTCCTTAGAGAACTATAAAAAATATATGCATTTGCCAGAGGCAGTATTGTTGCTTTTTCTAATTCCTTCTGAATTCTATGAAGTAATTAATCTGAGCCTGGTGCCCTGTCAACTTCAATAATCTTGACGACCTTATTACACTCTCCAGCAGAGAGATAAGTATTAAGTGAGCACCTGAGGGAATTAGATTCTACTGTCATCATTACCAGCCAATGTTTTTAGAAACCATTTCATCCTTTTGTGTATATGAGAAATTATATATTAAACTGAGAATGAATAGAACTGTTGTGTTTGCCAGCTCATTCTTACAACTGGGGGCAGAGTGGAGGAGGAGAGGTAGTGAGGATTCTAATAAGGAAGAAGAAAATTAAACTACATCTGTGTAGGTAAAACTGATGGTCTATTTTCATTATTAAAGCTGTTTGTCATTGCAACAGCCACTGGTTGTTGTCTTAGGGAAGTATTGTACGTGACTGCAGTTTTAGAAAACATTTTTTCAATTTTGCTTTACTGCTTTTGACTTGATTGCTAGGATGGTACTGTGATTGTGTACCTGAATAATAATAAATTTTGGCATTCAGATTTCAACAGTGAAGAGAAAGGATGAGAAATATAATGGTGATGGCTTAAGCCCATGTTAAATTTATGCAAAAATGTGGTTAGCCAAATGATGAACAGATGCAGCTGAGTATTTTCATCATTTTTGTTAAATATCCTGCAAATGATTCTGGCTAGTTATACAGGAAAATTGCATCAAAATGAAGTGTGTACATGAGTAAAATATTAATGACTGAGCTCCATTCAACGGGCTATAGATAATGCAGCTGTTTTTAGCCTCCAGCTGTGGAAACATAACTTATTTTTTCCGAGGAAAAATCAGCTTTCCCATTTTGTTTTATTTCAATCTCATTTCCTATTTATTCACTTTTATTTCTTAGTTTTCTGACATTTCTTTCTTTAAGGGGTATCTCCAACATAGCCATAGTCTTTTCTAAGTAATAGAAATAAAAAAATCAGTATTTATAATCTTTATTTAGATTTCTGATAATGTGTGTCACTCCTGAGTAGTGGGCACGTTGGAGAGAAGCCTATTGGTAATCTGCAGTAACATTTATAATGGGAAGCCATATATCTTAGCCTTCTTAGTTACAAAAGACCAGAAGTATACTGGAGAAACAAGGTCTGCCCCCCACCCACCATTTCCCAAACATGGATGATAGTGATTAAATCAAGATCAATCATTTTAACGGGATGGATAAACAAAGACATACTGGTAGTAGGACAGTATATGGGATAGGCAAAAAGCTAGAAATATACAAAGGTATTAAGTAAAATCTGTCAAGCAGAAGCAGTTGCAAATGAAAGGAAAACACTGGAGGAGCAAAAAAAAGAAGAGAGACGAATGAGTTATTAATTGTCACAAGAGCATAGACATATGTAGCCAGAGATTATGCAAAGATCATTTCATATGCCATCTCATTCAATTATCACAGCAATCCTACAAGTATTATAAGATCCTTCCAAATTCTACAGATGTGGAAAACTAAAGTACAGGGAGATAAAGAAACTTGCCCAAGATCACATAGCAAGTTGAATCCAGCAGTTTGGCTCCAGAGTCCACACTCTTAAGCACTGTGTTACTGTGTTGCCTTTAGAACCAACTGTAGTAGTAGAAAAAAGTTGAAAAGTAATTAAGTCATTAATATAGCAGGAATGGAGACTAAGGAACAGTTACTTTAATTGAGATCGGTTCTATTTCACAAGATCTTCTAAAACCTCAAACTATATTCTAAGCTAAAAAGTTTAGTCCACATTATGAAACTCACTTTTTCTCCTATGAGATCTGCTGTTTGGCTATGAGGCCTTCAGTACCCATACTCATTGAACTATTATATGAATAATATGTAGAGAAACCTGAAAAAATGGAAATGAGATTGGAAGGTGTGAGCACAAAGTGGTACGGGCAGAGACATTCATGAGAGTAAATGACCTGAAATAGGAATGACTCTGGCATATTTTAGTCTTAGCAACAAGGCTAGTTTAGCTCTATTATGACAGCATTTTCTCTGTACTATTTCAAATCCCTTAATGTTTGGAACACTGAGAGTGACTGATATATACAAAAATGCATGAAAGTAAACTGCAAAAATATTTGGGCACTAGTCATTGGTGAACAGAAGTCAAATATCACCAACATGGCCATAAGAGGAGAGGAAAGACAGCTTGAGCATTTCCAGTGAAAAAACGTCCTCTAATACACTAATGTGTTCTTGATTAGCCCTGCTTATTTGTTCTTTTTCTTTTTTTTTTTTTTTTTTAACCCAGTAGCCCCTCATGCTGTTTACTTGGCTTCAGAGACCTTGTGTTTTTCCAAACAAACATACTCTTAGCTAAAGAGGCCTTTTTTTAACTTTTCATGAATGAGGAATAATGCCAATATTTGACAACTTTATTTCATTAGGCTGTTCATTCATGTATAGTTACTAGAATCATTTATTTCTAAACATATACTGGATTGATAGCTAAGTCAAAATCAAATTATTGCCAAATCGGCTACATACACATTTTAATATCTGTGATTCTCATGACCAACTCTACGGACATGCTCTTTGGCCAATTCAAGCCTAATAAGTTAGATAAATAATCTGTAATCAATATAAACTGCAATTACACATAATTGTATTCTCTATATTATTAGAACTAACAAATCCATTCAAAATTTTCAAACAAAACACTTGGTAGTTACTTTTTCTCCTATTTTAATGGTTTTACATCAATGCACTAATTGTGGATTTACATTATTCAATCATATACTAGATGTTACCTGGTATTCTCCTATTCTGAATTCTACTTCTGTGTCTACTGCTGGGATTAAAGATGTTGATTGCACAAAATGTGGTTTTAAAAAGTTTAGTTTTTATTCACTCTTATTTTTTACCGCAATCAATGAACATTAACCATAATTCTTTATTATTTATTTATTTATTTATTTATTTATTTATTTATTTATTTATTTTTGTGAGACGGAACCTTGCCCTGTCACCAGGTTGGAGTGTAGTGGCATGGTCTCGGCTCACTGCAAGCTCCGCCTCCCAGATTCAAGTGATTCCCCTGACTCAGCCTCCTTAGTAGCTAGGACTACAGGTGCACACCACCATGCCCAGCTAATTTTTGGTAGTTTAGTAGAGACGGGTTTCACCATGTTGGCCAGGATGGTCTCAATTTCCTGACCTTGTGATCTGCCCGCCTGGGCCTCCCAAAGTGCTGGGATTACATGTGTGAGCCACCAAACCCGGCCAACATTAGCCATAATTCTGTGAGAACTTGGCAGTATTTATCTGAGTTCTAGGCATCAGCTTGTAATGACAATAGACCCTCCCTTCAGATGTTATACGCCATAAACCAAATCTCTTTGCTTCAATTTATAGTTCTATTTGTTTTCTAGAACTGCCAAAACAAAATAACAGACACTAAGTGGCCTAAATAACAGAAATTTACTTTCTTACAGTTTTGAAGGATGGAAGTCCGTGGTCAAAATCTCAGTAGGTTTGACTTTCCTGAAGCTTCTCTCCTTGTTTGCAGATGACCACCTTCTCTCTGTCCTCATGTGTTCATCCCTCTGTCAAGTTGTCTGTATCTTAAATCTCCTCTTCTTATAAAGACAACAGTAATATTGGATTAGATCTTACCCAAATGACCTCATTTTACCTTAATTATCTCCAAATGTCTTATCTCCAAATAGTCACATTCTAAGGTATGGGAAGTTAGTACATCAAAATAAGAATTTTGAAGGAATACAATATAGCCCATAGCAGTATTTCCTCATGTCACAACCCCTAGAATCTTGATAGCCCTGCTATAGTAAGTATACCCAGACATGTTTACCTCAAACTCAAATCAGGGGCCGTGGTACAAACAGATGACTCTGGTAGTTTAAAGGACAGATAAAGTGAGGATATCTACCATGAGTGGTTTTGCTACTTCAGAGGACAGACAGATAGTTTTTATAAAGCCATTATACACTAATTTATGTGTATGAATGTATGTGTACTTTTTAATCTATACAAACACCATAAAAATTGCTTTTAAAATTCCATTACACACATGAAAATTCTAAGACTCAGAAAACTATCTAACATTTATAAGATGGGCAAGATTACAGATGGTAGAGCTGAGATTAAAATCCAGATCTCTATAATTTTAAAGTCCATACACTGTTGCCATTGCCTAGTATAATTTTCTTTTATTTTGTTTTATTTTATTTTAAGACAGAGTCTCGCTCTGTCGCAAGGTTGGAGTGCAGTGGTGTGATTTTGGCTGACTGCAACCTCCACTTCCCAGGTTCAAGTGATTCTCCTGCGTCAGCCTCGTGAGTCGCTGGACTATAGGCATGCATCACCACATCCAGCTAATTTTTGTATTTTTAGTAGAGGTAGGGTTTCACCATGTTGGCCAGGATGGTCTCGATCTCTTGACCTCATGATCCACCTACCTCGGCCTCCCAAAGTGCTGGCATTACAGGCATGAGCCACCTCGCCCTGCCTAATGTAGTTTATATAATGTCTGGATTAGATGTATAAAAGCTTATTAGAAAATTATTAAATAAGACTCACTGAAATGTTATTTTCTTCTTTTATATTTCTAGGTAATAACAGTACTTTTAATTAAATGTATGGAATTGACACATACTGAGAACTTAAGTGTAAGTTACTTGAGAGTCAAAAGTGTTTATAATACCTGAAATTTCTCCAAGATGGTAGCGACTGTGCTTACTATGTGATTAGTCCATTTTCACACCCTGTCCTGAGACAGGGTAATTTACAAAGAAAGAAGTTTAATTGACTCACAGTTCTGCATAGCTAAGGAGGCCTCAGGAAACTTACAATCATAGCAGAAGGGGGAGGGGAAGCAAGGTTCATCTTACATAGCAGGAGAGAGAGAGAGAGCAAAAGGAAGTGCATGCTTTTAAACCATTAGATCTTATGATAAATCATTCGCTATCATGAGAACAGCATGCAGAAACCACCCCCATGATCCAATCACCTCCCACAAGGTCCGTCCCTCAACATGTGGGGGTTACAATTTGAGATGAGATTTGAGTGGGGATGCAAAGCCAAACCATATCACTATGGATGGTAGTATCAGGGTGCACATGCATCTTAAAGCTGTGCTAGTTTAGAACCATTCAAACTGTATCATAAAATTTGGATCCATTTATCTCTAAGTTACATCTGGCAAAAAACAGCCAGATAGTTTTCTAAAAAATTATGCGTATATTTGTAATAATTTGGCATACAAAAATCATGTTGGGGCCTCTAAGAGAAATCTCAGGGGAAGAGACAGCTGTCTATAGTGCAATAGAAATAGAACCAGAAACTGTCAGGTTGCCAGTATAAAGAGACATGCAATATTTATCGAGATGCCATAAATAACTAACTGTTGTTTTAGCTAGAACCCCAGATCAGATCAACAGTCACTGGGACATATTCTAAGAAATGCTCATAAGATGACTCAAATTGAGAAGTTAAAAATGCCCTTTATTTGAGTAAAGATATTTATAGCATCAGAGATATGTTTAACAATAGTTCCGTATTCTGATTATGCTTGCAGACCAGAATAGTCAAATAAAATAATATGCTACACAGTTCTTTTAGTCTATGTTGTACAGCTGACCATAGAATAAAACAAGAATTAGGGGTGCACTCAACCAGTGTAGTAAAAAATCTGCATATAACTTTTGTCTCCCCCAAAATTTAACTGCTAATAGCCTACTGTTGACTAGAAGCCTTACTGATAACATAGTTAACACATATTTTATATGTTACATGTATTTCATATAGTATTATTACAGTAAACTAGATAAAATTAAAAGTAAGAAAATTATAAGGAAGATACAATTTATTTACTTTTCATTAAGTGGAAGTGGATCATCATAAAGGTCTTCAACCTCATCATCTTCATTCTGAGTAGTCTGAGGAATAGAAAGAACATGAGGGATTGGGTCTTTGTGTCTCAGGGTGGCAGAGGTAGAAGTGGTGGAGGAAATGGAACGGGAGGCAGAAGAGGCAGATACACTTAATGTAAACTTGTTGAAATACATTATAATTTCTGTCTGACTTTTTCCCTTCTCTAAAAATATCTCTATATTACTTCTTCTACCATTTGTTTTAGCTTCAGTGCCTATAACATGGAAAGATTTGTGTTGCAAAACAAGTAAAAAGCAGTCATATAATTGAGACTCTTCTGTGAGACTAATGTAATTTGTTTTCTGACACTGTTTCTTCTACATCTTCCTTATCATCTGTCACTGGTCCTAAGCATTCATGTCCATCAAGTCATCCTCTGTTCATTCCTCTGCTGTGATACCTACTAACTCTTGAATTTCTCCAGGATTCATATCTTGAAACTATCCCCCAACATCTTTTTTGCCATATCCAAAATCTCTTTCATTATTTCCTTGATTGGCCTTGTTGTAAAGCCTGTGAAGTCATGCACTACATCTGAATTCAGTTTTCTTTAGAAGGAATTTATTGTTTGGGGCATGATAGGCTTTGCTACTTTTTCTATAACAATGATGACATCTTCAATGGTACAATCTTTCCAGAGTTTCATGAGGTTTGCTCTCCTGGGATTTTCTTCCTCAGAAGTGACAATCTGTTTTACAGAGTATCATTTGTAATGACCTTTAAAGGTTCTATGACTCCCTAATCTAGAGGCTGAATTAGAAACTGTGTTGGGGAGCAAACAGACCACTTTGACACCTCCAGTGTTGAACTCGTAGGATTTTGTGTGGCCATGAGCATTGTCCCATACAAAATAAGTTTAAAAAGCAGTCCCTTACTGGCAAGGTAAGGGACTTCAGAGAGAAAGCAGCCATAGAACCAATGTAGAAAAAGGATTATCTTTGTCCATGTCTTCCTTTTGTACAACTGATAGGCTGGCAGGTGGTGTTTATTATTTTCCTTCAACAATGGGTGCTTAGCAGCTTTACAAATAAGGGCAATTCTGATCATCAACCTGAAGCATTTTCACAAAATAGTAGAGTTAGCCTCTTCCTTTCTGCCTTAATTCCTGTGCCTTCTCTTTCTTACTAATAAATACCCTTTATGGCATGGTTTTCTAGAATGGGGCACTTTTGTCTGCATTAAAAACTTTTTCAGGCAGCTATCCTTTCTTCTCAATGATTTCATTAATAGTGTCTCAGATCTTGGTCAGCAGAAACTGCTTCTCCTCTTATCTTGACATTTTTTACAGTAAAACCTCTTCTTTAGGTTATCAAACCACCCTTAGCTGGCGTTACATTCTCCAGTTTTAGATCCATTACCTTCCTTTAGCTTTGAGTTTTCATAGAATGATCTCACTTTTTCTCAAATCATATCATATGTATAGGTATACTTTTCTTATAGCAACCCTGTACCCACATAAAAGCTACATTTTCAATGCACAATAGACATTTCACAAACAGTGCATGGTTTTTGCACCTGCTGGAACACCTGCAGCAATAACTTCACTAGTTTTCTTTTCATTTTTAACAATAGTACTTATTCTGAATTTATTTATCTTGAAATGGTGGGCAACTGCAGCTGTATATCTCAAGCAACAGCACATATCAAGCAATTTAACTTTTTTTGTAAGGTTGTTACTTTACTTTATCTCTTGGGGGCACTTCTCACGTTACTAGTTGCATTTCTTGTGTTTCCCATGATATTTTTCAGGATTTGTTGTATTGCACTAGACACAGTAAAAAACACATAAGAACTTCCAAAGATCACTTTCCACTGTGATGCAATTTACTTGAGAGACAAAACAGCTCATGCAGAGATGATTAGCATCACACAGCATTTTTAAGTAGGTACTAGCAATACCTGCGGTCACCACAATAGCAACAAGAAATAGCTACAAAATTATTACAGTAGTGCATTATGTACTACAGTTAATTTTATGCAGTTGTGATTTAATACTACATCTTTATATGTATTTATATTTCTTGCTACTACACTAAGAATGGCACCATGTAGGGTCTTCTAAGCATTTGTGTGCATAAGTTTTGACAAATTTTAACTTTTTATAATAGATTTCTATATACTTTATGGTAGTAAATGACAAAATAGACTGATACGTCTATTTTATCAGTCTTTTATGCATTCAGTACATACCTTTTTCTTAGTGTTTTCAACATTTCTAGTCTTCATGGTTTATCTGCAAGTTTACTTAAAAATCATCACAAATCTCAAAAAAGTTTTCCAATGCATTTATTTTTTTAAATGTATGCATAAGTTGTCCTACAGTTCAAACATGTTTTGAAGAGTTGATACAGAAATACAAATGTAAATATACAAATATAAATATACAATTGTAAATGTAAATACATATATACATATATATACAAATATAAATATAAAGTATAATTCTGATAATTGACAAAAGCATGTGAAGACTGAAGGCAGGAAGGCTGAATTTTTTCATTAAATACAAAGTGATGGGACAATAAATTATTTACAAGTTAATGGATATTCTGTATTATAAATCACGGTATAACAAAAAATATTCTATGTATTAAGTCTTGAATGAGATGTTTGAATCTCATGATATTTATATCCAAAGGTTTTCCTTAATTGAAATCTTAGCATAAAAGGGTAAATTGAGTTTATTAACAGAATAAAAAGTACAAGACAAAAAAAGTGCAAAAAATATATAAATAAAATATTTTTGAAAGTTATTTTTACTTGCCCTTGGGGTTATCATAACTGCAACATTTATAATTACAAAAAAAGTACAATAAATATTACATAATATTTAACTGGATTGAGTATACTGTATATGTAGGGCATATTTCCTAGCTTTCCAAAATATTATTTTTCACATATACATATTTTGTCAGAAAAGATAAGTTAAAAGTTTCTAGATATAGATATTTAGTTTACTCTCTGTTATCAAAATGTCATTTTTCACAAAGATTGGCCAGTTACTTTCCATATTGCTAAGTGGAATTGAAATGGATTATTAATTAAAGGAAGCATTATAGACTAGCCTCATTTTATCAGTTTTGCTTCCCATAGTTTCAGTTAGCTGTGGTCAACTGCAGTCCAAAAATAGATGCATATAATTCAACAAGATATTTTGAGACAGACAACATTCACATAACTTTTATTATACTATGCTGTTATGGTGGTTCTACTTTGTAATCATTTATTTTTGTTAATCTCTTACTATGCCTAATTACTAAGTTAAACTGTATCATATGTATGTAAGCATAGGAAAAAACATAGTGTATATAGGATTCAATATTCTTCATGATTTTGGGCATCCCCTACCTGGCTGTGCTGGAACTTACCTCCCACAGATAAGAGGGGATTACTGTACAACACAAGTTGATAGAGAAAAAAAGAGGAAGCAGGCAAGAAAGAAACTACATACATTACATAATGGTTTTCTTTTCCATATTTTAAGAATGTGCCTGGACAAAAAAAATTACGATAAAAGAGACAGCCAAATTGTTATATTCTGCCAAAGTTTAGTATTATTTTGAACCAGGCACTGAGAATAGCATAGATATTGGCAACCTTGTAGCAATAGTGAAATAGGCCTTCAGAATAAGCAAAGTACATAATTAAGAAAAAATTATGATAAACCTGTGATTCTTGAGCAAACTTTCTTTAACATAAGCTGTGCTACTTCACATGTCATGCAGTACAAAGGAGAGACAGGGTGGAGAAGTTTTAGAAAGTTTCTGACTATGAAAATAAATGTTATTGATAACTGCATGTAAATTTAAAAGAATTTCAGAGAGTGACTATTTATTTTACTCTTAAAATATTCTTAAAAAGGACACATAAATGTGTAAGTATAATTATAAAACTTGGTTATATTTTAGTGGAGGATATTTTACCTTTCTCAAAGAATGCTAGATGACCTTTCTACGACCCATTGCAGTACTTGGATACATGGTTTAGTTACCAAAAAGACAAAGAAATAACAAATGACAGAGAAGTAACTTTTTTCTAGAAAATATAATTGACATGTATCATTTGAGTGTAATTAAAAGTCACTATCATAATGTTACATTAAACAGAGGATAATTTATGAATGATCCACAACATCTCTTTGTTGAAAATACCAGTGAACTTTCGGTTTGTGTGCAATATTCATGTGCACTGACTGGTCTGAGACAAATTGAATAAAACACATTGATGTTTTAAAAGCCTCGTGTATTTCTGAACTTAATTAGTTTTGACAACATCACTGTGAAGGTACTGTGGTAGAAATTATTAGCCCTTTTTCAGATGTGAGAAAAATCGAATCTGAGAGATGATTTTGCCAAACATCACAAGACTTTTGCAGTAGAACTGGTAGAGCCATCTATTTTTTTTTTTTCTAGTCTGGGGCTTTAACTTAATTCCCAAAGTTTACTTAAAAATCATCTAATAAACTGGTTTGTTCCCTCTGTGTGATTGCATTTGAATTCTTTTTTAGATCAAAGGGCCCTTTCATTAAATGATGCTCAGAAGTGATTTTACTGATTCTCTAGCTGAACTGCTCAGTAATTGGTTGACCTGTAGGAAAACCATAGAATTAAAAACAAAGAACAAAATCATTGGGGGAGAGTGGGTGGCTTTTAAAATTATAGCTTAAGTGATTTATAGGCTGGTTGTTATTTTCTTAATAAATGAACTGTCTTTGTTCTCAAATCCAAAAATGACATTTCCAATGCGTGAAGTATTTTGAAAAGTTATTGTTAAAAAAATTCTATTCAGTCATGACATTTATCAACCCTATTAAATTATCTACTACTCTAAATAGACCTGAAATTTGACCACTATTTTTTGGTTGCTGAAAGAAATTAATCAAGATTCTAATTTTTATGCAGTTTCCATGATGGCAAAAACAGACAATCTACAGATATCTATCTACAGATAGAGAGATAGAGAGATAGATAGAGAGAGAGATGATAGAGATAGAGATAGAGACAGAGATAGAGATAGAGATAGGGATGTCTATATCTACCCTCTTAGTTCCATCACTCTGGAGAACCCTCGCTAATACATATTCCATATATTACTGGTAGGATGTTCCTCTGAATGAGAATACAAGTCGCAAACCAACATTCTTAAATATCAGATGTTGACTTGCTTTGATGAAAATAGTTCTAAGACTGCAGTTCCATGGATAATGTTGTATTTTCATAGGAATGAACTAAACACCCTGGAAAAACTCCACAATTTGTGAGATAGGGCTTTTTGTGGATTATTAATTTGATACTCAGAGTGAACTTGCACAACCCTCCACCCAAGTTTTATCTCACAGTTTACTCTCCCTGAAGACCAGGCAAGAGCAAACAAGGGGGATGAAAACCTTGGGAATGCCACCTTCAGCTTCATAATACCCTAGTATCAGGGCATTTTAGGAGTAGAAGAGTGAAGGGAATGCAAAGTCAGTAAAGGGGTGTGGCAAGAAGAAATCTAAGACAGCCTCTAGACTTCCCACCTCTATTATACACACCCTATATGACCAACCTTATGGATGTGTGTGTGTGTGTGTGTGTGGTGGTGGTGGTGGTGGTGGTGGTGGTGGTGGTGGTGGTGGTGGTAAGCCGAGGAAGAAGCTGTGATTATGATGAGATATAACTCCTGTAATATGTTACTTTTTAATTTGAGTTCATCAAAACAGAGCTTTCCCAGTGTGAGTCTAACTTAATCATGAGAGTCCTTAACAGTTAGTGAAGCATGAGAGAGATTCTTTCCTCTTGACTATAGATTCCATATTGTGAGGAGGTGATACATGGCAAGGACTGGAGGGTAGCCTGCAGAAGCCGAGGGAAGTCCCTAGTTGATAACTAGTCAGAAAACAGGGATCTCAAGCATACAACACTAGAGAGATACATTCTACAAACAACCAATGAGCTTAGAAGAGAATCTAGTGCTCCAAATGAGACAGCATCTCTGGCTGACAGGTTAATTTCTGCCTGGTGAGACCCTGAGTGGAAGAAGGTATTAATCTATGATACCTGGACTCATGATTCACAGAAATTATGACATAATAAACTTTTGTTGTTTAAAGCTGCTAAGTGTGTTGTGATTTGTTATGTAGCATAGAAAAATTGGTTCAATGGATGAATCAAATCTATGTGACCTTATTACGTAAGTTACTTAACCTCTTTGTACCTAAGCTCCTTCATTTATAAAATGAAATAGTATTGGCCTCACAAAGATGTTGTGGTTTCACTGTCATAATTGAGATAAAAGTTATTGTTCCTCAGAACGTATATGTATCACTCAAAATGATATACAAATGATTACATGAAATTTTAGGTATCATTTGTATTCCTGGCACAATGTCACACATAAATAGATATACATAAATTTTTTAAATTTCTCACACTTCCATGACAGGTGCAAAGAAGGTACTGAGTAGACCTTCTGTGCACATGTCAGTGAGAGGAACTACAGAACCCATAAGGAATTCAATGAAGTAGGAGAACATTGTTTTCCCTTTTTTGTGTGTGTGCACTAAACTGTAGATGATAATGATGATCATATTTACCACAAGAAAATGAAATTTTCTATGTTTTTTGTTAACAATTGCTGATTACCAGTTAAAGGTAT
Organism: Piliocolobus tephrosceles; assembly: GCF_002776525.5. Taxonomy (NCBI): domain Eukaryota; kingdom Metazoa; phylum Chordata; class Mammalia; order Primates; family Cercopithecidae; genus Piliocolobus; species Piliocolobus tephrosceles. The sequence continues at coordinate 71,885,778 of NC_045443.1, read as the reverse complement.
TTACTCTGATGTTTATCATTACTACCCAAAACTAACCAAACCCTAAATTGTAGGGTGTAGACTCTTTTGGTATGTGTAGCTGTATTATTCAGTTACATAAATTGGCATTAATAAAATAAAATAATATTGTTAATTGTTCTTTTTCTCCATCCTGAACACAGGAAAGCATGATGAAATGGAACCGGAGAGATAGAATGCTTGCTGGGAGTTAGGATAGATCAACACAGATGCATAAAGAGATGTAGAATCTACAAAAGGTTGAAAATAAGATAGACATATATCATCTGACTTTTCTTCCTCCTCTTTATGTGGGTGGAAGAAGAGTGACTAAGAAGCTGATTTCTTCTAGGGAAGACCCACTTCTCTATTGATATGATAGCATTACCTCTGTCCTGCGTTATTTCAGTTGTCCATAGCTCTAGACTTAGGACATTCCTAACCTTGAAGAGAACTTTATTGAATAGCACCAATCTGTAGTATTTTATGTTTATGAAATAACATGAAACTTTTAAGGCCAGAGCATTATTCCTACCCAAGAGCCATGGCTAACTATAAACTGAATTTAGCAAGTCACTCTGAATTACTCCTGCCCATCCTCTGTTTAATGATGCTGGCTGCTAATACTGGTGAGTTGCTGCATGCTAAGTACTGTATAGCATTGTTTATGACTATTGCCACAAAGTTGAAGATTTGGTCCCATATTGCAAACTGCCCAAAATGTTGTCACCTAGTCATGTAGGTGAAGATTGAAGTTCAGCCAATTTTCTCTCACAAGTGCCTCAAATGGAACTCCCGGGGTACATAATAATAACTTACTGTTTCACTGTTCCAGTTTTTCCCTTGTCCATTCTTTGCTCTAACTCAAATAAGGCATGGAAGATTCAGTTTCAAATATCTTTATCCCCTCTATTTCCTTCTGTCTTCTATTCTGAATTATACCATCAGCTAATCCATTGTACAGTTTTGACTGCATGTCAATGCAGTCAAATAAAAATCATACTTTTATTTCTAACATCTGATTAGTTACATACTATTATAAATATATTATATACCAGGTAAATTTAATGTTCTCTTTGAATATTTGATCTTACACCCCCCATTACAGTTTGTTTGATCTTGAAGCTCAAAAATTTCAGTTTTTCTGTGAGTTATAATTAGAGTAACCATATAATTTATTGTCCAAAACACAACACTTTTGAAAAGATAAGAAGGCATTACCAATAATACACCTGAATAAGAGTTGTAAACTAAGACCCTCCCAGGAAGACTAGGATGTATGGTCACTCTCATAATAACTCTTTGGGCCTTGTTAAGGCAGGAGGTCTAATAATTGCTTACATATAACCGCAAGATAAAGCAGCTTAATTATCTTTTCTTTTTCCATTGGTATCTAATTAATGTCCTTAATATACCACTTTTTGGGCCTCCAGTGACCCCTTAGGCCTATCTCATAGATTTTGCAATAGTAGAAATGATAAATGTTACAAAATAGTTAGCATTACCTTCATGGGAAAATTTTAGATTTTTCTATAAATTATTATTTTCCCTGTTAATGATTAGAAACGTATAATTAATACTAGATAGACCAATTGGAGTGTTTACTCTTTTATGTTTTTCACTAGAAGAATATTATTCTGATAGAAGTGGTGTCATCAATATGTTTAATGTACTGATAATTATTAATGTATTAATAGCTGCTACCTTGGCATTCATTTTTAGGCCTGACATAAATTTAAAACCTAGTAACACAACATCACCTTTAGCCTAGTTGAAACTCCTCCCTGTATGGTTGTTTGCAATATAGCCTGTTTGTTCCTCATCTCATTAACTCAAAAAACCCAAGACACCCCGCAGCTGCTGACTACAGTAAAACTTAAAGGTCAATACCAGAGTCATGTAAATTAGTTCTCCTCTTTGTGAGTGTTTTCATTACATTAGCCAATTCACAACTCCCTCTGGAAAGTCTAAGGCATAATGGCCTGCCATGGACCTTAACAAAGTCATAGCCCCACAGGTTTTCTCTCTCTCTCTCTCTCCCTCTCTCCCCCCACCGCCCCCCCGCCCCGCCCGCCATTCCCTTCACTCACTGGTTGAGCTCCCTGCCACCTCTAGACTTCCGATTGGTCTCCCTGGTCTCCCTTCAGCACTGCCAACCTTTCTAGGACTTATTAATAATACAGTTCTTCTGCTTCATACATTTTAGTTTTATTTCCTCACGTGTCTCTTCTGACATACACACCTAAATTTAACCTTCTGTCCTGTCAGAGCCCCAGAAAGTATCTATCTTGGCTTATGACAACTCTCAAGACAGAGATCTCAAGGTCAAATTAGAAGTAAATCATAAAAGATAGTTGTACTAATCTATTACTCTTGTGGCCAGCTGTCATTACCCAGAAAGAAAGAGCTATTACAGCTAATGATGATAAGTTAATGAGAAAAGCCAAGGTATTTTCAATGTTGTGAATAGTTATTAGGTTTGTTAGGGGTAAATCACTGTATGTAAGTGTTATGTTCTTGAATCAAAATTTTAGCCATGTGGAGGTGTGGAAAATATTGATATAAGGACAAAATGACTGGGAAATGGTACCTGATAGAATTTAAAAAATACTTTAATTGCTATACTACAAATGCACCCAAACAGTTTATTATAGACATTCATTCTGAAACAGTGAAGTGATAAACTGAATTACTTCATGTTTTCCACTTATTATTTTAGTTTTCCATTTTTGTTCATGCTGTAAGCATTTATAAATGAGCACTAAACTCCTAAAGCAAAGGAAGAGTGCTTTGCAACTGATCTAAAGATGTGCAAACAAAAGATTAGTACCATCTACTGAAATGCTTGTTGCCGTTAAATACTCAGGGACAAAGGTAACAGTATATCTCTCATATCATTCCATAAGTAAAAAATCTCTGGGTCATAAATTGAGAAATAAATAATTCTAAAATTTCAATCTTTGTAAAAGCACTACAATGTGTCAAGCTTTTGCAAATGATAATTAAATAAAGAAATCAACTGTTAAATTTTAACCTGGCATATTTGGCTAATTCTTTATTAAAAGACTGGGACAGTGAGGATCAAGTTACATAACCATAAAGAGTTTCTAAGATTATTAGTGATGGTTATAAAATGCCACACAATTGTTTCAAATAATATTTGATAATTTTAAACTATATTTTATTACATACAATTTTCAAGAATTAGCAATATATTCTTAGCTTAGGAAAACGAGGACATCACTAAAATTCAACAAAAGAAAATATAAAAAACAGAAAACTATCCATCTTTAATATTAAAGCATCTGTATCATATGTAGAAAATTATTTAAAAATCTAGAAATATGTCCCATCAATTAAAACCTTTTAATTCTTATTAATCTTCCTAATATTTATATAAAGTACATATTTTTTAAAAACTAGTGAAACCCCCTATGAAAATTCTATTAAGGTAACATGTATTGAATATCAAACTATCAGTTACATAGATATAGAGTGTATGCCATATAAAATATTTCTAAGATTTTAAAATTTATATTATGTTTAAAGACATAGAAGAAATTTAAACTTTCATAGTCTAATACGATTTGACTCTGTATCCCTACCCAAATATCATCATGAATGGTAATCTTCACATGTTGAGAAAGGGACCTGGAGAAAGATGATTGGACTATGGGAGCCGTTTCCCCCATCCTGTTCTTGTGATAGTGAGGACGTTCTCATAAGACCTGATGGTTTTAAAAGTGGAAGTTTCCCCTGCACACTCTGTTTTCCCTGCCACCTTATGAAGAAGATACTTGCTGTTCCTTCACCTTCCACCACGCTTGTAAGTTTTCTGAGCCATCCTCCCAACCCCAGCAATGCGGAACTATGAGTCAATTAAACCTATTTCCTTTATAAATTACCAGTCTTGAGTATTTTTTATAGCAGTGTGAAAATGGAGTAATACAGGAAATTGTTAATGGAATAGTGTGGTGCTGCTATAAAGATAACTTCAAAATGTGGAAGCCACTTTGGAACTGGGGAACAGGCAGAGGCTGGAATACTTTGCAGAGTTCAGAAGAAGACAGGAAGATGTGGGAAAGTTTGGGACTTCCTAAAGACTTGTTGAATGGTTTTGACCAAAATGCTGATAGTGATATAGACAATTAAGTCCAGGCTGAGGTGCTCTCAGATTGAGATGAATAACTTATTGGGAACTGGAGTAAAGGTCACTCATGCTATTCTTTACCAAAGAGACTGGTGACTTTTTGCCCCTGCCCTAGAGATCTGTGGAATGCTTAACTTGAGAGATAATTTAGGGTATGCAGCAGAAGAAATTTTTAACCAGCAAAGCATTTAGGAAGTGACCTGGCTTATTCTGAAAGTGTTCAGTTATATGTATTCACAAAAAGATAGTTTGAAATTGTAATTTATGTTTAAAAGGGAAACAGAGAATAAAGGTTTGGAAAATTTCCTGCCTGACCACAAGGCAGAAAAGAAAAAACCCATTTTTGGGGGAGGAATTCAAGCTGGCTGCAGAAATTTGCAAAAGTAATGAGGAGCAGAATGTTAATAGCCAAGACAACAGGGAAAATGTCTGCAGGGCATGTCAGAGATCTTCCTGGCAGCCCCTTCTATCACAGAGATGGAGGCCTATGAGGGAAAAATGGTTCTGTGGGTGGAGTCCAGGGCCTTGCTGCTCTGTGCGGCCTTGGGACATTGTACTCTGCATCCCAGCCATTCCACCTCCAGCTATGGCTAAAAGGGGCCAATGTACAGCTTGGGCCATTGCTTCAGAGGTTGCAAGCCCCAAGCCTTGGTGGTTGCCATGTGGTGTTGGGCCTGCAGGTGTACAGAAGACAAGAGTTGAGGTTTGGGAACCTCTGCCTAGATTTCAGAGGATGTATGAAAATGCCTGGATATCAAGGCAGAAGTCTGCTGCAGGGGTGGAGCCCTCATGGAGGACCTCTGCTAGGGGAGTGGAGGGAAAATGTAGGGTTGGAGCCTCCACACAGAGTCCCCACTGGGGCACTGCCTAGTGAAGCTATTAGAAAAGGGCTACCATCCTCCAGACCTCAGAAAGGTAGATCCACCAACAGCTTGCACTATGCATCTGGAAAAGCCACAGGCACTCCATGCCAGCCCATGAAAGCAGTTGTAGGGACTGTACCCTGCAGAGCCACAGAACAGAGCTGCCCAAGGCCATGGGATCCCAACCCTTGTATCATCAGCATGCCATGGATGTGAAACATGGAATCAAAGGAGATGATTCTGGATTTTTAATATTTAATCACTGTCTGGCTGGGTTAAGGACTTGCATGGGGCCTCTGGTCCATTTGTTTAGGCAATTTCTCCCATGTGGAATGGAAAAATTTACCCAATGCCTGTACCCCCATTGTACCTTGGAAGTAATGAATTCATTTTTGACTTTACAGACTTACAGGTGGAAGGGACTTGCCCTGTCTCAGATGAGGCTTTGGACTTGGACTTTTTAGTTAATGCTTAAGCATTAGTTAACTTATTAGAAATGAGTGAAGACACTGGGAGACTGTTGGGAAGGCATGATTGGTTTTGAAATGTGAAAAAGACATGAGAATTGGGATGGACTGAGGTGGAATTAAATGATTTGGCTCTGTGCTTCCACTCAAATCTCATCTCTAATTGTAACATCCATGTGTCAGTGGAGGAACCTGATGGGAGGTGATTAGATCATGGTAACAATCTCCCCCATGCTGTTCTGGTGATAATGAGAGAGCTCGCACAAGATCTGATGGTTTTAAAAGTGGAAGCTTCAGCCAGGTGAGTGGCTCAAGCCTGCAATCCCAGTACTTTGGGAGGCTGAGGTCAGCAGATTACAAAGTCAGGGGATCCAGACTATCCTGACTAACAATGGTGAAACCCCATCTCTAGTAAAAATACCAAAAAATTAGCTGGGCATGGTGGTGGGTGCCTGTAGTCCCAGCTAATTGGGAGGCTTAGGCAGAAGAATGGCATGAATCCAGGAGGCGGAGCTTGCAGTGAGCTGAGATCACGTCACTGCGCTCCAGTCTGGGCAACAGAGAGAGACTCTGTCTCAAAAAAAAAAAAAAAGTGGAAATTTCCCCTTCACACTCTCTCTCTCTCTCCTGCCCCCTTGTGAAGAAGGTACTTGCTTCTCCTTCACCTTTTGCTATGATTGTAAGGTTCCTGAAGCCACCCCAGCCATGAAGAACTGTGAATTAATCAAGCTTCTGTCCTTTAAAAAGTACCCAGTCTCAGGTATTTTTTATGGCGGTGTGAAAATGAACTAATACATAGTCATGGAAGTATCAAGAATATATCAGAAATTTTATGTTGAATTTAAATTGACATATAACCACTTATTTTCCCAAAAAAAATAAAACTGTCTTTATCATGTAAGTAATATAGCTAATATATATTCCTTTTCACACTTATTCCTCTAGTTTTTCTTCAACATTAATGCAGAAGAAGAAAGTGCTTTTCATGTATTTAAATACAAATGGTATAAACAAAATGATGTGTGTATATACAAACATATGCATAAAAATATACATAGAATGTTAAATAATTGCATATATAACTAACTATAAAATAATAAAATACTATTTCAGCACCTCATGCCATCATAAACATTTTCATGTTTTCTTAACAACAAAATCTCTCTTTTTATGAAGGCAGGGAAAATGTCTTCTATTTTACACAAAACCTATCACCACTTGTGAAAGTATATTTAAAAAGTGGTGAAAAATATTCATGTTCAAGTTGATCATAAATAAAGTGATTTACCAATTGCAAAATCATGAAAATATGCTTTTTTGTCATTTTTTTACTTTATTCATAATAATCTCAACATATTGAAAAGTAAAATTGTTCTATCTTATGCTAACACAAAGAATATATGGACATTGTCTATTGAGTGGAAGGGATGGGCTACGGTGAAGAAGGTGACAAGTGCCCTGGTCTAATGAAGCTTTATTAATATATTTATATTTGATAGAGTACTTTTTATTCCATAACTACTCCAAACTCAAACAATTAGCTGTGATACAGAAATTGCTGTGCCACTTAACAAACAGGATAAACTATATAAATGTTCCAAAAGATTGTCATAATTTATATTATATTAGCTAAATATTACATTTAATTATGAAAAATTAGGTAGTGAGGAATCCATTATCCCACTTTCACAACTCGATAGAAAATAGAACAATTAATTATATGATGTCCACATTATTTATTATTAAGTGAAATGTTTTTAGTCTCTAGCATACCAGAGAGGTTTAATAACTTCTTTTCTCAGTGTTTTACATAGTATTTATCAAAATGTGTTTTAACATATTTATCTGAAATGAAACATAAGATCAGACTTTATGACAGTGGGTAAATGTAATTTAGTTGGCTGGTTTAAAGGGGCTGGCCTTCCCACATAGATGATAGGACATATTTTATTCAAAAGTTTGACAAGTTTATTCTGCACATCCACTATTATACCTAACCATCTTAATAAACTATAGCTTGGTTATATAATGGCCTTGGCCTCAGTGTGCCTGCTGGGCCCTATTGTCCAAAAACAGAGGCAATACATTCACATTTCTAATGAATCATAAGCCAAAACTTCCATCTGGCCATTTGCCTGAATAAGACTAAAATTATACTAGAGATGTAGAAGAATAGAGAATATGATCAGAATTTGATGTGGAAGGATAACAGAATATCAGAATTTAAAATTGTATGTTATCGAATATTGAAGAGTTTTGAATCCTGATGAAAATCACTACATGGTTGATTTGTGAGTAACTGACATGGAGTCTGGACATATGAACACTGGAGTTGAGAAAGTGGAGGAACTCAGGTTTAGTCATTAAAAGGTGTACTTTATACATCAAGTCACTAAGAATGAGGCCATACAGAGGGTACTTATCTATACATGCCAGGTAAATGAGACATTAGGGAGGGTGGGAGAATGTCCTGGAAGTCAACAGACATTATTTTAGGAACATGGATGCAGCTGGAAACCATCAACATTTGAGAATAAAGTTTTGGAGAAAATAATGAATGCTGAAGTTGAAAAAACTTAGAGATGTTATAGAATCAGATTGTGAAGAATTATGTGAGTTTAAAGTATCTTGATTTTATATTTCAGAAAATAGTAGGAGTAGGTTTCTGATTTGATAAATGGGTGATGAAATGATTAAGATTAATTAGAAGTAGATATTGGTAATCTAGGTATGACTGGCACAGACTGATACTGGGAGAGAAGAAGAACTAAATGTGCATGCAATTCACTGAGGAAAGTATTAAGATTTAGTAATTGGTAATACAGAATATAGAACATAAAAGACAAACTTAAGCTAGCTGAAGAATTGAGACTAATTCTCAAAAAATAGTTCTTGTGTAGGATACATATCTGGGTGCTGCCTTTGGAAAAATATTAACGATTAATATTAAAATATTAATATTAAAATTAAATAAATCACATATTTGTAATAGTTATTTTTCTTTTGTTTTCACTATTAACCAAAAAGATGTTAATTTTCAATTTTTCTGTAAGTCTAGACATTCCCTGACTTATGATGATTCAACTTAACGATTTTTCATCTTTCCAATGGTGTGAAAGCAATTTGCATTCAGTAGAAATGGTACTCTGAGTACCCATACAACCATTCTATTTTTTATTTCCAGTAGATAATTCAATAAATTACATGGGACATTTAATACTTTATTATAAAACTGACTTTTTGTTGGATGTTTTTGTCCAACTGTAGGCTAATGTAAGTGTTCTGAACACTCTTACGGTAGGCTTAGCTAAGCTATGATGTTCAGTAGTTTAGGTGTTTTGAAAAAATTTTCTACTTAGTATAATTTCGACTTACGATGAGTTTATTGGGACATCACCCCATTGTAAGTCAAGGAGCATTTGTATACTTAACAATGTGACTGCAATGGTGTTTCTATCATAAGGAATAAACAGATGGATCTTGAGGTTTCATACTCATTTTTGGAAGTGGGACTTAAATGATAATTCAAAAAAGCTCTGCATTATAGCATAACAAACTTATTATGTAGTGCAAGGTATAAATATGTAAAGGCACATCATTCAAGATTATGCAGCAACATTTGACAAATATAAGCTACACGTGTTTTTTAAAAATTTTTATAATCAGAGAATAAACAGGCAGCCAAATAATAAAAGACCATAGTAGCCAGAAAAGATAGACTCAGGGAGTCTAATTACAGGAAAATCAATAGAATTCAAGTGAAATATTTAACCAATGATTAGGTTTCTAAAACAACCTAGACAAACTGTTTTAAAGATACATCTTATGTTAGCAGCCTGGATACCATCAAAGTAAACTAAACTTTGAGTACTTACTATTTGTGAGGCACCAGGTAACTTTCAGAGTAAGATATGGTCTCTGCCCTCAAGAATTTATAATCTAGCATATGATATATATGTAAATTGATACATTAAAATAATATTACAACACAATTTTACAAGGAGTTATATGGTGACAGGCAAGGAATATGACAGAAGCCATGAGTAGGACCAACTAATCCAGGCTGCTTTCTAGGTATGGTTTTTGGTACAGGTAATACGTGATGTACCTTTTCGTTGTTCTTTTATTGAGCTGAAATTCACATAGCATACACTTAATTATTTCAAAGTACTCAATTCACTGACATTTGCTGTATTCACATTGTTGTACAACCACTAGCTCTCTCTAGTTTTAAAACTGTTTCATCACCCTAGAAAACATTCTGTTAAATAATCACTCTCCATTTTCCCCACTTCTGATTCCTTAGTAACCTCAACTGTTTTCTGTCTCTGTAGATTCACCTATTCTGGATATATCACTTTAAAAGGATCACATAATATGAAGCCTTTTCTGTCTGGTTTCTTTGACATAATGTTTTCATGGTTCATTTAAATTATAGCCCTGTCAGGACTTAATTGTTTTTCATGGCTAATTAATATTTCATTGTGTGTGTGTATGTGTGTGTGTGTGTATATATATATATATATCTCACAACGTATCTATCCATTCATCCACCCTGAAGGACATTTGGATTGTTTTCACCTTTGGCTATTATGAATAATGCTGCTATGAATATTTGTGCACAAGTTTCTGTGTGGACATATACTTTTACTTCTCTTGGGTATATACATCTAAGAGTGAAATCACGGAGTCATATGGTAATTCCATGTTTAACTGTTTAAGGAACCACGAAGTATTTTACACAGTGCCTGTATCATATTACATTCCCATTGACAATGCGCCACACAACCTACTTATCCACATTCTCATCAATCTTCATTTCCCAGTTTGTTTGTTTGTGTGTTATTAAAGCTATCCTAGTGAGTATGAAGTGGTATCTCATTGTGGTTTGGATTGCATTTCTTTAATGACCAATGAAGTTGAACATTTTGTTCCTTTGCCTTTCGGTCTTTTGTATATCTTCTTTAGGGAAATGACTATTCAAGTCCTTTTTCCATGTTTTAACCTGGTTGTTCATCTTTTTGTCTTTGAGTTGTAAGAGTTCTTTAATATGTTCTAGATAGTAAAACTTATCAGACATAAGATTTGCAAATATTTTCTCCCATTCTCTGTTTGTCTTTTTACATGTTTTAAATGTCTTTTGATACATGTTTTAAATTTTGTTTCAGTCAAATTTATCTATTTTCTGTTTTGTTGCTTATAGTTTCGGTGCCATACCTAAGAATCTATTGCTAATCTGAAGTTGTGATGATTTACCGGGGTGCATTCTTTTGTTGTTGTTGTTGTTGTTGTTTTTGAGACGGGGTCTCTCTCTGTTGCCCAGGCTGGAATGCAGTGGCACTATCTTGACTCACTGCAAGCTCTGCCTCCCGGGTTCACACCATTCTCCTGCCTCAGCCTCCCTAGTAGCTGGGACTACAGGTGCCCACCACCACACCAGCTAATTTTTTGTATTTTTAGTAGAGATGGATTTCACTGTGTTAGCCAGGATGGTCTCGATCTCCTGACCTCGTGATCTGCCCGCCTTGGCCTCCCAAAGTACTGGGATTACAGACATGAGCCACTGCACCTGGCCCCACCTGTATGCATTCTTTTAAGAGTTATATCGTTTTAGCTCTTACATGTAGGTTGTTGATCCATTTTGAGGCAAATTTTACATATGGAGTGATCTAGAGGTCCAACTTTATTCTTTGTGTGTGGTTATCCAGTTGTAGCAGCAAAATTTGTGGAAGAAACTATTCTTTCCCCATAAAGTGAGATACAGATTAAATATAATTCCTGTAAATTTCAATGGCCTTTTTTGCTGAAATGTAAAAACATATATTCAAATTAGGGACTCCAAATAGCCAAAACACTATTGAAATAGAAAATCAACATAGAATGACTTTCACTTCCTGATTTAAAATCTTACTGTAAAGCTATAGTAATCAAAACATTGTTATACTGACATAAGGACAGACATATAGGCCCATGGAATAGAAATAGAAGTCCATAAATAAACCCAAACATATGTAATTTTAACAAAGTTTCCAAAATCATTCCATGTTTACTGAAACTTAAAAAAATATTTAAGAGTTAGCTAAGCTAAGGGACAGAAAGTAAGTTAGGGCAAAAGAAGCAAAGCCACGAAGTTTAGAGAACCAAAAACAAACAAACAAACAAACAAAAAGCCACATACATTTATTTTTCCTGAAGTGTACGGTATACAGCTTGTGATAGAAGAGCTGTCACTGAATGGAAAAAGAATGAAGTAAATATTAAGAGATAGAACCAGAAAGAAACAAC
>NC_045443.1:71827781-71874006 GCF_002776525.5 Piliocolobus tephrosceles | reverse complement strand
GACCAGATCCTTGCAGTATGATCTTTGACCCTTGCATTAGTCAGGTTTTCCAGATAAAAAGAACTAATAGGATACATACAGATATGTAAGAGATTTATAATGGAAATTTGCTCATATGATTATAGAGGCAAAGAAGTTCCACAATATGCTCTCTGCAAGCTAGAAAGCCAGGAAAGCTGATGATATAATTCAGTCCAAGTCCGAAGGTCTGAGAATCAAGGGAGTTGATGGTATAACTTCTGGCTAGAAAATGAAGGATAAAGGCCTGAGAATCAGGAAGCCAATCGTGTAAGTTTCAGAGTCCAAAGGCCCAAGAACCAGCAACACTGAATCTGAGGACAGGTCGCCTGAGGGCAGGAATCCAAGTTCAAGAAAACAAAATTCACCTTTCTTCCACCTTTCTGTTCTATCTGGACACTCAAAGGATTGCATGATGTCTGTCAACATTGGTAAGGGTGGATCTTCTTTAATTAGTCTAGTGATTCAAATGCTAATCTCTTAAGGACACACCCTCATAGACACACTCAGAAATAATGTTGTACTAGCTATCTGAACATCCTTTTGCCTACTGAAGCTTACATATAAAATTAATCATCAGAACCCTCTACATTGGGTATGTCTTAAGGCGCTCAGTACTTGTGGTCTGACCCCAGTTCCTGCTACCCAGAGTAGAATTTTTGTTTTATTTGGATTATACAAGATTATGCAGCCAGAAAGGTACTGTCATATTGATTTGATGTGACAGTCACTCATGGGCATGGCAAGTTCAGGGCTCTAGCCTACCATTGGTCCAATGCCAATACTTGGACTCAAACCAAGTATGTGAGAGCTATGTATTGGCTCTTGTCCATCTTGGTGTCTGTTCCACTTATAGGGCTGTCTCTTTTCTTTACCATCAGAACATGGCAGGGGTAGCAGCAGTTTTTAACCTTGTAGCATCCACTGTTGCTCCTCTTGCTGGCAACCCAGCTGCTTACCCCAAACTCCTTCAGCATGTCAGGCAGTTCTCCAGGGATGGTTGCATATATCTTCTCCAGGGGCTTTTAAAAAGTTATAACTGTATAATCCTAATGGCAATTCTGATAGTTGTTCTCTTTTGCCTCCAATTTATGTGGTGGCCTTACGTTCTCCTGGCATGATCTTCAGCCTTACAGTACGTGGAATGGATCCTCCTTGTATGAACAAGACTGCTGCTCTCTCTCTACTGAGGGCTCCCTCACTTATCCACCCTACTCATGGGTTGGAGTGGTAGGTATGATTTGATGAACATTGAAAAATATTACACTCTAGGAATTTAGAGGCTATGGCCTAAAGAATTTGAGAACTCTTCCAATGCTACTGGAAGATGTGTTGTTCTACATTTACACTATATACATTTCCTTTTGGTAAATTTAATATATCCATACATCTAATTATTGCACAAATTTCACTGTACATCATAGGTAAAACTTAACACTGGTGATCATAACCAACAAAACATATTAACAAACTTTGAGACAGCCATTGGAATAGAATGTTCATAGTTGTATGGCAGATGATTCCACATCATGAATAATGTAATAAGCATTAAATCAAGGGTATTAGGAAATCGCAGAGGCAAGACATTTATATTATTTCAATATGAACAAGAGTCCAAAAAGCAATGTCATTTTGAGCAAAAATAGCATGCTACCTTTTTCTTGCAGTGAGAGATATGAAATTCATGGGTAATAGTACATTTTCAATAAAGAACAGGAAGCAATGATTCCTGGACCAAATAAGAATCAATATTTTCTTAATAATAGGAAATCCTCATGCACCAATTGGGCAATAAAGAAAGATGAAGTTAGCCTTTCTCTATCTATTATTTTAAATATTTATCAATAAATCATTATCACATGTTCTATTAATTTTGTAATACATTTTTAAGTCAAACAGTTTACATGTATAGGAACTCAGCTAGAAAAGAAAACCAATTGTCCTAGGTCTCTAACATCCTAGGAATGTCCAACTGGGGACTGAGAGGATTAACATAAAGTTATTTTTTGCTTTCTCTCTAGGAGAGCAGTTCTTAACATTTAGAATGAATAAAATCCACCAGGGCATAGGCTCTCCAGGCTTCAGTTTTGCATAATATGAGATGTGAGTTTCCTGTGATACCTATAATTGGAGATATCTAGCTTGCCCTTGGATACATAAATCTGAAACAAAGATAACATCCTTGTTTAGAAAGATATATTTCTAATCAAAGAGGTCATAAGAGGTCTGAAGCAAAGTCCTAGAACAATATAAAAATAATCTAACTATAATAAAGTCTGTGTATTTAGATCGTAAGCTAACCTTGGGAATATGATGGTTTTGGCAGTGATTGTCCAACTTTTTAGCTCATAGACTCATAGAGTGTTGAATGGAATTAAGACATTGTTTTATTCAAGCTTATCTGTTATCAATAAGAAATCTTGGCCCAAAGAGATGAAGTTATCTGACTGAGGTCACATAGTTTGTTGTAAAATCAAGACTAAGCTTGTTATTTCCAATCTATGACACAAAATCTAAATCAACTTTTGAATCATTGTTGAATCCATTATCAAGCAGAAATAACACAAGCAGTTTAAATTCAGAAAGCAAGTTTAGCTGTAAAAGAAGTACTTAAGTAAGAGGGCAACATTAATCCATCTTCAAACTGCAAAAGTGGCTAGAGTGCAAGTAAATCCTTGAACTGTAATAATCATACAGCAGCAAGAGCAAAAGCAGATTAGCTAACCTTACTCTGAACTGAGAGGACCTCAGGGCTTGATTTAAAGTTATATGTCGTTCCTGTGTGCATGTCTCTGTTGTGCATGCATGTGTGTGTGTATGTGTGTGTGTCTGAAAATGGTGAGAGCTGGGAGACTGAGGAGAATGAAGTGGAAGAGTAAATTTAGGAAATAAAAGCACATTAAAAGTGGGGAGGTCACTGTGTCTTTAAGACAGCACTTCATCTTGAAAATTAAGATTAACCTGGCAGGTATAAAGTGTTTTTGTATTAATGAGAGATTGCCTTTTTAGGCCCTTTGGAGTTATATTCCTAATTACGACCTATCTACTTACCTGACAAGATCCTAGTAAGGAGTTTATGCCAATTATAAATATCACCATCTATTGACAATTCCATCAAACAGCATCCTGAAACCTCCTGATAGGGATAGAGAAGACATATCAATTTATGTTAAAAACAGAGTTTTTAAATATCCAAGATGCATGATCATTTCTTCAGAGCTTTAAATTTTCAATTTAAGTGGTTATCTCTAACATACTAGCTTTAAATTCTTTTCCTCACCTCCATCCCTCTCTTACATACCACCCTTAATTCACTCTCTATGTACTCTGACAAATTTTGCCTAGGCAAGTCATCCTTCAGTTCTCAGTTTAAATACCATCTTCTCAAAAAAGCCTTATTTTATCACCACTCATTACTCCAACTAGATTAAACTTACATGCAGGAGGTCACGTAACACTGAAGTACATTGTTATCTCCATTTTATAAAGTTGAAATTCATAAAAAGTAACTTACCTTCCCAAATTCACTCCAGTAATAAATGAAAGGATGAAGATTAGAATGCATATATTTGAGTACAATACCTACAAACTTTTTCCTTCTTCTTATACTTTGTACTTTTTCTCATTCATGTAATTCACTTAGATTTTTCATTAATCAGATACCGTACTACCTTTCTCCTCTTCTTGATTCTTGCTTAAATATGCCCTAGTTAGTCTATATTCTTCTTTCCTTTTGCTACAAACTGCTTTCCTTATTTTTCTTCTTCTGTCAGTGCTATCTGGGGGACTCATATGTTTTGAGTTTTAAGCTAAACCTCCCAAGTTATCACTGCAAAATAGTGTTTACTTCACTGCTATTTTGTTTTAACTTGGAATTAATTCAACAGAAGAGATACAGTATTAATATCTCTTGAAATATTTAAGAAAATAAATAATAGTGATATAGTCAACCCTAGTTTTGCACGGTGTGAAGGACTATAAAAATGACCATGCAAACCAAAATTGTGCAAAGCAATGTTAATAATAAACAGGAATAAGTAAGATCATTTGGTGACAATATTGCAACAAAAATAATATTGTTGTAATATTGAAAACTTTCTTACTAATAAACATGATAAACATGATGAATGTAAGGGGAAATAGAAGAAAAATAAAAGCAGTATTTACATACACTGATTTTCAACATTAGAAACATTGAGAATAAATGTATTTTATTTGTACAAAATTTATCAAGAATAGTTTGAACTGACCGGAATCACTTGAACCCGGGAGATGGAGGTTGCAGTAAGCTGGGATCACGCCACTTCACTTCAGCCTGGGTGACAGAGCTAAACTCTGTCACATACACACACACACACACACACACACACACACACACACACACACACACACACACACACACTAGTTTGAACGTTGCTAGCCTTCGTCTCATATTCTCAAATGTAAATCAAGACACAGAGCAAGCATCTTTTCTGTGCCTTGGTGAATTGTCATAATCCTAAATCTGAATCAGCTTATGACTGTATTAGGTTTTTATTGTTGCATAATGACATCACAAACTTAGCTTCTTAAAACAACCTTCCTTTATTTTCTCACAGTTCTCTAGTTCTAAAGTCACAGTCTGCTAGGCTGAGCTTTGTGCTAAGGGTCTTATAAGGTTGACAATGAAGTGTTAGCTAGTTTGGGCTCTTATCTGGATGCTCTGGCAAATAATTTGCTTCCAAGCTCATTCAGGGTTTTGTTTGTTTGTTTTTTGCAGAATTCAATCCACAACCTATTATTGCCTTAGGTCTGACATCCCTATTTCTTTGCTATCTGTAAACTGGAGGCCACTATCAGCTCCTAGATGCACCCACATTCCTCTCACATGGCCCAGTCCATCTTCAAAGAAAGCAACGGTGCATTGAATCTTTCTCACACTTAAAAAACTGTCTTCTTCCACTACTAGATGAAGAAAACCCTGATTCTGAAGTGCTCATGTGATTGGGTCAAGGCCACCTGCATAATCACCATATGTTAAGGTCAACTGACTTGAGACTTTAATTACATCTGCAAAATCCTTTCACAGCAGACTACTATTTGGTTGAATAACCAGGGGACAGGAATCTAGAATTCTGTCAGCATAATTTTTTTTTTTTTTTTTTTTTAAGACTGAGTCTCACTCTGTCACTCTGTCACCCAGGCTGGAGTGCAGTGGTGCAATCCCAGCTCACTGCAACCTCCATCTCCCAGGTTCAAGTGATTCTCCTGCCTCAGCCTCCCAAGTAACTGGGATTAAAGGCACACACCACCATGCCTGGCTAATTTTTGTATTTTTACATTGTATTTTGTATTTGGTACGTTGGCCAGGCTGGTCTTAAACTCCTGAGCTCAAATGATCCATCCAACTCGACCTCCCAAAGTGCCGAGATTACAGGCCTGAGCCACCGTGCTCAGCCAGAACTTACCCTGTGCACTTTCAGTATCTTCAACTATCTGATGTAACACCTAATGTTGTTTATTGACAGCTTTGTTTCTTCTGAAATGTCTTTATTTTTTCATTGCGCCCAATTTTCTCATTGACCGAGTTCTTCTGGCTGTGTATCTTGGGCCTCCAATTACATTCAATTGCAATTCAAGTGTTATCACTTTTTTCTTTGCTGCACTTTCACTTTTTGATTATCTATTTTATTTAAAAAATGGCATATAGGTTTATCACTGGGAGACAAGGAAGCAACACAACTACTGTGCTGTGCATGAACTGCTTCATTCTGATTCATTCCTTCTTTTTCCAGCTTGATTAAACTGATATTTTACCTATACAATGAGGCTAAGTTTTTTTGGCATACATTCTTTTCACTTTTAATTCTATTACTTTCATTTTTAAAACGGCATTATTTTCTCCTGTTCTTTGCTCATGTTTAAAATTCCATCTATTAACATACATATTTCATTTATGGCCATATTCTGTATCTAATAATTCTATTTATAAGAAAGTTCTAATTATGTAGAGTCAGCAGAAATAACCAACTGTAGAGCTAGAATTCCTTTCTTGTAAACAGACTTATAAGATACAAAGTATGATAGATATAAATGAAATCTTTAAAGAAACAGATGCTTCTTTAAAGGGAGTGCTTCCAAGTATTCATTATTAAGCATAGTAATCGGTGTCGATTTTTGGTACATACCCTTTTGCAGTGTGTACAAGTTCTTGAACTTTTGTTTCTATATTGTTAATGTCTTTTTTTAGGCAATAATTCATATTGAATTTTTTCAAACTATTTTTCAGTATCAATTCAAATTTTCACATGGATTTTCTCTAATGATAATGTGATGATTTTGAGCTGAAATCTTGCCATCCTGTGATTAACCTGACTTGTTGATGTTTACTTTTGTTATTTTAAAGGAGTTGGTTTGCTAACATCCAAATGAAAAGAATCTATTTTGATACTATTTGGCCTATGTTTTTGTCATTGTTTCATTTGCTGTATTGTCTATAATTTCTAATTGTGTGGTGTTTTAAAAGTTATAGTGTATTAATTTACTTAAAAAATTTACAATTCCTTGAGTTACTTTTGAGTTCTATTTTAAAATAGACTTCCCTTTTTTCTGTTTTCAAATTCATTGCCCTAAGGTTGTTCATAAGAATCATGGGTTTTTCATTCTGTTTTGTTTTTAATTAGTTATTATTCCACTGCTTCAACAAAGACCACTGACCTAGGAGTCACAACACCAGCATTCTACTTTTGCTTCCACCACTTGCAAATTTTTGCATTTTGAACTATGGGCAAGTCACTGCTGCTGAAGATATTTTTTTCATCTCTAAAATCAATTTAGTATTTACTTTTTGGCTCACATATTTCCAATGAGTCTCAAGAAATATATGATTGAAAATGTTGTCAAAAATGGAAAAATACAAACAAAAAAATCCCAAGAGTTTAAGGTTTTTATCCACAAAATTTTTTGAATAGGAACATCACTTCTAATGCTGTCCTCCAAAGCAACATTATGGGCATCTTTTGGTAAATAAATGAAAATCAGAGAGCTCATAATCCTTCACAGCAGAGAAAAACTTCTGAAATCTGGTATTATCTCTTGCTGACTTGAAAACTGGCAATTCGTTAACCATAATTAAACACCAACATAAAAATAAATTTAGTAACTATTGTGCTTTTAGCACATAAATGGTTTATTCATAAAACTCTTTTAAAAAATTATAAGAAAAATTTTACAACACTTCAGATAGGTCTTAAGAGAAGGCAATTTTACTTATTAATGTGTGCAAAGAAAGTTCTTCCTGAATTTTTAGTTACTTCAGCATACTTCATTTTGTCTTTGTCAACATCAAGCAATCATTTATTACGTTCTTGACCTGATGCTACATGCTGTAGTTAAAATGCTAAATCTAGGAAGTTAAACATGGGTAGTTAAAACGTATGTGATGTGGTTTTTTTTTTTTTTTTTTTTTTTTTTTTAAAGATCACACTAATTAGAAAACATAATAACCTTCAAAGTCCCATTGTCAAGTATTTGGTAAAGCATGGGTCTTGCAATTATCTTTTTAGAAAACTAATTAGCTTAGCACTAAATATATTAAACTGCAAACCTACAAAATAGAAACCAAAAGGTTTTGCTGCAGATGCATTTGAAAACTAATTGATAGTAGATCCCAACAGTGAATTTTAATAAAAGTAGTAGAAATCTTACTTAAGGCAAAATAATCTTGGTGAAATTTCATTTGAAGAATTTCTCTTGCTATGGTTGCATCATGGGTTTTACACATGAAATTTTTAAGTTTTCCCAAATCACCACGTTGGCCCTGGTCTATTTAAATTGGACAGTGACAAGTACATTGAGTGCTCCTAGAGACTCAATACCATGTTACACATCTATAAGCTTCCCTGAGGTATCCTATTGAGTCAGAGATTCTTCTCTGGACCCATTTCTGAAATTTTTATTAATCTCAATATTATTTCCAATATGAAACTTTAATAAATTAGAACACTTAGCAAGAGACTTATTAGGACACAGGATCACTAAGTAGTTTCTAGGGAAAGTACTCAAACTGTGGGTTAGGAATGGGATGAAAAACTTCAGAATTAATATTAAAAATGAAATGAAAGATCTAAATTGTTGAGGTAAATTTTTTTTTAAGTATTGAGAAAAAATTACAAAGGCAGAATCATCGTCTGCTGTGAATCACTTACCTTTTGAGAGCAAGGATATCAGCTTAAATAGATGGTAAAATGTACATAATAGGATATATATTGAGTTCCATTCAAATGGAACTATCTTTCACAGTGGGCTTTTATTGACAGCACTGGACTTACTTTACCACCTTCTTACCTCATATGGAAAAGGGATGATTGTATATGGTTTGACTCTTTCACTGTATGATACACTTAAATTTGCAGGCCAAATTGAGAAACAAGGGTGGACAGTTTCTCTATTCTGATAGAACTCCTGTTAGGGAGAAAGTATTAAGGTTCAATAGCAATTAATTCAACATTTATCTGATTATGTCGATACCTGAAAACATACAGTTTTAAAAGATGAATACAGAGTCCAAATAGACATTTTTTAAAATTTTGTTTATTACTGTTTACCAATGGGGAAATGCAGTTTATTTACACCAGCAGCCATAGGGGAAAGGGGAATACAGTTAGTCAGCTATCTGCATAGGATGGACTACTTATGCAAAAATAAGAATCTCCAAAACAAAGGACAGTGGTGAGCTTCACTACCCTCCCCCGATGATCCCAGCATGCGATAATGCCAGGCAGTGGTCCCTGGGCATGCGATGGTGGGAACTAATGTATGGAAGAAAAAGCCACAAACCACAGAAATTTTAAAGAACCCCCCCTTCCCCCATAACACATACATACACACACACACACTCAGATACATAATAGGATTGCAGGGTGATCAATACACTTAATCAAGAAGGGAAAAACAGGAATTCTGCTGTTAAAAGGAAGATAGGTAGGGAAAGGGAGAGTTCCTAACCATTGTCAACTATATGGTAGGGAGCATTCTCTCCCCAGAAAGGACTCTGTACCCTCTGGGCACCTGTTGGACCAAGCCCACCTTATACCCATCCAGGGTAGGGAGCTATTGCCCTATTGGTAGAGGGGCCAGACTCAAACAAAATAAAAACAAAAACAAAAAGAGAGTAATATGAACAAAGTATTACTCAAAACTACTTCCCACTTCCTCCTCTAACCAGGAGAAAAGGCCAGAAAGAAAAGAGTAATTTCAGGATTTGAGTTCCGTATCTGAAGGTAGGGGGATTGGACCATGGCCTTTCTCCTTTACTATCATCCCACTTCCAAGACATTGTTAGGAAGTAGGCCAGAGTCTCACTTAGACTCTCCTTTCTTCATCCTCTTAGATGTCTACAAGTCAAGGGCAAAGATATCTCCAAATTATTTTAGCTCTTGCAAGGTTTGATTTTTTTAAAATTTACTGCAACTCTTTAAGACTAATCTGTAACTAGGCCCCAAGCCTGATCAGGACAACTCTAGGAGAAGGCAGTAACAGTTCCAAGGCCCAATGTCTACGGTTTCCTTAATCCTCTACAGTATGTAATCTAAATCAGTCTACACAGTCTAAACAGTACCTTCTGGGATAAGGTCCGATACATGCACAGCAAGGGTTAGAGAACGGATAAGGACCAACTCCATCCCCCTGTGTGTCAATCAGCCTTTACTGCTCTTCTGCTTAGGTCCTAACAAGCAGTATTGAAATGGAGGTGGGAAGATATAACTCCTTATGAAGTAAGACACAGCAAGAGGGCACACTAGCAAGGCAGTCCTATACAAGAGAAATGCTTAGGCATGATACTGCATTTTAAATACAAAAAATTAAGTTCTCTTCCAATTCCAATCCCAACAGAGGGAGCCATAAGAAAGATTCTCTTCTGAATCTTCTAAAAAAACAAGAGACAAAAGAAAGAAAGAAAAAAGAAACAAAAACAGAGGCCAAGAAAAAAGAAATTGGGCAGGCTTCAGAAGCAGGAGCATTAAGAGCTGAATTGAAACTGGTCAATGTGAGAGCTGGAGTGGAAGCAGCACCTGGGGCACCAGATAGGCAGTGGAGCAAGGGACAGGAGGAACATGGGGCCAAGCCAGACAGATGAGGCTGGACCCCCTACTGGGGCACAGAATGAGGTAAGAAAACATTTCAAATAAAGCAGCACCGTTCCGCTCACCTCAGGGCTCCCACCCCTTTATACTTCATAAACCCTCGCTCAGGGAATAAAGTGGAGGGTAGTTTGATATGTGGCTCTTATTTCCCATCTTCCCCTATACCGTTCCCTAAAGTCAGGAGATTCTGGAGGTCTTTCTCTGACATCTAACAATAAAAGGACTGCTCCTCTTGTCAAGATCCAAAGGGGACCAAGTGGAAAGGACTGCCCCTTTCGAGGGGCAGAGAGAAGGTGGTGACAGTCTGGATGTTCACCATAGCAGAGCTCTGACTACCCAACCAAAGAAACAGGGACATTCAACAGGATTCTGCACACAGTCAGATGAGATAATCCAGTCCTGCTCCTTGGCTCCTAGCACTAATCCATTCACATTATTGGGGGCAGCTGAAAGTGCCCTCTGGGCTCAGTTTTCAAACCATAGCCTCCTGCACAGCCATGATGCTCTTCTATAGTTCAGTCCTGACCCCAGGGTGGGAGGCAGGTAGTGAACTGGCTTAATGACCAAGTCATACCCATGGACTGGCTAGGTAACCAGTAACTCAGAGTAGGAAGTGATTGCCCTACTAAACTTATGTCCACAGCATAATACATCCAGACATGAATCTTGAAGTTTGAGAGAGCGTGCATAGTTGCAGAGGTCCCTGCTACCTCCCCAGGGGATCATAATCGAATCCTCAGCCTGCCTGGACAATCAAGTTGTCCAATTGCCAAGCCTATGCCACCAGGTTGGAGGGCAAGGAAGAGGGCTCTGCTCAGTCAAATGCTAGGCGCTGTCCTCAAGTCAGCTGAATCACTGTAAAGTCTGGACTTTTGGGAAATAGGTGGTTTTGACCTTTTCTTCTTGCTGGAGTCAAGGCTACAGAGCTTCCCTATCAAACTTGAGACTTCTTTTCCTTGGATTTCACAAATTGAAAATGTTAGTATCCAGATCTTGCACCTGACATTTACTTGTCTCAGAGAAGCCCTTATCAAAGGTTCAGATATCAAAGGGGCAGTCCCACTGCAGGCCACTGATTACGGCCTGACGAACTGTGATGTCCAAACTGTCCAGGAAGCCCTTGACATCAGGCAGACAGAAAGGCTGAGGAACCAAAAATTTCATATGCTGGGCACACAACTGCTCACCTGTGCATTGGGGGGCACTACAGGATCTTGCGCACATCCTGGTGTATTTCAACAGGCACTGCATGGCCCACAGGCTGTGCAGCTCCTCCTGCCCAGGGCTTCAGAGCTTGCTCCAGGTAATACATTTTAAAAAAAGGATGCCTAAATTATCCACTTTGGGTTTTTAAATGCTAGTATCTTCAAGGGGAATTAGAACTTTTGTCTGATTTTTCTACTTTTTTTCTACTTAGCTTACTCCTCCAAGCCACAGGACCAGTCTATGTTATTGTCCTGGCCACTTTCAGACTCTCATTTTGCAGCTACTGGAATTCCGGAGGTGAGCGCTGCAGCTGCTGATCAGGCCCATTCCCAGGTTCTCCGGGAAGGGAGCAAAGCGGTAGGCGGCACGCTCCTTTGTCTTCCACTGGCTGAATGCCAAAATCCTTCACGCTACCAGTCTCTGCGAACTCCAGGTAGAAGTAGCCACACTTGACTGCCCGGTGCACCTCAAAACAGAATCCCAAACAAGAATCCTCTATCAGGTCTACGTAAATCTCCTGAGCGATGGCCTCTAGCTTGTTAGTATCCAGATTGGCCAACGAAATTTCCTCCATTTTAATTTGTAAACGACTGCGGAGAGGGCGCTCGTTTTACTCACGGCAGCAACACGTCTGGCTCCGCGGGCCGCGCCTAGGCCTAGACGCCTTTCAGAGCCCAGTCCTCTGGCAGCGGGGTCGGTGGTGTCCGCGGCGGCAGCAGCAGCAACAGGGGCGACTGCTCCGGAATCCCAAGTCCTTCTGTTTGTTTTGGCGTATCCCGGGTTGCGGGCCTTTTAGCTGCGCCTGGCCCAGGACACACCGCCAAACCGTCACAGCGCCTCACCCAGCCGCCGGGGCCTCTTCCGCTCCCCTGTCGAGCCTAGCCCCGCCTCCCCGCTTCCGCTCCTCAGAGCGCCTGCGCACTGGTTCCGCGCAGACTCGTGGAGCCTCTCAGCGCGCTGCGGCTGTGAGAGCGTTTGAGTTTGTGAAAAGGAACGCAATGAACATAGTGTACGACTTCCATTATCTCCGATTATTAAACGATTGCGAGAATATTATTTTATGTTACTTTATTTGTAATTTAAACATTCGCTAATGAATTCAGCAGCCATGCTTAACTGATATCCTCTGAAAAACGGAAAAATTTAATAATATGCACTTGTTGTGGTGTGATTGGAAACATTTTAGGAACAGTTCTCCGGATGTGTTTGAAAGTTTGACTTGCATGATTGACTAGTGAATCGTTTATAGCAGTGCCGCAGTTGTCATTTAAATCCACTAGATGGTGCAAGGAAACAAATTACAGCCTAATTTATCTTTCGGTCTTTTTGAATGAAAAAACTGGAAACTTGACACTAAAGACGTAATTCATATATATTGATCAAATAAACCCATGGCATCTATCTCACTTATAAGATCATTAAGGCAATGTGACTATAAAGAGATGGTAATGTACACCTCTAAAATAATTCAGAGAAAAAAATTAGGTGTGTTTTCTGTCTTAAAGAGGGAGGAAATCTGAAATACGTTAAATATATGGGAGATAAAACTTTTCCTAAAATTATATGCATGATTTGTGAGAACGGGAGCCAGTCTACCTAAATTTAAATCCCTAAGCCAACATTTAACAGTTTAGTGTTTCCTCATCTGAAAAAAAAGCTAATTCTTATTTCATGGTTAAGATTAAATTATATTTTTAAAAATCTTGCGACAGTGCCTTACATGTGAGCAATGGTTCAGTAAATGCTAACTATTTTTAATCATATTAGTTATGAACTTGAATATAAGAAAAATCGCTGTAGTATTTCCTTTATTTTTTGCTCACTTTTTGGTCCCAAGAACTGCTGTGAAATAGAGCGGTCTGTATTATCTTTATAATTTATTTTAAAATTATTGTTAACCAATGAAAGAAAAATACAAAATACATGTTTATATCTGTCTGATTCTTTACTTTTCCGTCCAGATTAAAGGAGAGACATGTATCTTTTAATCAGATAAAATACTTATTTTCTAATGTATATGATCATCTGAACATCTAAATATTTTAGAATTTATTCATTCTTTATTTTTATTTTCGACATAAGATCTCGCTGTATTGCCCAGGTTGGAGTGCAGTGGCACCATCATAGTTCACTGCAGCCTGGATCTCCAGGGCACGAACAATGCTACCACCTCAGCCTCCCAAGTAGCTGGGACTACAGGGATGCACCACAACCCCAGACTAATTTCTTTTCTTTTCTTTTCCTTTTTTTTTTTTTTTTTTTAGCAGCAGAGGAAGTCTTGCTATGTTGCCCCAGCTTGAACTCCTAAACTCAAGTGATTCCCGGGTTGCAGGCCTTTTAGCTGCCCTCTGGCCCAGGCGCAACTAAATGCTCAGCCTCCTAAATGCTGGGATTACAGGCATGAGCCACCTTGCCTGGCCTAGAATTCATTCTTAATATCTCACTGTATTAATTCATTTTCACACTGCTATTAAAAACTACCTGAGATTGGGTAATTTATGAAGAAAACAGGTTTAACTGACTCACAGTTCTGCAGGCTTAACAGGAAGCATGACTGGGAAGCCTCAGGAAACTTGCAATTATGACAGAAGTTGAAGGGGAAGCAAGGACCTTCTTCACATGGTACAAGAGGGAGAGACAGAGAAAGGGGAAGTGGCACACACTTTTAAAGCATCAAATCTCATGAGAACTCACTATCACAAAAACAGCAAGGGGGAATACTCCCCCATGATCCAATCACCTCCCACCAGCTCCCGTGACATGTGAGGATTACAATTAAACATGAGATTTGGGTAGGGACAAAGAACCAAACCTTATCACTCACTCTTTTGTTTTCATGAATAGAAGATTAAATTTATTTTGTTTATGAGTAGCCAGTATTTGTACCCATGCAAACTTTTCTGATTGCGAATTTTACCATTTTAAAAAACATAAATTGGCTGATAGGGAGCATTTTGAAAGCCTAGGCTTTAAGACTTATGTACTATAAGTTTTTTGTTGTTGTTTGGAACTATGGGGCAGGATTTTTTTATTCGTCGTAGTCTTTGTATAATTTATATGTTTTACATTCAAAAAACATATATCATATTTTGATATAAATTGAAATCTCCGCATAGCCACATGCTAGCCTGTATAATGATTAAATGCACAAGTTCTTTGGTCAGACTGTCTCCTACCCATTACTGTCTGTGTGGTCTTGTCCTGTCTACTTCTGTAAATCTCAGTTTTCCTTTTGCAAAATGTCAATAACAGTTCTCATCATATAGGTTTGTTGTGAGATTTAAAAAACGGCAATAAATTTTATGAATGTCTTCACACAGTGCTTGACAAATACAGTAGTATATAATATTCTGTTGTATAGCTAGTACTGTAGCATACTTAGTTACATGAGAAAATAGATAAAAATACAATTGTTTACACAAATTCCTTCTTTCTCATGCTTTCTCCAAATTTAAAGCAGTGCTTCTAAAACCATGTATATGAATCACTCAGAGATCTTTTAAAAATGTAGAGTATGATTTTGTAAATTTGGGATGGGGCCTCCTTTTCTGTGTTTCTAACATACTTTGATATGTGCTAGTGACCACATTATAAGTAGCAAGGAATTAGAAGGGCTTGATAGTGGACATTTGTTCTTTATAGTGATTGGCTCCCATATAATTTGTTCTTGGAAATTGTCATGAGAGTCTTTGCATGTTTGATTTTGACAGAAGAGAAGAAGATTGTCCCTTAAATCCTCCTTGTGTTGTGAAAGTTGGAATACAAGTACTCAATTTATGTAATTAAGAAGAGTCATCAATAAAAATATATTTCAAAATATATACAGAAAAACTTCATATTAATTGAAATTCAAATAATCTGGATCATGTCTAGGTTTAGACTTCCTGTCAGTATTTTACTACATTTCATCTTACAAAAGGAACACTATCATGACATCAAATATTTGCAATAACAGTCATCATCACCTTGTCACCTCTTTTCTACTTATATCATTTAACCAGATTGTCTTACTTCTGATAGATATACACTGAAACTCTTTATGTTAAATCAGCCTTAAATCAATAACATACCACCAAAAAAAATTGATAAAAACTCCTTAGATCGCTTACTATTAATAAGACTGAGGTATTACTTAAACCTTTATTATAAAAATAACATGTAAAATTGATTTTTTAAATTTTTATTTTATTTTATTTTATTTTATTTTTTTGAGACAGAGTCTCACTCTACCTCTCAGGAGTTGGAGTGTAGTCGCGCGATCTCCGCTCACTGCAAGCTCTGCCTGCTGGGTTCATGCCATTTTCCTGCCTCAACCTCCCGAGTAGCTGGGATTACAGGCGCCCACCACCACACTTGGCTATTGTTTTGTATTTTTTTTAGTAGAGACGGGGTTTCACCATGTTAGCCAGGATCGTCTCATTCCTGACCTTGTGATCAGCCCACCTCGGCCTCCCAGAGTGCTGGGATTACAGGCATGAGCCACCGCCCCAGCCTAGAAATTTTTTATTATCTAAATTATTTTCTCAATACAAAGAAAGTAACATAGATTAGTTATTTATAAATAATATTTAAAAATATTGCTTAAAATTGTGCACAAATTAAGGCAAGTAAAATGAATATATTATGATATTTTAATTGTCTTTGATTATTCTCTTTCCACTCAGTAATTGTAATATATGGACGACAGAATAAGCTCTTTCAAAGAGAAACACATTTTAAATTGTTATTTAAAGGCTTTCTTTAAAGATTGAAATTCCCTAAAAGATATGTTTATAAAAGCCACACTTTTTTGTGTTCACATGAAATAGAGTGGGGTGGCAGAGTGCTTCAAGGGACAGACCTGGGAGTGTAGTCAAAAGCCCTTAATTGCTGTCATATTTCGGCCATTAACTATCAGGTGAACTTGAGCAAGAGGGTGATTCACTTTTTAAATAAACTGGCTAACTCATGTTTTCTAAATTTTTCTTTGAAAATTAAATTTCTATGTATTGAGGAATCTGAGGAAATGGGTTCCACCCAGTTAAAAGGAAAGTATATTCTTCTGTATATTGGTCCATGAAGCTCAAATGTCAAATCCTAAACTAGGTGTCTAAGGGTTTCTTTATCAAATTAATCTATTCTGCTCCCTAGAGCATCTTGAATTGCCTCCACATTTTAGGGCTAAGAGAATTATTTAGCTATTGAATACCAACTGTGTGTTGAAATTAGCTTTCCTAACCTCCAATGATGTTGCTTGTGAATGATCATTTTTAGTTAAAAAAATTATCTAGGGACGTTGACTTTTAGGAAGTCCACTTTTACTTTTGCTTATAGAATATTCATTAAAACTCTATGTTTCTTTACTCACTCAAGTATTTTAAGATAAATGAATAGTAAATCAGAGAGGGAGGGAACATTTTGCCTTGTTATCTTTTAAACAGCCCTTTTTCATTAGACTATATATTAGAAATAAACTATGGCATTTCATCAACAATTTGGTAAAATATATGTATGTGTGTCATAACTCAACTGTAAATACTGGCATATCCTCCCAGGCATAGTTAGCTTGAAGTTTCAAATTCATCCTCTGCTGAAATCCAGTTTTCAAAATGTGCATTTAGAAAATAATTATTGGCCGGGCGCGGTGGCTCAAGCCTGTAATCCCAGCACTTTGGGAGGCCGAGACGGGCGGATCACGAGTTCAGGAGATCAAGACTATCCTGGTTAACACGGTGAAACCCCGTCTCTACTAAAAAAAATAGACAAAACTAGCTGGGCGAGGTGGCCGGCGCCTGTAGTCCCAGCTACTCGGGAAGCTGAGGCGGGAGAATGACGTAAATCCGGGAGGTGGAGCTTGCAGTGAGCCGAGATCGCGCCACTGCACTCCAGCCTGGGCGACAGAGCGAGAT
This sequence comes from Piliocolobus tephrosceles, assembly GCF_002776525.5. Taxonomy (NCBI): domain Eukaryota; kingdom Metazoa; phylum Chordata; class Mammalia; order Primates; family Cercopithecidae; genus Piliocolobus; species Piliocolobus tephrosceles. The sequence continues at coordinate 71,856,770 of NC_045443.1, read as the reverse complement.
GACGTCTCAAAAAAAAAAAAAAAAAAAAAAAAAAGAAAAGAAAAGAAAAAGAAAATAATTATTAAGGTTTGCATGAAATTCAGAGTGCCACAATTTCATATTAAATCGAGGTGTGATGCTATAATCACAATGTCTAAAATAAATTTATGATTTGAATCTGCCCTATTAAATTGAAATCAAGGCAATTTATTGAACGTTGGTATTTATGACAACTCTAGATTATAATCTACTAAAGAGAAAGAAACAGTAATTCTAAGCTACCTATAGTTAGTAAGTAGAATATTATACTAATGTTGCAATTTTAATAGTTTGCATAATAAAACATTTTTAAAAGTTGATATTTTAATATATCAGTTATTCAGAGCCAGTTTGATCTAAAAGGGCTTAGGAAGATCTCTAGAAAACTTTCCATGCATTTGTATGTGTAAGCATAAAGGTGCTCCTTGATTTATGATAGACTGATGTTATTATAAACCTATTGTAAGTAAAAAATATTACAAATCAGAAATTCATTTAATACACCTAACCTACTAAGTTCCATGGCTTAGTTTAGCTTACCTTAAATGTGCTCAGAACACTTAAGTTAGCCTACAGTTAGGCAAAATTATCCGACACAGTCTATTTTATAATGAAGTAAAATATCTCTTGTAACTTATTGCATACCCTACTAAAAGTGAAAAGCAGAATGGTTGTATGGGTACTCAAAGTACCATTTCTACTGAATGCTTACATCACTTTCACCCTATCATAAAGTTGAAAAATCATAAGTTGAACTACTGTTAGTTGGGGATGATTTGTATTTTTAAAATATGTTTTAAATGGCTTATGAAACTGCCTCTGAAGCTGATATACTATTTCTTAAATAAAAATAGACTATCATTGATGTCCTCGTCTTCTGTGAAAAAGCCTACATAATAGTATAGAAAAAGATAATTGTTTATAATTTATGTAGATATAAGGATGAACCTAGAAAAATGTACATTTGAATGCTGAAAATAATTTATGATTAGGAAGCATGGATGTAGTAACAGTTAAAAGGGATTATCAAAAACCTCCATCTTAAAGGAATTTCAAACTTATAAAAAAATTGCAAGAATATTAATATATACTGTCTATATACCTATCTTTCACTCAGATTTACTCATGAACGTTTTGCCAGTTTTACTTTATGTCTTTCCATTTCTCTCACTGAAGTTTCCTTATCACAAATTTGAACTACTATTTTTTTCCTGATCTATTTGGTAGTAAGTTGCAGACATAATATCCTATTATATCTAAAATCTGGGGTAAAAATTTATCTTAGTAGATTAGGATGCTGTATTATTGAAAATAAAGATGATTCTGAAGAAAGTTCAGCCATTAGAGTAGGTTTACAAGGCTGACAAGCTAGGTTTCTTCTAGACATAAATGTCTTCTGGAACTTTTTCTTACATCAATTTTTAATATTTTTATGGCGTTATATTGATTGCTTTTTCCCCTGCTAACTTTTTAGAAAATCTTGATCCAGCTAACCCTAGTTTTGCCAAACACAATCATGCACTCTGACAGTTGGTGAGGAATTTCTACCACGACATGTAAGCTATTTCTTAGACTTGTCTTGATTAGTAAAACATGCCTAGTAGTTACTAGTACATGTCAGAGTGAACCAATGGCAAGGGACAGCTAAATACGGGACTCTGAGAGAGGTTCATGGTATTTTTTCATTTCTCCCATCTAAGAGAAAAAGGAGGAAACTGAAATAATATCTTCATTTCTGATAAAGAAACTAAGGTCAGATATGTTAAGTGAATTGGAGGTAGAGTTAAGACTTCTAACTCCTAATTTCTTTTTCCCTCTGTAACTTACTGGCTTATTTTTACATAATGTCTACTTTTTAATCTTCAGTAATGACTACTTTCTATAACGCATTTTGGAATAGAACCATTTTAGAATCATCTTAATATATTATAAATCAAAATCTTACTGCCAATGTAGAATATACCAGTGATTGAAGTCCTATGCACTTTTTGCCTATCCACAGGTGCTAAAACACATACAGTGATGCTGTACACAAAGTGCTCTTTAATTTTTTTATGCTGGAGATTCACAAGAAACATTTTTCAGATGACCAACCATCCATTCCACAAAAAGTTCATAAACTTAATTTAGAAACATATCTTGGGAGAGTTTTAAGAACAGATTTTCACATAAAATTTCTTTCTGCCCAAAAGTGGTATTATTTTTACAACATTTTTGTCCAAATTGGTTTTGTGTTGTTTAGTGAAACATTAAGTTCCTTTTTATCTTTCTTTATTCCTTTCCTTTTCCATAGTTATTTGCCGTCAAGTTATAAAGAAGAACTCATGTAAATAGTTGAACACACTTTTTTTTTCTAATTTTACTAATATCCATTAAATTTGTTTTGATTTTTCTTCTCTCATGAAGAGTTGTCTCATATTTTCTTAAGTCAAGCTGTTAAACTGGTGGGTGGGATGCTTTTAAGTTTTTGTTCCACAGAAGGGCATCTGGCAAATGCCACCAAGTGAGAGATTAATTTTCTTGCAAAAATTCTAGTAAATGTAAAATAAAGAGCAAATTAAGGCACTAACATGAGATTATCTCAGAATCTCTCATATATTAATTACAGATACTTGTTTTTAAAGTGACACTGGGACAGGCCAGTGGCTTATGTCTGTAATCTCAGCACTTTGGGAGGCTGAGGCAGGTGGATCACAAGGTCAAGAGATTGAGACCATCCTGGCCAACATGGAGAAAACCCGTCTCTACTAAAACATACAAAAATTAGCTGGGCGTGGTGGTGCATGCCGGTAATCCCAGCTACTCGGGAGGCTGAGGCAGGAGAATTCCTTGAACCCAGGAGGTGGAGGTTGCAGTGAGCCGAGATCGTGCCACAACACTCCAGCCTGGTGACAAAGTGAGACTCCATCTCAATAAATAAATATGTAAATAAATAAACAAACACTGTTTACTCTTTTGAAACTTAATCTTTCAGCGTTTTGCCTCTTTTTTGTTCATTTAGGCAGAAAAAAAGTAAAGGACCTGTTCTTAACTTTTTAATTCTCAAAATCATTTCAGTCTTGATTTATTCCCATTATAAGATATTATTAGTTTTATTTTAGCTTCATGTATTTTGTATGCTCCTAGAACATCCTTCTTAGTTATATTATTGTAATTTACCAATCTTTGATCTTAATTCATATTAGCATCTACTTTTGTCACTAATTTCCTTAGCCAACCTCCACTACCATTAAAAGTTTTTTTTCAGTCAACTTTCAATAAATCCCTAGCATAGCCCTTAGAAAGTTTCTCTCACTTCCTGACTGAGTGGCTTTTGCTTTCTGAAGAGGCAAATGCCTTGCATTTTATGGAAAAGACATATAGATGAGTGTATCACCATTGGCATTTAGCACAATGTCATATATATAGGAGATTCTTAAAATTCAATGTGCCTACAGAGTTTATTGTCCCAGGATTTAAATTTGAATTTCATATGTCAGTATTTTCAATTATTGATAAAATCGATATTTCATCACATGTTTTTAAAGCACTCTGTCAAAGAAAAATGCAAAATCTAATTACTTTAGAATAGGATAAAACTTATATTCTATCTTATGAATTTATTGACATATCTCTAAATCTAAACAACATTATGAAATATTGGTAATATTAATTTTTATATGTCGAAACATTTTATCACTATAGGAACTCTTTCATCCTTAATCATCAATTATTGTTAGTTGTGTTTTAAAAGCAAAACAGAAAAAAAGAAGAATGATGGAATTATCTACATTCACAGAAGTATATGGATTGAGGGCCAAATTTCCTTATTCTTATTAAACTCTTATGAATTATTCTTATTCCCTTGTCATGTAACATAAGATGTGTCAACTTTATCATAGCACTTAAGTTATAGGATATCCAAGAGAAGAGTAAGCATCATTCGAAGACCTTGTGTCCTCTGGTAAAGAGATTAATATGTTTGTGGTTGTACATAAGACAGTTGAATCATGCTAGAGGGAATCATAACCTTGTTATTGTCTTTATTTGAAGATTAAATATGGTTTAAGGAGATGTGTATGAATGCCATGTTGATAAAGGTTGGACTTACCATGGTTAATTTTGTATGTCAACTTCACTGGGTCGCAGGATGACAAGATATTTAATCAAACATGATTCTGGATGTGTCTCTGATAATTTTTCTGAATGAGGATAACATTTGAATTGGTAAACTGAATAAGGCTGACTGTCCTTAGTATGAATTGGCCTCATCTACTCCCTTAAAAGTTTGAATAGAATAAAAGATGAGTTAGAATTATCTCTCTCTCTGCCTGTCTTTGAGCTGGAACATAGGTCTTCTCCTGCCTTAGGACTTGGACTGAAAGTGAAACTTATTGGTTCTCCTGGGTCTGGACTTCTCAGCCTCAATGTTTACATGAGTCAATTTCTTATAATAAATATCTTTATGTGCATGCAAAACACATACACATTCTATTAATTCTGTTTTGCTGGACAATTCTGACCAATACAGATTTTGAAAAATACTTATTTGAACACAGTTACATTTATTTATTTATTTATTTACTTTGTTCGTAGCTGCTTTTGTTTCGGTGACAAAGTTGAACAGTTGCAAGTGAGAACATGTGGACTATGTAACTAAAATATTTATCATATGGCCCTTTCAGAAAATGTTTACCTCTTCTATGTTTCCTTCAGAAGGATAAAATAATAGGGAAAGACTTACTGGTTTCTTTATTCTGTTGCTCAAAATGTTGCATAATCTTTTAAAAAGGTTTAAAAGAAGTCTGGAGATATCATCTTTGTAGTCTGCTTTTAGATTTCATTGAACATAATTGAGAATTCAGAATTTTTCCTTTTCCATCCTGATGGGATATACAATAAAACTGGTGAATAAGATGTTTTAAAATTATTAGTGAATCAGAAGATTCATTCAAATAAATAGGTAGTAATACTCTAATGATGATGGTGAAATGGGTAATGTGAGTAAAATCTCAGGCAATGATACAATGAGTCTTCAGCTGACAATAACAAGAGGAATTTTCTCAAACTCAAGTATCTATAAGTGGAAAACATATTTCCAAGGACAAAAAGGAATATAATAATTTCTTCTACTTAGGCATTAAATAGAAAAGACTTCATTAGGCAATGTTGTGTGGCAAGGACCTGTTCTATGCTGCTTTGCTAAAGGGAGATGTAATGGTAATTTTTTTTAGCCATTATGATGTTTGCATGCCAAAGTTTATTTGTTATAAAGATGTCTGCAATGGTGAAATTTATTTTAAAATTTCTAATATAAGTTAGTGTTCATATTAACTTATATAATTATAAAATTCATACTTATATAATTATAAATTATATAAGTTAAAATTATTACTTATATAATTATAACTTATGTAATTCATACTTATATAATTATAAATGAATTATATTAGGTATTTATGTTAGTTTCTAATATAAGTTAGATAGTGTTTCCACTCTTTATTCTTACCTCTATGAATTATTTACAACACAAACTTATTTTTAAAAGGCTCCCATTTGAACCCAAATGGCAAATGATGGTGATGATTTTCTTGATACACTGAAGGTTAATTATTAATGACAGAAAATAAACACAAAACGAATAGAAGAAATACACTTACACAAGGCAGAATTAGTGGTTTTAATCTATGTATTTTTTATATTTTGTATTGTGTTTCTTTTTCTCTGGGAGGGTGAACCTGTCTCTGTATCACAAACAAAATCTCAAACATATATAAATTGGCTTAATAAACAACTTTCATTATGCAACGCACAATTGGAATGTGTCTTTGAAACAGTTCAGTGCAGTGAGATTATCTTCCAGTTAAACATAGATGCTCTTACCATCTTTCTCCAAAGCAAATGTCAAGTTCCAGGAGTTACTTTTTTGATTTGTAATTTTTCCTTTGTTTGCCTGCCTTTTCATTGTATTTCTAATTCAGGTAGATGTTTTCATGGCCAGATTATAGTATGCTTACCTCTGGTTCTTTGATGATTTTTTTCGTGGAAGTTTTAAGAAAATAGCAAGACAACATTTTTTGTTGTTGTTGCTGTATTTGTAACACCAAAATATTTCCCTCATAAAATTCTAAATACATAAATATAGTACAACATACAATAAATAAAAATATTCTCAATATCAAGGTAAACAAAAAGTAACATAATGTGTAAAACTTATTTTTTATACCCTAAATAATGTAAGTCAATAGTTCATCTGTGACACACTGTGCATTTTAAAACTCGGTGGCAGAGGGGAGAAAAGTTAGGCTAATTGTTTCAGGCTTAAATTTAGCAGTTTGCAAACTGCCCCAAATTTTCTCATTTGTATCTACTTTTTCCTGCATAGAGTTAATTCCAGTTCTATATAAATCTGTATAATGTAGATTTTTCTTTGGGAACAGTGCCATGGAAGAAGACAAAAGAAAAGAGAAAACAGAGATCTTGTTGAGTTCTGATTTGATGCCAATATCCATCTTACATTAAGGTCTCAAAACAAGAAATTTTTACGTCTACAATCTGATTTCATTCATTTTTAACTTTATGTCTTCACTTTTATTATGTAAAAGCATAATGTAGCATTTAAATCCACAGACTCTGAAGTTAGAGCCTTGGCTATGTACTATTTGTACAGCCCAAGGCAAGTTTAGTAACCGCTGGGACTTAGTTACATCCTCTGTAAAACGGACATTCAAATAACACTTTTTCATATAAGGCTATTGTGAAATAAAATAAAATGTAAATTGTTTAAAATAATGTTGTGCATTTAACATATCATATTTTTATTTCTTATAATGATGTGGAGGAAATAGTAGTCTCTGAATTCAAACAACCCAAGTTTTCAGTTACTCCTATGTTCAGTAAGTATTGAGGTTTGTGTATGTGTATGTTTGGAACTAGAGGTACAATGATAAATGAGTCCAGTCTCTCTTCCAAAGAGATACTTACTGGAGATAGAGAAATAAACATAAACTCATCAAATCAAGAATTAGGAGAGCTACAATAAAAGTATGTGTAGAATTCAGTAGGCACATCCAAAATGAAATGGTCAGTTCTATGTAAAGAGAAGGAAAAATTTCATGGAATAAGACCTTTTATTTAGGAATTGGGAAAAGAATATTGCTTATCAGCAAATATAGGTGAAAAAGGGACATTTTACTTGGAGAGAAGAGCATGATGTAAAGTACAGAGGTATGAAATTACATACCATGTGATATCGTTTAGGTTATTTGTCCCGCCCAAATCTCATGTTGAAATGTAATCCCCAGTGTAGGAAGCGGGGCCTGCTGGGAGGTGTTTGGATGATGGAGGAGGATCCTTCATGACTTGGTGCTGCCCTCATGATAGTGAGTGAGTTCTCAGGAGATCTGGTTGTTTAAAAGTGTGGCACCTCCCCACCTTCTTGCTTCTGCTCTTCCCATGTGATGTGTGTGCTCCTGCTTCACCTTCTGCCATGAGTAAAAGCTCCCTGAGGTCTTCCCAGATGCTGAGCAGATGCAGCACCATGCTTCCTGTGCAGCCTGCAGAACCATGAGCCAATTAAGCCTCTTTTCTTTAGAAATTACCCAGTCTCAGGTATTCTTTATAGCAACACATGAATGGCTTAGCACACCATGCTTATTATCCATAAGTTACTCCTTAACCTGGAGTGGAGGAAATAAGTATTTAAAGTCTGAGGATGGGATAAAGGAGAAGATGGAAAAAAGAAGCTTGTGGTCCTTTAAATATTTTTCCAGATACATTAGAAAGATTATTTGGCATCAATTGAAAGATGAAATGGAATGTTATGAGACTGTGGGCAGAAGAATAACTCATAGACTATTGTTCTAGTCCAGGTGAGAGATCAAAAATTCATGACCTAACACAACAGCATTGAAGACGGAGAAAAGGGAACGATTATGGTAATGCAGAGGGAGTCAAATTGATACAATTTATTTGGGTCACAGAAGTAATAACCTCACAGAATGACAGAGAAAATGAAATGAAATAATTTAAATAAAGTTGCTTTATAAGAAATAAAGCACCATATGATTGTCAGTTGTTATCTACTTTTAGGAATATATAATCGGTCCCTCTAAAGACACAATTTAGTATGTTGCACTACAAATATAACTGTTACTTGCTCTTAAAATCAAACATTTTAAGGCTTTGAATTATGTTAACACAACTTTTAAATTCATCTGGAGACTGTTCTAATAATCTTTGTATTGGGAGGAACATATGCCATAGTGACACAGTGCTTCCACAGAATTAAAATTTATTATATACTTATAACATCAGATCAGACTAACCAAACCTTAAAATTTTACCAGAAGATACAATGTGCACACAAGCACAAACAATTGGGGCAAACAAGGAATTCTTGTTGTAGTAAATTTGCAAATAGATTTTATGGTGCTTTAGCTACTTTGCAAGGATATATGAAATTATACAGTAAATAAAGAATACAGTTGGAGACATAATTCAAAATAGACTTACATGATATGCATTTTTAAATTGAGGTTCAACTTGTCTTCATATACCTCATCTGTACAGGTGACTGTGAAACAGCAAATTAATTTTTAAGTGATAATAATTCTCTTCACAGAGCCAACTAAATATTCTTTGGTGGCCAAAGTCCTAAAAGCCTTGACAGTTGCCCTACATGCACCCTAGGTCTTTCATTTATTGTTGGAGGAATCCAGCCATGCCTGGCATGAGTTTAAAAACATTCAGAGATCTTGTTCTCATATTCCACATTTTGGGGCCATTTATCCATTGACATTAGGTCTGCCACATCTGTTCATGCATTTAAATGAACGTTAAAGACCTTCCTTTTTGATCAAGTCTTAGTGTTTTCATAATTTACATGCAACACACTATTCTAGAAGAGTTTGTTCAGAGCAATTTTCTCTGTTTTATATGTCATTGGTATTTTTATGCCTTTTATTTCTCAGCCTTTAAGATGTGAAGTGAATAAAAACATCTTTCTAAATAAAGATGGATTGTTGGGTAACGATTACCCAACAAATGAGTCTTCATATGAGACTAAACAAATACTATACACATTGGTTTAAATTATAGAAAAGCACATATATTAATTTATTGGGGTGTACATAAAGCAACATCTTCATATACATGTTAAAATAAATTTTTTAATAAAAATATTTTGATAAACTCCTTGTTCAAATGCTGACAACATCTGTGTACAATATTGTATTAATATGGATTTTTTTTTTCCAGAGTTTGATTCTGTCCAGCTAGGAGGAATGGCTCCTAACTGGATTGAATGAAGTAATTCCCAATCATATCCACATGTCAAAAAATCTCTCTTAATTAAATTTCCTTCCTTATCCTTTAACAACTGCTCTAACACCTTTTCAATCTACTGAGAGAGTGGAAAGTTTAGAAGAAATGCTGTTAGTTTTTCCTATATAAACAGGTTTGTTGGATTATATTCATATTACCTCCTTATGAAATCTAATGTGCATCAAAGGAGCTAGAGTTTTAAACTTAATCCTCAATGTAGAAATAAACATAAATCCATAAGATAATAACGTAAAATACATTTTAAAATTTGTGGTAAAACCTGATGCTACTTAGACACAGTATAAGGAAGTAGAAAATTAGTATAATGTGAATATGTTTGAAATAAAATTATGTTAATTAACTTTAGATGAAATAGAACATTTCCTAGAGATCTTATGGTAAAACAGCTCCTCCTATTAGATACACACATATACACATGCACACTTACTCTTATTCCCCATGCACACTTATTCTGACATGCTGTTCTAGAATTTAACAAAACTTTTTCTTTTAAACTCAAAAGAGTTCCAAATCGGGGCTGTATTTTTTCCAATTATCTCAGTCTATACACTTCAACATATAGTCAACTCTCATATATGTGTTTAAAAACTGAGGTTAAGTATCCAATTTTTTTGACAAGCAATTCCTAAATTAGATCTTGAGCTCTAATCACTATTGTGAGCTCCAGACTTGAAGGTCTGACTGCCTATTAATTGTTGCCTGAATTTCAAAGCCTGCTATTGGTCTATTCAGGGATTCAATTTCTTCCTGGTTTAGTCTTGGGAGAGTGTAAGTGTCCAGGAAATTATCCATTTCTTCTAGATTTTCTAGTTGATTTGCGTAGAGGTGTTTATAGTATTCTCTGATGGTAGTTTGTATTTCTGTGGGGTCGGTGGTGATATCCCCTTTATCATTTTTTATTGCGTCTATTTGATTCCTCTCTCTTTTCTTCTTTATTAGGCTTGCTAGCGGTCTGTCAATTTTGTTGATCTTTTCAAAAAACCAACTCCTGGATTCATTGATTTTTTGGAGGGATTTTTGTGTCTCTATCTCCTTCAGTTCTGCTCTGATCTTAGTTATTTCTTGCCTTCTGCTAGCTTTTGAATGTGTTTGCTCTTGCCTCTCTAGTTCTTTTAATTGTGATGTTAGAGTGTCACTACTGGGTATATACCCAAAGGATTATAAATTATTCTACTACAAAGACACATGCACAGGTATGTTTATTGCGGCACTATTCACAATAGCAAAGACTTGGAATCAACCCAAATGTCCATCAGTGACAGACTGGATTAAGAAAATGTGGCACATATACACCATGGAATACCATGCCGCCATAAAAAAGGATGAGTTTGCGTCCTTTGTAGGGACATGGATGCAGCTGGAAACCATCATTCTTAGCAAACTATCACAAGAACAGAAAACCAAACACCGCATGTTCTCACTCATAGGTGGGAACTGAACAATGAGTTCACTTGGACTCGGGAAAGGGAACATCACACACTGGGGCCTATCATGGGTAGGGGGGAGGGGGGAGGGATTGCATTGGGGAGTTATACCTGATATAAATGATGAATTGATGGGTGCTGACGAGTTGATGGGTGCAGCACACCAACATGGCACAAGTATACATATGTAACAAACCTGGACGTTATGCACATGTACCCTAGAACTTAAAGTATAATAATAAAAAAAATAAATAAATAAATAAATAAAATAAAATAAGACTCTAACAAGTCAAATTACATCAAGTATCAATAAACTTCAATTTGCACTCAAAAAAAAAAAAAAAAAAGTCTGACTGCCTTATAAGTCTAGATGACATTCCCATATGGATATCTATTGAGTGTCTCAAATACTTTTCCATATCTAAAACAGAACTTTGTGCCGATTTCCTCTCACCTTTTCCACAAAACTGTTTCTTCCCCATTTTTCTTATCCCATTTCATTCACTACCATTCAACCTGATAAACAATCCAAAAATCTAAAAGTGAGTCTTGGTTTCTCTGTATTTGTTCAATCTATATCCATCTATTAAATCCTGTGAGCTCAAAAATCAAATGTATCCCCAATTGTATTATTCTTCACTTTCTAAATCACCACCATCCTTACGACCTGGCCACCATTATGTCACACCTCAATTGGGGCAATTTTCCCTAAGTGGTATTTCTGCTTCCACTCTTTCCTCTCAATAGTTCATTTGACCTACAGCAACCCAAGTGATGCATACACACACACCCACGCACTCACACACACACATACACACACAAACATGTAAAACTCTGTGATGTTTTTCCTTTATATTTAGTGGAAAATCTAAATGCTTCTTTGGCCTACAATGACTCACATGATATGATTATTGGTTCCCTTTCCAACTTCGTTCTCTTGACCTTTACTCACTGTGTTCTATCCACAATGGCCTTTTTGTTATTCCTTTTTTTTTTTTTTTTTTTTTTTTTAGACGGGGTTTTTCTCTTTTGCCCCGGCTGGAGTGCAGTGGCCGGATCTCAGCTCACTGCAAGCTCCGCCTCCCGGGTTTACGCCATTCTCCTGGCTCAGCCTCCCGAGTAGCTGGGACTACAGGCGCCCGCCACCTCGCCCGGCTAGTTTTTTGTATTTTTTAGTAGAGACGGGGTTTCACGGTGTTCGCCAGGATGGTCTCGATCTCCTGACCTTGTGATCCACCCGTCTCGGCCTCCCAAAGTGCTGGGATTACAGGCTTGAGCCACCGCGCCCGGCCTGTTATTCCTAACAAACTCATCTTCACCTTAATTTAAACTAGTTATCCACTTAGTGAGAAATAGTTTTCTCTCACACTTCTACAAGGTTCCCTCCTTCTCAATATCCGGGTTTTTTCTCAAATGTCTAATAAGAAAGGTCATCTTGAATGGACTTATTGAATATAAACTCCTTATCACCATTTTCTCTCCCCTTGCATATATTCACCTTATCTTGCTTAAATATGTCCAATTTCTATATGATTTACAATTTATATAATTATCACTCATCTCCCTCACTAGAATGTAAGTACCAGTAGATCAGACATTGTCTTGGTTAACCACTCTGTGTTCAGCATCTAGAACAAAACCTGGAACCTACCTAACACTCAATATATAAGTGCTGAATGCAGGCATAACTGAATAATTTGTACTTCATCTAGAATTTGTGTTTTCTGCTTTCTACTCTTATTTTTTACTCTAACATTTGACTGTACTAATCAGGTATGTTGATTGTGTGAATTATGTATAGGTGACGGGTGCTATTGCCTCTGTATTTCCTGTGGCCATAAGTATGTCAATTATATCAATGTGCCTTATTTTCTTCATTTTTAATGGTATAGACATACTTTTTGGAGTAATAAGATATTAACTTTTGTTTAAAAGCTAAAATAAAAGTTTTTTTTTTTACATTTGAAAATGTTGGCTATGTATGAGAGAAAGTTAGTAATATCATGGTTAAAAGTGTATTAAAATTCTTGCCTTGCAAAGCACACCAAAGTCCATAAAGCTTAGAACCCAACTTTGTGTTTATTAGAAATGGAGAAAATGAAATACGAAAATACTGTTTAAGGTTAAAGTACTCTATTAAATAACATGTCAGGCCATGTAGTTCATTGGCTGCTTGTTGAGAATGCTAAAAGTTCTGCTGACTAACATTTCTTCTCCCAATGGGAAGATTTGTTATTGACATGGTTTGGCTCTGTGTCCCTACCCAAATCTCATCTTGTAGCCCCCAGAATTTCTACTTGTTGTGGGAGGGGCCTGGTGAGAGATGACTGAATCAGCAGGACAGGTCTTTCCCATGCTCTTCTCATGATAGTGAATGAGTCTCATGAGATCTGATAGTTTTAAAAACGGGAGTTTCTCTTCACAAGCTCTCTCTTTGCCTGCTGCCATTCACGTCACATGTAACTTGCCCCTCCTTGTCTTCTGCCATGATTGTGAGGCCTCCCCAGCCACATAGAAATGTGAGTCCAATTAAATCTCTTTCTTTTGTAAATTGCTCAGTCTCGGGTATGTCTTTATTAGCAGCATGAAAATGGGCTAATACAGTTATAAATATGACTTTTCAAATATTCTAGTAACCTTTAACTCCTATTCCCAATGTACTTCTCTTTTGAAAGTTTCTGTCTTTGGAAATGTTTTTTCCTCGAAAACAATTTGCAACATGGGACTCTGATATTAGATATCATCACCTTAGTCTGTCATGACTTGACTCAAAGTTTAAAGGAGTCATGTTCTTTGTGGCTTAAAAACAGACTCGCAAGGAAATGGACTTATCAACTTTCTGAAAACCAGACTTATGAGTATAAACTTTCATGAGAAGGTTTATTTCGCTCTATGTCTCCTGATCATTGCTTCTAATATCAAGTTCAGAAAGTTCAGCCTTAAGATTCAAGCAAAGAATAGCACAAATTAAAAACTTTGTTCTCTTTGAAGAAATTACTAATGAAATAATTTCTCACTATTTTCAGGAACTTTAGGGAGATACTATAGTCACATGTTGAAACTGAGCTCGTTATTATGGTGGCAACTTGACTTAAACTTATTATGTTAAATTTATTATCTCTTAAATAAAGCTGTAAAGACAATGCAGAATGATACAAATGCTAATTTTAGGACAGAAATAATAATTGAAGCATTATCATGTAAAGGGTCTTCAAAAAGTTCATGGAAAATACATATCATAAAGAAGCTATGCATAGATTTTTTTAAATTTTTGTACCAAAATAAATTCATACTAACTTGTTGTAACATATTTGAACAGAATACAGATTGTAGCATTAAGAAGGATAAGATAACAGTTTGAAAAAAGCCCTTATCAGAGCAACATGAATTCTGCTAAAATTGAAGCAGGAACAACATCAAATTTATGACTAAGTTGGGCAGAAAATGATAAAAATCACTGATGCTTTATGAAAAGTGTATGGGGACAATGTCCCAAATGAATCAGCAATTTACAAATAAACTTGTTTTTGGAAGAGAAGAGACAGTGTTGAAGATAAACCCCATAGTGGCAGACCATCTGCATTTATTTGTGAAGAAAAGATTCATCTTGTTCATGGAAATTATACACTATACATTTCAAGGTGTATATAGTTAAATATATCCATAGCTCATAATCTGTGTACTCTAAATGAAACCTTCTGTAGGTCGTTTCTTCATGTTTTCTACATGTATTTCCTTAAACTATTTTAATCATTTGCAGAATTAATGATTCTATTGAAATGTTACATTATGATACTCCTCTTGAGAAGCTTTGCAGTGACTTTCTATCTATGAGTAAATGCTGGAATTTTTACTTTGCCTTCAAGACTCTACAGTCTATAACCCCCACCTGAACTCATAGCTAGTTACTCTCGCTCGCACTTGCTCTCCTCAAGACATCCTGTTGCCTTTGCAGTTCTTTAAACATAGCAAACTCACTTTTGATTTAGTGTTTTTTCACTGGCTGTCCCACATTGCTAACATTTAAATCTCCTTCGAGTCTGTTTCAATGTGCTCTACTCCACAAGAATGAGTTATACTTTGACTGCCCTATTTAAAATTGCAGCCTGCTTCCCTGCACCTTCCCACTGTCTTGGATTACTCACGTTGCACATCAGTCTATTATTGTCCTAATTTATATCACTAGGTACATTCAATTCTGCTTTCCTGAGACATTTCAATATATTTATTTAACTTGCACCGGTAATATAGTGCATCTCATGCCAAACCTATGTTTTTCCATCCAAGAAACAGGGGAGATCTTTAATGAATCTCCGCAGTGAGTTAACTCTCAGTTTTCTTATGCTATTGTAACCTCTATTTTCTGTTTTTGCACCCTTCATCAATTGTTCCTTTGATATCTGAGTAAGAAGGTATACATTTTCAAATTTATGACTGCCCACAAAATCCAATATAAGCCTTATTTTATCACTTACTGCTGAAGTAAATGTAGTTTTGAATTCTCTATGACTTTGGTTGTAGAAATCATAATCGTGTAATCAAGATAAATTAGCTCCTTCCAGTTAAAAATAGTGGCCTTTACGATGATTCTGATGCTCTCCCATTTCTCTCTCTCTCTTTTGTCCAAAGGTCACCTGATTCTAGGATGTTCTTATGGGAAAACCATTTGTTTTTTGGGCCAGTCTGTGTTCTCATTAATTGTAACCATGGTATGGCTTATTCTATCTGTATTACAGTACTGCCAAGCACTGCTCCTTTTGTATATATATTTTTGTTTACTATTTTTAACAAACTTTAAATTTTTGAATAGTTACAGACTTACAGAAAGTGGTAAATATAGTGGAGTTTCCATATACCCCACACCAAGTTTCTCCTATTATTAAGATCTTATGTTAGTATGGTGCATTTGTTACAACTAATGAACCAAAATTGATACATTATCATCAACTATTCTCTTCTCTGTTTTTCAGATTTCATTTGTTTTTCTCTAATTTCTTTTCTGATAGCGATCCTATCTAGGTAGCACTTTGTATTTAATCCTCATGTCTTCTTTGGCTCCTCTGGACTGTGACAGTTTTTCCTTGCCTTTCCTTGTTTTTGCCAACCTTGAGAGTTTTGAAGAGTAATGATAGATATTTTGCAGGCTGCCTCTCAATTAAAATTTATCTTATTATTTTCTCATGGCTAGACAGGGCTTTGGAGTTTTTTTGAGGAAGACCATAGCATATCATGTAAAAGGCACATGCTATCAACATGATTTAGCATTGATGATGTTAATGGTGATTACATGTCTAAGGTAATATTTGCTAGGTTTCTTCATGGTAAACCTACCCTTGCCCCCGACACACACTTTTCATAATTTATTCTGAGGAACTAAGTCACTAAACCCATGTAATTGGCAGAGAAGGGAGTATCTACATAAATTAGTTGGACTTCTTCCATGTAGACTAGTACACCTTGGTTGATTGATCATAGTATTGAATCATGGATATTTATTTTATTTTAGATTGTAATCCAATGCTATGTGTGATGGTTAATATTGATTGTCAACTCTATTGGATTGAAGGTATGTCTGTGAGGGTGTTGCCAAAGGAGATTAACATTTGAGTCATTGAACTGGGAAAGGCAGACCCACCCACAATCTGGGTGGGCACAATCTAATTCAGCTGCCAGTGCAGCCAGAATACAAACAGGCAGAAGAACATAAAAAGACTAGATTGGCATAACCTCCCAGCCTACATCTTTCTCCTGTGCTGGATGCTTCCTACTCTCGAACGTCAGACTCCAAGTTCTTCAGCTTTGGAACTCAGACTGGCTTCCTTGCTCCTCAGCTTGCAGATGGCTTATTGTGGCGCCTCACCTTGTGATTGTGTTAGTCAATACTCCTTAAACTCCCCGGTATATATACATCTACCCTGCTAGTTCTGTCCCTGTGGAGAATCCTGACTAATATAATATGCTACATATTTTTTTGTTCCAATTGTTTCATCTTTGGCTATTGGGAGCACTTTCAAAGTCCTTTTGACTTAACCCAATTATCTTATTTTTTTAAGCACTCATTTTCTGGCATACAGTTGTTCCAGGCTCATATTGTATGATACTTGCTACTTTAGACTCAGCCATTTTAAGGATTCCTGGTTCCTTTTATTGAAGAATTAGTTTAAAAATCAAGTTCTGGGTTCTAGATGTGCTCATCCCTATTGAGGTATTTTTGGTTTATCTGTTCCCTTTGTGAACAAAGCTAAGGCATGTATGTATGTATAACTAACCTGTGCATAAAGAGATACTTATAATTATTGGTATGTGTATCCTTCAGTATCTATATTAAGCTAAACATGAGCTTATACAGATTTCTATGACTCTAATCCAGAACCACATGATTCATTCTAACCCTTCCACCTTGCTTATCTATAACTTCTCCAAGAACAAAAACTTCACTCTCACTGTTCACCATGCATTTACTTGGTTCAATTTCAATATACATGAATGTGTATGTGAATGTGACCTCACATCTTTTAACCTGTACTACCACTGGAAGCAACTTTACCAACTAGAATAATGCTTATTAACATTTTCTTTTGTTTTTAGTCCTACAGTCCAGTCTAGTTTCCACAGTTATTTAGATCAGTACCTCTTTTTATCCACATTCTACAGTTAGGTTATGTCAGGTATTTTTTTTTTTTTTCACAAGAAAGTAAATAAAATTTTATTACAAATCATTTATTTAAGGAGATAGGACTTCACTTATTCTTACTGCTGAAAATTAAATTTATTGATATAAATTGTAAAAGCCCTTTCTTATGTTAAACCAAAAAATCAATGTATTAACACAAAGTTTATTAACAAGCATTATGTAGTTAGAAAGATAGTTTATCTTAAATTTATTTTTCTAAGCTAAACAAACAAAAATTTAAATTTTGTTTGTAAACATTTGCTTCAGAAATTTAATGAGTTTTTCAGTTTCTTGGGCAAAATATGGAAAATTAATTGCGACTAGTACTCCTCAAGGTTGATGAAAAATAATTTTTCAGGAAGATAAATTTTGTAATCTTTTAAACAAAAATATATAATATTTCTAAAGTTCATATGAAAAATATTTGTCCAAAGGACTTCTCTGTTTAACGTTACTACAAGGAACAGAGCCAACTGATCCCTGAATCCACTGCAAATAAAAAAGGGAAGTTCCACTTGACCCAGGAGGGGTTGTATAAAGAAAGAAATTGTTTTCATTTAAAGTATCCTTTGATACAAATGCAGACTAACCTGTTATTTATATCTCCCAAAGAGGAGTTGGGTTATTCAGGCCTGTTAGGCCATTTGTAAACATGAAGAAAGCTCACAAACAAAGGGCTAAAATTAATATGGCATTATCTGATTATTTTAGTACCAGAATATTTAAATTAAAAAAACTGGTGGCAGAATGACTTTTGTATGTCAGGCATTTTTAATACCATTAGATCATTTTGTCATAGTCTGCATTCCATTTGTAATCCTTCACCCTCCACTTGATCTTTTTCTAAAAAAATTCACATATTAAGGTTTAATATTTGCACTATAACATTATATTGATTTTCACAAATGGATAGTGTTGTGTATCTGCCACTAGAGAACTATACAGAATTAGTATCATAGTCCTAAAAATATCCTCTGGGCTTCACCTATTCATCTCTCCCCATTCCCATATATCTGGCAGCCATTCATTTTTATCTGTCACTGTAATTTTGACTTCCTCATACATCTGCTTTTGACATTTATAGTCAGTATTGTAAATACTATTGTTCTGTCTATTAATAGAGATTCCTTGGCAAGATTTAACAGCTTCTTCTATTCCACTGATTCTCTCAAGCCTTTCTTTATCTTTTCTGGGGCACAGGCTGCCTTTCTCAGGGTGTGACCTTCTGTTTTAGGTTTCTTATCAAATGGTTCAGCCTGAGGCAACACAATTAACCATTGCTATTCTGCTTCTCTGGTGAAACACTAGACTTGAGGCATCTTAAAAGAATCCTTAGTCTCCTCGGTTTACAGTGTGAGAGGTGAAGCAAAAGACTCCCTCTGCTGAAACTTACCTGTTGCCTTAGCCTAATAATGGTTTCCCTGCAATATTTTGAGAAAGTAAGACTCTTTTCTTGTTAAGAAAGTTGGTAAAGGATGTTGATGAATATTGATGAGAGAGGAAAAGGAGGAAAAGAAAAATGTATTGCATATGTTATGTTCCTTCTCTTTCTGAACTCTACTGCCTTCTATTTATATATTTCTTTATTATTATAATAATATCACATTGTCTTTATCACATATCTTTGTAGTAATTCTAGATATCAGGTAGTATAAGTCCTTTTACTTTGTTCTTCTTTTTCAACATTGCAATGGTCATCCAATGTCTTTGCATTGTCATATAAGCTTTAGAATCATTTTGTCCATTTCTATAAAAACCTCTGATGAAATTAGATTTTGTATTTCATTGAATGTACAAATCAATTTTGATAGAACTGATATCTTAACAATATCGAATCTTCTGATCTTTGCTCATATTATGTCTTTTCATTTATTTAGGTTTTCTTTAATTTGTATTTTTCAATATAGATATGTTGTACTTTTTGGGTCAAGTTCATTTCTTTTACATGTTTTCTATACTGTTACAAATAAAGTCACATTTTAGAACACACACTGTACAGGTATTCTATTTTTCAGTTCTGTAATTTCAATTAGTTATTTCTTTATAGATTATATTCTCTATCTTGATTCTTTCATTGGTTTACTTATTATAATTGATAGTGGCAGGAGACAGACAAATTCATGGGCAGACAGGGGTGGGTTCCCAATGAAACCTACCTTCAAACCAAAGGCAATTTAAAGCCTGAAAATTGAGCTGCCAGTTTGGGATAAAGTCCATGACCACAGTGAGAATTTGTATTCCTGTTTGCCCACTCTTTTCTGATTGGTTCCTTCTGAATAATGCTTTTTAACCAATCAAACATTGCCTTTTCCAAGGCTATATACAGTCTGTGCCTCCTCATTGCAAGCCTGTAAAAACCCTGGACTCAGCCACACAGAGGGTTACCTGCTTTCAGACCCCCTCTCACACAGAAGGCTACCCACTTCGGGTCGCCTCTCATTGTTGAGAACTTTTCTGTTGCTCAATAAAATTATCCTCTGCCTTGCTCACTCCCTGGTGTGCATGTACCTCATTCTTCTTGGTCACATGATGATAACTTGGAATGCACAGAACAGCAGGGGCAAAAAAGGGTTGTAACATGTTCCCGGCCAGCTCCTGGCCGAGCTGTGGGCAGCATGAATGAAAAGAGCTGTGTCACACTCTTGTTTGCGGTACTGCAGAAGTGAAAAGCTGTGACCCTTCTGAGGGCCCAGACCACTGGACTCCCTGAGCCAGGGCTATAACAAGTCCCAGTTCACCCAGCCATGAGTGGCGGGAAAGAACAAGCTATAACATGTTCCCATTTGTCGAGCTGCTAGCGGGTGGAATGAGAGAGATACCTGGGGCCTTCCCTAGTGGCTCAGACCACAGAACTTCCTGAGCAGAAGCTGTGACACTCCCATGCGACGCTGTGGTTGTTGGTGTCTCTGAATTTTTGGGTGTCACTTCATCCCCTTGGTCCAAACACTGGCGCCCAAGGCAGAAGCCAGTTGGTGGCAGCATGCCTGGACCAGCCGTGGGCTGAATGCAGCAGCCCCATGTGGGGCGTAGGATCCTGGCTGGTAGCATGAGCCGAGACAGCCTGTCAGACTGAGTGGGCGGAGTGAGCCCAACTGGCTGGAGCAAAGCCCAGGCAGAGGTGCTAAGGGCCACAGAGATTTCCAGTGGCACTGGCACTGAAAGAATTCTGTGTCATAATTACTCTTTACTTAAAGTCTTTTAACATATTTAAAAAGCTGTGTTTCTCTCCTCATGTGCTAAAGACAATATTAAAGCAATATTAGCTTGTGTTTCTATTGACCAATTAAAAACATACAGACCATGCTTCCCTGCTAATTTACATGGCTGAATTATATTTTCTTTCTTTATAGGGTATTAATTATACTTTGTCAGACAGTTAAATTACCGTGGATTCTTGTTGCTTCTGCTAGTCTTGGTTTTAGTTTTTGTTAAGATAGGTCAATTTTGATTTTGTCATTAGTTAGAGGGTGCACATTTATTCCAAAGGCATGTCTTTTCTGACTCTCAATTAAATATCTGAAATCCTCAGCAATGTGTCTCATTTCTTTATGGGCCAGAATTGCAATATTTTTATCCTGGTGTGATCTCTGTTATCTTCATTCATTCTCAGCCCAGCACCAGCACATTTCTGCCAAGTGTCGCTGAGTCATTCTGTAAGCATTACACAACAGGACCCTCAGTCAAAATAATAATAATAGTAATAACCCAGTGTGAGTCCTCACAGACATCTGGGGTCCCTTTGTTCAACTTCTTTCTTTCTAGGAACCTGCCTTGAAAATTCCGTCTACCTCAGCAACATAGAATTCTGAACTCTGCTTCCTTGGCTCAGCAATACCACTCCATCACTTGAACTCCATTTCCTTCAGACAAGTAGAGAAAGTACCCC
The DNA here is from genome assembly GCF_002776525.5 of Piliocolobus tephrosceles. Classification (NCBI taxonomy): domain Eukaryota; kingdom Metazoa; phylum Chordata; class Mammalia; order Primates; family Cercopithecidae; genus Piliocolobus; species Piliocolobus tephrosceles. The sequence continues at coordinate 71,835,445 of NC_045443.1, read as the reverse complement.
TACTCAGAGTGTTGTTGATGCCTTCTATCAAGGATTATAGCCCTGCTTTGCCTCTTGTTCAATGCATGAAACTAATCACTTCATATATTTTGTCCAAGTTTACACTTATTTACAGTGGAAGGGCAAGTACCAGTTATTTATTGATGGATTGACACAGAATTGCCACATAAATATATTTTTATTATTATTTCAATGATGGAAATTTCTGACTAGTTAAAAGTAAATTTGCATCACTATTAATTTATCACTCTAAAAGTTTTATAGTCATCAATATTTTTTGGCATATTTATCACCCATCCTTGGAATATATTTGTGCTGTTGCAAAAGTTTTGAAAACCTCTGGTTTTTAGTATAAAGTTTATGCTCTAACTTATTGAAAATTTGTTTGTGATATTCTAAGCCAAAACTTTTGAATCCCAAACAATTATTATATTTTGTCACTATGTGATCCTAGAAAAAAAAAGTAATGTTTTACTGCATAAAATCAGGAAAGGTGAGTATGTTTTTCAAGACTATTTTGGAATTTGTACCCAAGAAATCAAGACTATTTATATTTATACTTTTTGGTATACCCTTTCCTTGGATAATAAGCATCACCTCAAAGTCTAGTTTAAATGGGAAAAGGAACATACAGTCAAAGGTATTACTGAGAAAGAAAAATACACAAGAGAATAAATCAAAACATTATCCACTGAATCAATCACTTCCCTAGGCTCAATAGTCTACAAGTAGAGACCATTATTTCCTGTTCTCATTTTATGCACATAAAATACCGTCTGAGAGTCATATTACTTCTTAAAGTCCTAGAATACACTGCAGGACTAGAATTTTTATGTGCATGATCTACTTTAAACAGGAAACATAAAGTGAGACTGGGAAAGTTAATTTAATATCTTTTATGCAAACTTCTACTTCATCACTTAAGGGATTTTAGTATAAGAAGAAAAAAAAACCTAATGAATCAGTAAATGTGACAGTCACAAAAAAAATCTGAAAAACAAGTAAAAGTTCTTAAAGTATTACATTTATTATGGCTAAAGTTCAATCCTATAACCAAGAACTTATGATTTGCACTGTAAAACAAGAGCACTTTGGTGATATGATGATGTATCTTCCCTCACCAATTTCAGTTTGTGTTGTGTGATTATTTCTGAAAATGTATTTGGTTTTCACATAGACTTTTTTTCTGATAAATTAATTTCAGAAAAATGAGATTTTTGTTGACTTCCTTTTCTAATTATAGTTTTCTAATGTATATTTTAAGAAATGAACCATAATAGGATCACACAATAAGGGGAGATAAAATTCCTAATGTTCACACATTGCACATCTGACCTAATTCATTACAGGTTCTGGTGTAATGTAGTACTTTATTGTTATATATTTTGATAATAAATTATTTTTTATAGAAGTGAAGAGGATGACTGACTTTCCAATGTGATATTGGCAATCTCCCTGTTATAATTTATATGACTAGGCTTTTGAGAAGATAAAAATACAAATTTCATTAGAATCATTAACAAACTAGCTTTATTTTCATTTTTATTGCAAGGCTACTTCAAAGAATAACCAACATACAATATGTTGACTTTTGAGAACAGTTTTATGAGGTTCTGTAGGTCGTTCAGTTCATTACATTTTGAAGTTAAATGAAATGATTCATTATATTACTGCATATGACCTTATATTACGAATGCATTTATTAATATTTTATATGCTGACAATCAGCAGTAAATCACAGAAGCAAGTAAATTCACTAAAATAAGACTGGTAGTGCTTGTTAGGGTTGTGAGGAAAAAATTAATTAAAGAAAACATTATTCAAGAATGGATGCATTAGTCCATTTTCATGCTGCTGATAAAGATATACCCAAGACTGGGTAATTTATAGAGAAAAAAGGTTTAATTGGACTTACAGTTCCAGGTGTCTGGAGAGGCCTCACAATCATGGTGGAAGGCAAAAGACATGTCTTACATCACAGGAGGAAAGAGAGAGAATGAGAACCAAGTGAAACGGTTTCCCCTTATCAAACCATCATATCTCATGAGACTTTTTCATTACCATGACTACAGTATGGGAGAAACCGCCTCATGATTCAATTATCTCCCACTGGGTCCCTCCCACAACACGTGGGAAATTTTGGAGTATGATTCACGATGAGATTTGGGTGGGGACACAGAGCCAAACCATATCAATGGACTACACAGTTTAACTACAAAATAAGAGAAACTAGGAGCTTTCTGATAAATGTTAAACCTCAGATGATGATCTTTATATATTTATGGAAACCTATTGTATCTTTTCCACTTACCTGGACTTACAGTAGAATGCATTTATTTGTCGCCTTCACCAAGAAGTCAGGGTCACAGAGTCTTAGAATTGTATGGTAGCTCAGTAATGACATCTGGGACTGAGTATCTTTCTGCCATCCTGACCTGCCATTATTTGTGTGTGGCTTTCATCTCTGTAGAATCAGAGTTGATACTACATTTCCAAATATTTTATTTAGTTTTTCAAGCAAGAATAAGGGTGAAGAGTAAAAGAGCTGATGGCAAATGTACCATTCCACCTTATTTGCCAGCTTTCCCAGAGGCTCCACCCAAGAAATTTTGCTTTCATCTCATTAAAAGTAGTCATCCCTAACTTCAGAGATTCTGGAAAGGTAAGTATTTACTTTTTCCACCTACATAAAGGAGAGCAAGAAACAAAAGAGTCTACTATTGGAGTAGCAAGTTCACGCTGCCTGCCATCACTGTTATAAGCCAACCATGGTATTATGACTTCTCTGAGCTTAAGGTATCTATTGTCAGAAACAAAAAAATAGATATCATTTGCTACATTTGGGTTCCTCTATTCAGTTTCACATCTGGCAGAAAATTTTCTCTTATAAAGAAATGCAGTTTGCAGGGAATAATTTTTTTTTTCTTGAAAATGTCAGTACACTTGTGGAATGGATAATTTGTATCCAGATGTCAAACAAAGGGGGCAGGGAAACTACCCTGCATAAGAGAAAGTTTTTAACTCTTTAGAGAAGAGGTTCATGGTACAAATTCTGAAAAGGTGACTAATTTACATGAACCTTCAAAACTAAAGTTATTAAATTCATAAAATACATGTTGCATCTTAATTTTTTGAAAATTGCAGCAGGGCTGTATATTGCATCATGTTTGATAATAGGGAAAAATAGGTTGAGCATATGATGTATAGGACCTATAGAAATGCTACTGGAGGAAATCAGCCTACAGGACTAGTTTCATTATAGAGAGTAATTTCTACTGTTTTTAAGGTGTTGGAGATTTCCTGCAGTTTATTTAGAACTCTCAAGGCAGGAAAAACTCTGCTGGCATATAGGTTATACACAGAAGACCTGAGCTAGTAAATTACTAGCAAGTGAGAATTTTTGCAGAAATACATGCATGTGTAACTATGTAGTTAAATTTAAAAAAGACAGAGAGAGAGAGAGATTTAAATACGTTTAAAAGACAGACTTCTCCAGAGGGAATATTCTCAACTCTTTTTTTATTGCCATGTTGTCAGATAATTTGACTAAAAGCAAATTTTTCATTAATTCTTTTATTTTTTTTGCCTTTTCCTTCCAGTAGAATTATGAATTTTAACATAGGCATAGTATCTAATGTATGTTTATATAATAATTATTTAATTAAATTTTAGTTCATGGAAAACATGTGCTTTCAACTTTTTATAAGAAACTGTACTGTAATGACATAGCTTTTTGTACTAATGAGATTATTCTCCTTAAGAATATACTACTAGAGTGATATAGTTTGGCTGTGTCCCCACCCAAATCTCATCTTGAACTCTCACCTGTTGTGGGAGCGACCCAGTGGGAGGTAATTGAATCATGGGGGCAAGTCTTTCCCATGAAAAATCTCACGAGATCTGATGTTTTTGAAAGAGGAGTTCCCTTGCACGAGTTATCTCTCTTTGCCTGCTGCAATCCATGTAAGTCGTGACTTGTTCTTCTTTGCCTTCTGCCATGATTGTGAGGCTTCCCCAGCCACGTGGAACTGTAAGTTCAATTAAGCCTCTTTTTTGTAAATTGCCCAATCTTGGCTATATATTTACTAGCACTGCAAAAATGGACTAATGCGTAGGGTAAGAGTATTGGATCAAGAAATACACGCAGTTAATATTTTGAGACAAATTGTAAAATACCTACTGGGAAGATTGTATTAATTTACCTTTATACTAACAAATTTTATTCACCATTATTTGAATATTAGCAAAAATAAATATCTTCTCCTGTGTTTTGGTTAATTGATTTAATTTTAGAAGTGTCCTATTCTCATTCTTCACCCATGTTTATCATATTTTTGATTTCATAATTTATTTGTGAAAACCCTGTATAATTAAATTTTTTTCTTTGATATGTGTATGTATGCTGCAATTGTTTTTCTAATTTTGATTTGTATTTTAGTTTCATTCATTGTATTTATTGTGCTAATTCAAGCCATTTGATTTTAGATAGTCAAATATATCAGTGTTCCATGATATTGCTTCTGGTTTCACTTTGAAGTTTTTACTATCCACTAATACAAACTTGTTTACCAATATTTTCTTAAGATACTTTGATAGTATTAATCTCACTTTTATGAATGTGAAATAATTTTTAACTCAGCAATGAAATGGTAATCTAGCTTTTATTTTAAAAATAACTAGCCCATTGCTTTAATTGCAATTATTTAATAATTAATCACATCTATACCAATTATATATATATACATTTATTGTGTATAAGATATCTGTGAATACTTATGATTTCTGACCTCTCTATTCTGTTACTTTCTATGCATCATGAGTGGTCCAAGTAATTCTCACTATTAGCGAAAGAAGTGGTCCCCTGTGTATGAGGAACAATTAAAGCATATTTATACAGCGTATATTTAATTACACAATTAAAGTCTATTATTTGCTAGAGGGTGATAGTAGTTCAAAGCAAGCAAAGACACTCATACCATCTTCTCATTTTACTCCTGGTAGTGGAATTACTTAATATTAGGAGTCTTTGATTAAGAGTTTAGTAGTGGAGACCTGGTTGAACTAGATCTTCAACATGGGGCTTCATGGGGAAAGTCAGAGAGTTAAATGATGTATTTTATGGATCTCACTTACATTCTTGAAACTAGTTTATTACTTGAATTTCCCACTCCACTTTTAAACAGCAGGGCTCTGTTTTTCCAAGTTGCATATTCCCCAAAACTGCTATAATATAACTGGGAATGCTCCTTATTTCTCCACATTTTAAAAGCATTTCTTATCACATCAAAATATCATAAAACTTAAAATTTGTATGATTTGGGTATATCAATGTTAGTAATTTCTTCGAATTGTGCATACACATAATTGACACTTGTTTTCTTCCTATGGGAACAAAATAATCTCAAAGAGAACTTTTTTAGACCTTTCTCATATACCCTTTTGTATATTTCTATTTAGACCTACACAATTTAATTACAGAAGTGTTACTGATGTTTTTGAGGACTCATATTGTAACTCATTTATTTTCCCATAATTCAAAAATACATTCTTACAAGAAAAACAAAGTCCTGTCTATATTTGATGTAGGTTGGTTTGATTTCATTATTTAATTTTGGGGGAAGCTACATCCTTATAAGATTATGTTTTTCTCCTCAGAGAAAAGCCACATCTCTCCATTAAAAAACAATGTTTGTATCCCTCAGCAAAGTGGTACAGCTTTCACTTTGTATAAGCCTATGCAAGTCTTGTTAAATTCATAAATATGAACCTTATTTTTGGAGTTATTCTTCTTAATGGACATTTTCTTGTATACATCTATTGATTACATGATGCTTTTAAAGTAAATATATTATCCACAAATAATGATTATTTCTTCTTTTCTATTCCATATTGGCATCTTCTATTTTTTCCTTTAATCAATTTGTTTAGCAATTCAGATGGGTTATTGGTGGCAAGGTAGCAACCTCATCACCTTTCAGTATTTTATAAGTAAACATAAGTTGGCTTCTATTTACAGATTTATCTACCTACCCATGAATTGTTTTTAAAAAATGTTTTAAGGAATGGTGTTGGATTTTGATAAGTACTTTTTCACATTCTGTTGACCTAATCATATTTTTTTCTCATTTTACATAAAAATAATAACTGTACTACCTAGTCCTGCTAATAATTACTACTCCTATTAAAATAATAATAGCTAATCACAACTGGGCACTTATTATGGGTCAAGCATCAGCCAAATAAATTTTGTGCATTGCTTCTTTAATATTTAATATAGCCTTCTGAAATAGGCACTACCGTTATATTCTTATCAAGGAAGAACCTAAGAATCATAGAATTTAGCTAATTTGTCAAATTTATTAAACATTACATAATAAAACTGTGAGTCAACCTTTCTGGTCATAATCTCAATACCGTATTGCCTGTTTTATCAATATGATAAGACATATATATAGATGTCTTTATAATTAATTGCTTTTGAATGATTAAAATAATATCTGTATACAAATTAAAGTAACATGAACATCATTAGGTAATTTTTTTTACATTATTGATTATAAGTGAGATTTTGGTTTTCTTGTAGTTGGTTTATAACCATGAAATGAATAAGGAAGAAGTCTCCGTAGTGATTTCGAGTGATATCTTTGTGAAGTGATAATTTGCAAATTGCTGAAGAGGGTGTACAATATACTACACACACAAGGAAAAAGAAGATATACATATGCACACACGCAAACACACACAATTTCTGCTTTTGTTTGAAAATGGAAAAATTGGCTGTAGAAACAAGAAATGATTACCTATAAGGGGCTAGGTGGAATGGAGAACAAAATATAAAGATGAAATAGAGCATAACTTTTATGTAATTTTGACTAACATATTACAACGGGTTTAGTTTTGTGCAACCACCACACTCAAAATAAGATATGTTAAAGTCCTAACTCGCAGTACCTCATGATGTGACCTTTTTTGGAAATATGGTCTTTGCAGCTATAATTAGTTATGTTGACAATAGGTTATACCCAAATAGAGTGGGCCCTTAATGCAATATGACTTGTGTCCTTATAAGAAAATGATGTGGAGCTGCATGGAGAGAATAGCAGGTGAGGGAAGAGATTGGAGTAATGCAGCTGCAAGCCAAGGAGGACCAACGATTGACAGCCATCACCAGACTAGGAAGAGGCAAGGAAAAAATCCCCTCTACAGGTTTCAGAGGAAGCAAGGCTCCCCTCACAACTTGATTTTGAACTTCCAGCCTCCAGAACTGAAAGGCAATACATTTCTGTTGTTTTAAGCCTCCAGGTTGGTGGGACTTTGTTAAAATACCCTAGGAAACAAATACATATTCTTTGCCAATGCATTACATATTTGAAAACATAAATTCATATTTGCAATGAAAAATAAAATAATGTTTCAATAAACAAATGAAAAGAAAATATTTTATTTCTCTTTACTTTTGAATTATGTTGAAAGTATCTTGAAGGTTATAAAGCATTCTCCCACAAAACCATTCACATCTGGCCAATTTTCTAATGTTGTTTTTAGAAATCTTTTCCTGTGTTCTATTTCTTTTTTCTTTTTCTTTTTTTTTTTTTGTGAGAAGGAGTCTTGCTCTGTCGCCCGGGCTGGAATGCAGTGGCCGGATCTCAGCTCACTGCAAGCTC
>NC_045443.1:71729740-71827381 GCF_002776525.5 Piliocolobus tephrosceles | reverse complement strand
ACGCCATTCTCCTGCCTCAGCCTCCGGAGTAGCTGGGACTACAGGCGCCCGCCAAATCGCCCGGCTAGTTTTTTGTATTTTTTAGTAGAGATGGGGTTTCACCGTGTTAGCCAGGATGGTCTCGATCTCCTGACCTTGTGATCCGCCCGTCTCGGCCTCCCAAAGTGCTGGGATTACAGGCTTGAGCCACCGTGCCCGGCCAAGAAAATATCCATTTTAAATTTATTATCAAATAATTGAGAAAAGTATCCTTCCATTTTTGCTTTATTTTCTTCATTCCTAAGTAGTAGGTAGGTATCTAATTATTTTTTATTTATTTTAGGTTTTGTGATCCACCGTGATTAATTACATGCCTATTATTCAGGAGGTAGTCTAACTCAACTTCTCACAAGATCAATGACTTCCTTCCTTCTAACATAATGTCTGTGACTTGGCACAGACCACAAAGCCTCCAGGTGCTGGGCAAATGGTTTTCCTTCTCCTCTCCACTATATAGATTTCACTGAATTCAAGATTCTTGTTACTAAAATAATTTGATATTTTTCTCTTGCTAAGAATTCTTATATTTGCCTTATGAGAAGAGAACTCTCAGCTGGTGAGATCTTCCCAATAGAACTTAGAATTACACACTGCATATCTTGCAGAATACCTCGGCAACATTTTTTAAAATTTTAATTTAATTTAATTTAATTTTGAGACAGAGTCACGTTCTATCACCCAGGCTGGAGTGCAATGGTATGATTTCGGCTCACTGCAACCTCTGCCTCTCGGGTTCAAGCGATTCACAGGCCTCAGCCTCCCAAGTAGCTGGGTTTACAGGTGCCTGCCACCAAGCCTGGCTAATTTTTGTATTTTTAGTAGAGACAGGTTTCACCATATTGGCCAGGCTGGTCTCGAACTCCTGACCTTGTGATGCACCCATCTCAGCCTTCCAAAGTCCTGGGACTACAGGCTTGAGCCATCACGCCCAGTCTTCCCGGCAACTTTTTGTAAAACAATGAGAAAACAGAGATGCATATCTTTCGTTTCCTAAAGCTGAAAAAGCTTACTAAAGCTGACTTTGTAAGTTCCTTTTTCACAGTAAATGCAGTTTTTGGCCCGTACCACACATAATATTATGGAATTTCTGTCAAGCCCTCATATACTGCAGATGGTGACCACGAAGTGTCTGATGGAACCTTGTTATTTGGTCTGTAAAGAAATTCAGATTGATATATAAAATTGTTTCCTACACAATTATATTGAGTTTTTTTTTGTCAATATTTCTTTGTTTTTCATGCATTTGGCTGTCCACAATTTTATGAATTACATGTAGTTCGATATAATATTAAACATGAAGTAACATCTTCAGTTTAGAATGTGTAAACTGGTTCCCTTCATGCCACCAAAAAAGGCTGTATCATTTTTGACTTAAATCTTGCTTGATGATAGTATTATAACCTGTATTGGTTTTATTTGGTGTTCTAAGCTGTGTTCTGTTTGTTTGAATTTAACAAATATTTCTTTGACCATTCTGTTGCTTTTAAAATTGTTGAGTCATACGGTTTTTAGATGGTTATTTTACAGAGAACATAAAATTGGGTTTTTGTTTCCTAACCGAGGAAAATTGTTCATTTTGGTCCAATTTAGTATCCTTTTTATTTATTTCATAAAATATAGAGTTGGCAATATATCTTATTTTATTATTCTATTTTAAAAATTATGATAATTTTCTTCATCTCTTTTTAATTAATCTTTTTTTACTATATTTTATTTTATGGCCTTTAGGTATTTGTTTACCTTTCACTTTTACCTTCCACGTCTTTATTTCTTATAAAATTTGAAATTGTGTCATGTTTTACTTGTGTTAGTCCATTCAGACTGCTATAATAATAATATCATAGATCGGTTAGCTTATAAACAGTACAAATTGACTTCCCACAGTTCTGGAGGATGGGATGTCTAAGATGAAGTCATCAGCAATTTTATTGTCTGCTTCCTGTTCATAGCATATTCTAGCTGTGTCCTCACATGATGGAAGGGATAAGGCAGTTTTCTGTGATCTCTTAAATAAAATCAGTAATCTCATTCACGACAGTTCCACCCTCAGGACCTAATAACCTCCCAAAAACCCCACTTTCTTATACTATCGCTCTGGGAGTATGGATTTAAATAAATGAATTTTGAGAGGACACAAATGTTGAGTCCGTCTGTAACATTTCTACCTAGGAAGATTATAATTCTACCAAATATATTTTTAATCCATTTCTTAATATATCCACTTCAGATTGTCATAGAAACTCTTGGTACTCACACAATGAAATGTGAAGATAGTAGCAAAATTATGCCATTTCCTTATCTTCCTGTTCCTTCTTCCCACATTTTCATTCTTTTATTGGCTGATATAGTATAGGGTATTTGTCTCAATCTATTGATTTTTATGTTATAAAATCTTATTTCAAAATTAGTAAGGATGCATCATTGTGTAACTGTATTTGTCATATACTTGCAGTGTTGTATTTATTCTAAATATTAATTTTAACATACATGGTTGATTTAGACACATAAAGAAAAAAATGGAAAAATGTGCTGTTGAACTATATATTTTTGTATTCACTGAAGGAGCTCTTTGAGACTCGGTTAAACATATATTTCATAGTAATTACTTTTGTATGTATAAAAAAGAAAAATAAAGTGAAATAAGGTACGTAAAGCTTCTTCAAACATGTTCCTTCCTATTTAATGAAGGAATCTTTTCAAACTCAAATTGCCCTCAATAGCATTAGTGATGTCCCATTTCTTTTTTAAAAAGTGATCAACTTTTATTTTTCATGGTTTCTTTTAAGATCATTCTGTAAATTTTGGTGCTGTTATTTTGTGATTTTATAAGAATGTGTCCAGTGAAAAATTTGTAGATAACAACCAGAAGTTATAGTGCTTCAAATTGTCCGTAATAAGTAATGAGGAATTGTGGTTATCCAGTCATGCCATGAGTAGCAGGTAATTCTGCTTGTTGCCAAATGACCAAATTGCTATGTTGCAACTGCTCGCCAACTACCAGTGGTGATATTATTGATCAAAAAATATATATTGATTTCTGAGACATTAGAATATAAATAAATGAGCTTCTTAGAATCGATGAAATACATAGCTAAATATTTATCTGAAAATTATTTTACACAACAATGATTTAAATTAAGTACTTTATTTTTAAATGAGAAATTTCACATGTAAAATTTTTGGTTTACAATCTTTTTTCCTTCAATATTTTGAATATATAATTCCAAACCTTTTGATTTTCATAGTTTCTAATGAGAAGTTACCTATTAATCATTGTTCCCATGTCTGTGATAAGTAATTTTTATCTTGATAATTTCATGTTTTTATATTACCTTAGTTCAGCAGTTTGACTATGAACTCTTTGTACTTATTTTAGTTAGGGCATTTTGGATTTGTAGATTAATGTTTAATTAAATTGAGAGTTTTCAGTCATTGTTCTTATACTATATTTTATGGTCTACTTTCTCCTTCTGAGACTCATGTTTCATGTATGTTAGCATATTGAATGTTTGTCCCACAGATCCCTCCCTGATAATGTGAAAAACTGGAATTCTCATGTCTTGCTAGTGGGAATGTATAATTATACATTATACAAATGTCTGTGAGCTGGCAAATGGAAAGCTGTACATCATACAATAGAATACTTTTTATTCAGCAACATAGAATACAATGGAATACTATTCAGCAACAAAAACGAACAAATAAGGATTCATGTTACAACATGGAAGCATCTTAAAAACTGTATGACAAGTGAAAATATGAACACGCAAAAGGCTGAATACTGTATGGTCCTGCTTATATTAAGGGTCTAGAAAATGCAGATATATAGAGGCAGAAAACAGAATAGTGTTTGCCTAAGGATTGGAGTGGAAGTAGGTATTGACTGCAAACAAGCTCAAGGGAAATGTTTTAGAAGATGGAAACGTTCATAAATTGGTTTGTTCTGATGTAGCATAATTCTATAAATCTACTAAAAGTCATTCAATTGTATGTCCACTCACAATGGATGAATTTTATATTATATAAATTATACCTCAGAAAGCCATAAGTAAAATAAAAGGGGGGGGGGGGAAGAAAAAGTAGGAAAATAAAAAAATGCTTCAATAAATTATCAAATGCCCACTTTATTCTGCATAATTTAAAATTTATTTCAAATAAAAGTTACTGAAGTAGAATAATAATTTCCAAATTATACACATTTATAAGTTTTTAGATAATGTCAAAGTTTTATGTATAGCAGCTGTAATAATTTTCATTCCTACCAGTTAAAACATAAGAATGACTACTTTTCCAAGCCTGACCATGCATTATACTGTCAAACTTACATTTTTAACATTCTGGTAGTCTAGCCATTCCTATATTTATGTAATTTTCATTTGTGTTTACCTTACCATAAGTGAGGATGTGAATCTTTTCATATATTTGAAAACAATTTGCAATTTATCTTCTGTGCAGATTTCATTGTTAACTCTGATTTTCATATTTTTTGTCATTTATTGATTTCAGGAATCTCTTTAAATATAAGAAAATTTAGCAGATATTTTGCCTACTTTTACATTTATGTTTGATTTTGGACCTAATGTCTTTCATTAAGTGTTCTAGTTTTCATTTCACTCTTGTCTTTTAACTATGTAATCCAATCTTCTCTAGTTTGTTTGCAAATGGCATACACTTATTGTACACATTTGTCATTGTTTCTTGGTATTTACAATGTGGTTTTACATTTATTTTCACTTTTATATTATTTTTCTGTGGAAGTGTTAATACAATGTGTTTTGTGATTTTGTGTTTATGCACTTTTGATGGGGACACGAGTCTGGTAATGCCTTTACCTCCACATAATATAAATAGAGCTCCTAAATCCCTCCCTCCTTGTTTATATTTATTTGATTTTCCCTGGGTCTCGATTTAAAAGGCTTATTTACTTATATTTTGATGGCTTATCTTAAGTTGATAGGGAGAAATTTTGCCCTTGTTATGCTCTAATCTGAGGTTTTCTTCTAAATTTCTTTCTGATTTTTCTGAATCTCTATTATTTATACTTGCTTTGGGAATTGTCCTCTTCCATTGAAAAGTGCTTCTTTGATAGTGGTAAATTCCAAATTAGGTTCCCTTGTTGAGCTAAGTTAAAGATTTACCCTTCAACTTACTGGATTTTATGGGTGAGTTTATATTTCCCACCTTCTAATTATTTTTTGTTAGAGTGAGAATCAGGTTTGTTTTAAATGTTACCATTCCTGTTAGGAATCCTGGCTATGGGAGAAAAATAATGCTGGTTGGTGAAACCTTATTATTCCATCACTGCTACCCCTTCTCATCTGAGGGAGTATGGCTTCCTAGAAATTAGAAACACTCCCTGCCACTTACCAGTCATCAAGCAAGCTGTACCTGCTACTCACTACTGTGCACTGTGCTTGAAAGACAGAATGTTTTATGATGATCCCTTATTTGCTTGCTTAATTTGATCAATAATGTACCATTTTTGACTGATACACTATTGATATTTCTGTATTATTCTTTGGAGATTTTTCCTTTCTTTCTCACTTTCTCTCTCTCTTCTCCAAGAGATTCCGCTCTCACTTTAGTAGAACAACCTAAGTATTTTCCTTAGGAAACCACCACTTTACTAGAAAAGGCCCGACTTCCCAGTAGGCTTTAATAACAACAAACCCCCCAAGAAATAAATGTTCTAGATACTAGTGTATTTTACCACATGAAAACATTTTTCACTGCAACTACAGAGCTGGGATAAAAGGGACATTACAATACAGCAAAAACTATCAGCTATCCATCAACAGCTCTCTGCAGAAATTGGAAGAAATGTTATTTGTACTTTTAACTTATTATGCTCCACTAAATGTAAATTGTAAGAGCAACTATAAGATGCTTTGAAAGAAGGAAGAAAAGCCCAAATGGGTGAAACATAACTCATTACCAAGAAGAAATATCTGAACTGATAAAATAAAAATTGAAGAGAAAGTTAGAGATAGTATCTAAACAAGTAGCTACAAAAGTTTCCTATGTTATATTTTTATGGTCAATATATCTGTTAATTTATCTCCTACTGAGAGAATCCTTTCCTAAGGAACCTCTATTAGGACCTTAGTTTCCTATCACTCCGTGTTCTCTGTAATATGACCATAAACCTTCTTTTGGAGCACTGATTATACTCTTCAATTCATATATTAATGCTGTGATTTGTTGTTGCTGCTGCTATGTTGCAAACTGGATCACTGAAGTGTTTTCACTTTCATATTTGAAGTTGCTCTTCTTTATTTTGGGCTTGCAATATACATTTATTGAATGAAGGAAAGAACATAGAATTCATTCCTTCATTCTTGTAAACCCAGAAATTAGGACCCAAGTTGTAGTTGAACAAACATGAGAGTAAATACATTGCAGTGGATATTTGTTGTTTTCACTACTTGCGGCATGCATTGCTGTCCTGGATGTCACCTCAATTTCCCTCGTGAATTTCTACTTCCCCTCTGTGTATGACCTGCAAGAGGCTGTCAGTGATGATTCTCTGCTCTCACATACAGAAAAGAGGCAGATACATAATAGAGAAAGACAAAGTAAGTGTCCATAAAAGAGCCAATTAGCTTCGGCTACCTAGATCCCTGAGGCTAGCTCTCTTTTTGAACATAGTTCTTAAGCTGCCTCTTTGATTATGTGAGCCAGGCTCATATCTTTCCAATAAACTTCTTTTTAACTAAGTTAGATGTAGTCTATTTCTATTGCTTGCAATAAAAGTATTTCAATTTATAATATGTGGAGGGGTAATTAGTGTTAATATAAAACAAAAAAGTTATTTTGTTTATCAATAGTCTGACTAAACAAGGAGAGAGGAATTAAAAAGGAAAAGAAAGAGAATGTAAATAATTGTTCAGTGCCATCTGAGTCAGTTATTTACAGTGTCAATTTTTTCCTAGAAATACAGTCCCAATATCAAATTATACTCATATTCAACTATAAATATTAATATATACTTTCTTCTAAGGCTCAATTATTTTAAATTGAAAATAGTATTACCTCAATGTAGGTGTATTTTGAAGATTCCAAGTAATATGTAAAACACATACATTGATGATTTTTTAAAAAAAGTACTTAGCACATACTGAGGATTCAGGATGAGCTATCATTATAAGAGGAGATGGTATAATATTTCTGGCCCTAGTCTTTATATTACCACTTTACCTCATCTCTCTTTTACCTTACCAGCTCGTCCCTTCAAGAAGAGTTGCTACTTGATTGATCAGAGTCTACAGCATTCAATGGGGCTGTAGTTTCTCTGGTGAGACAGAACACTGCATTAAAACAAGGTGTGCCCCTGAGTCTTTCACTGTCTACTTCCTGCACTTTTATCTACTGTCAGAAGGCAAGTGACCAGAAGAGAGGGTCCACCAATTTGATCATTTAGAGAGAGGGAAAAAGTAGAAAGAAGGAAGACTTATTTAAGCCTGATAGTCTGAGCAAGAGGTTCTCAAACTTTAGAGAAGCACCTTGAGAGCTTATTAGAATGCAGATGGCTTAGCCTCCACTGCAGTTTGTTGGATTTAATAGCTCTGAGATGGGGGCTAGGAATTTGCATTTCTAATCAGTTACTATGTGATGCTGATCCTTTCTGGTCCAGGGGTGCCTTGGAGATCTGAAATCTTTAAGAACCACTGATGCTATTTATCAAAAATCTTCACTGGAACTTCCACGTACTTGCCAAGATACAAAAAGTTGATATTTTTATTTTTTTCCATATTTGCTCATTCATATATATGAATGAATATATATGTATATATTCATTATCTGTGAAGTCATGAAAAGAAGTTAGAGTGAATGGTAGGACTAAAAAATGCTAAAATGACAAATCAAAAATGTCATAATACATTCAAAAATACACTATCATATTTTATTGTATCTAAGATGTCATGACTGGAAGATATGCCATGAAGGAAAACATTTCCCTGCCAATTAAGCTGTGAAACAATATTTTGTTACCTCTTACAGCTTTTATTTTAATCTTATTAAAAGAATGGTTTTAGGTTAATGTAAACACATATTTTTATCATCTATTATTTTCTTTTTTTTTTTTTTTTTTTGAGACGGAGTCTTGTTCTGTTGCCCAGGCTGGAGTGCAATGGCATAATCTCGGCTCACTGCAAGCTCCACCTCCCGGGTTCACGCCATTCTCCTGCCTCAACCTCCCAAGTAGCTGGGACTACAGGCACCTGCCACCTCGCCTGGCTAATTTTTTTCTATTTTTAGTAGAGACGGCATTTCACTGTGTTAACCAGGATGGTCTTGATCTCCTGACCTCATGATCTGCCTGCCTCAGCCTCCCTAAGTGCTGGGATTACAGGCGTGAACCACCATTCCCGGCCTTATTATCTTCATTCAAACATAAAAAGCAAAATATAAATCAAATAGTTATTTAAGATGTTCTTAAACTTCTTATACAATTCCAAACAATTGAAGTTTGGACTTCAATTCTCTTTTCTACTCATAAAAATTACAGTCTAAATTTTTCCACACAATGGCCTCCAGTGTGCCCTCAAGAGCATTGGGCCCTACCCTAGCAGTAGGGGCTGCAACTGTGATACAATGTTTCCTTTTTGGTTTGTTTATTTTTTTTTTTTCAACTTTTGTTTTAAGGTCAAGGGGTACATGTGCAGGTTTATTAAATGCATAAATTACATTGTTATGGGGATTTGTTATACAGATAATTTTTAATGCAAATAATAAGCATAATACCCCAGGTAGTTTTTCAGTTCTCACCCTCTCCCACCCTCTATCCTCAAGTAGGCCCTGGTGTCTATTATTTCCTTCTTTGGGTCCATGTGTACTCACTGTTTAGCTCCCAGTTATGATGCGATATTTGGTTTTCTGTTCCTGTGTTAATGTTTAGGATAATAGCCTCCAGCTCCATCCATGTTGCTGCAAAGGATATGATTTTGTTCTTTTTAATAACTGCAAAGTATTCTATGTTATACATGCGCCACTTTTTCTTTATCCAATTGATGGGCATATAGGTTGATTCCACATTTTTGTATTGTGAACAGTACTGTGATGAACATATGGATGCATGTATCTTTATGGTAGAATGATTTATATCCTTTTTGGTATATACCCATTAAGGGGATTTTGGGGCCAAATAGTAGCTCTGTTATAAGTTCTTTGAGAAATCTTCAAACTGCTTTCCACAGTGGCTGAACTAATTTGCATTCCCACAAGCAGTATATAAGCTTTTCTTTTTCTCCACAACCTTGTTAGCATGTGTTGTTTTTTGACTTCTTAATAATAGCCATTCTGACTAGTGTAAGTTTGATATCTCAGTGTGGTTTTGATTTGCATTTCCCTAATGATTAGTGATATTGAGCATTTTTTTGGTATGATTTTCCTGAAAGAGTGTTCCACTGGAGGATTTTCCGTTGGAGTATTGACACCCATTCTGGAAGTTTGCTATTGAGGTTTTCTTGATCTTACTACAAAGTATTAATTGGCTTTCTATCAACCACCAGGAATTGTTTTGTTGACTAAAACCTCTTCATGTTTTAGTCAACGAAACATTTATATACCACTTTTTGTGCAATCATAAAACAAAACGATGTTTTTTATATAAAATGCATTGAATATTAGGTCAGAATGGCTGCCTGACTGACAGTGATTGTAAGATGCCATAAATTATAAGACAAATCCCAATTTCAGTAATGTTAAAATATGAAAAGAAACCATGTGTCTTTTTTTTTTTTTTTTGAGATGGAGTCTCGCACTGTCTCCCAAGCTGAGTGCAGTGGCGCGATCTCGCCTCACTGCAACCTCCGCCTCCAGGGTTCAAGCAATTCTCCTGCCTCAGCTTCCTGAGTAGCTAGGATTACAGGCACCCACCACCATGCCCAGCTAATTTTTCTTTTCTTTTCTTTTTTTTTTTTTTTGTATTTTTAGTAGAGGTGAGGCTTCACTATATTGGCCAGGCTGGTCTCAAACTCCTGACCTTGTGATCCAGCCACCTTGGCCTCCCAAAATGCTGGGATTGCAGGTGTGAGCCACTGTGCCAGGCCTCCATATGTCATATTCCTAATAAAATAAGTTTCCCTAATTTTCAGTTTCAGCAAATCAGTAAGATGCCACCACCCATTTCTCCTCCCTTTTGCAGTTATCTACGAAGCACCAGGTCACTTCTTTCAATTCTTTTGTATTTTAGCACAATTGCTGCCATAAATTCTGCTAAATTCAATTTTCATGTAATTTCACTGTCGTCTTTCTTTAATTCTTTAGCAATGATCTTATGCTATGATTGACCTCTTACATGAACTCCCAACTTAACATTAATAACTACATTTAATTCCCAATCTTAACTTTAAACATTCCATGCCTCTAACTTCACCTTTAATCTTTCAGTCATGTTTTATAGTATCGTATTTCCTACTTTTTGTGTTAATACTTTGATGAACAAGCACTTATCTCTACTACATCCTTCATTATTGATTTCATACTATCCTCACAAACCTCACATCACCAATCCTTCCTTATCTAACTTAGGTTTCATTCATATCATTATACTCACTCCCTTGCATAATTCCTCAACTTATTTCCCTCATTCTATCATGGTTTTACTCAGTTTATATGCTGAGCAACTATGTGGAGTAAACTAATGGCCCACTCTGAACCTGTGCCTGAACAGCTGAAAGTGATTGGAGAAAAATGCACAACTCTGTGAAAAGCTGGGTTCTGGCTGCCGCCTTTTTCTTGTGCCTTATTGTTTTGCTTTCTCTTTTTCCTTCTTTCCTTTCTCTTGGATTATACTCATTGGTATAAAAACTTATAACATTTTCTATAAAAAATAACCTCGCTTGATCTACATCCCTTAGAGCTACTGTCCCATTTCTCTGTTCTCTTTTATGGCTACCCTCCTAAAAAAATTAATATTCAATATCTCTAATTATTCTTCAAAAAAAGTTTCATTAGAAAGCCTATGTTTCTAGATATTATAAAATGTATACTTATAAATTGTTGATATGCAACTGATGTAATCACCCAAGAGGTTCACCTTGCATACTGCCCAGGCAGAGTCGATTTATCAAGACAGGGGAATGACAATAAAGAGTAATTCACTTAGATCCTGCTGTATGGGAGACCAGAGTTTTATTATTATTCAAATCAGTCTCCCATAGCATTTGGAGATCAGAGTTTTTAAGGACGTCTCGATGGGTAGGGAGAAGCCAGTGAGCTAGGAGTGCTGATTTGTCGGTGATAAAATCATAGGGAGTCAAAGCTGTCTTCTTGCGCTGAGTCAGTTCCTTGGGGGCCACAAGATCAGATGAGACAGTTTACAGATCTGGGTGGTGCCAGCTGATCCATCAAGTGCAGAGTCTGCAAAATATCTCAAGCACTGATCTTAGGAGCAGTTTAAGGAGGGTCAGAATCATGTAGCCTCCAGCTGCATGACTCCTAAACCATAATTTCTAATCCTGTAAATATTGTCAGTCCTACAGAGGCAATCTAGACACCAAGCAAGAAGGAGGTCTGCTTTGGGAAAGGGCTGTTATCGTCTTTGTTTTAAACTTTAAGTTTCTCCCAAAGTTAGTTTAGCCTATGTTCAGGAATTAATAAGAACCACTTGGAGGTTAGAAGCAAGATGGAGTCAGATCTCCTTCACTGTCTCAGTCATAATTATGTAAAGGTGGTTTCACTGAGAGTTAAAAAGTTCTTACGAGGGTAAAGAGTTAAAATTCTGATTAATATATGGCAATTAAAATGAGATAAGAGGGAAAATGACTCTATATGTACAGTATAAGAAAAGTAAAATATGCTTTTGGTAAGTAAGGTTATATGACACATAACAATACTCTTTTTATGCTTTTAATCTTACAACTCTACCAAAAGAGACATCAGAGTCATTTTCTCTTTTAAAATACAAATTGTATTTTCATTTTATTTATCTTCTGATATGGTTGATCACTTGCTTCTCATTTTTATGGGGACATTTTTATTGACACATAATAGATGTACATATTTTGGGGGGCTCTCTTTATACTATTTTCTTCATTGAATTCTTCCAATGCATAATTATCCCCCTGCATCACTTTTCACTTTTTCTAAAAATTTTGTGCTTATCTCTCCCATTATCCTGACCTTTAAACATAGATTGTTCTAGGTCTATATCTGAGGTATTTAATCTAGCCTCACTGTCACAAATATTGTTTTTATTCTGATAATTTCCAAATTTATGTCTCCAGCACAGACTTATCTCCTGAACTCCAGAGATGTATATTCAACTTTATACTCAATATTTCCTAATGTGTATATCTAATACTACCTCAAAATTGAAATGCCTTAAAATCTCCTTTTCTACTGCCCTGTTTCCCCAGATTGGTTTCTCTTACAGACTTGGCTCTCAGTTAGTGGCAAATTTATTCTTCCTGTTACCAGGCCCAGGAACTTAGTCATTCTTGACTTCATAAACTTCATCATATTCGACATCCAATCTACCAGCAAATATCTATAAAGTCCACATTTACAATATATATAGTTTCTGACTACTTCCACTCTTTTACTGCTAACACTTTGGTCTAAATTCACTGCTATTTCTGACAGATTATTACAAAGTTTTAAGTGGTATTTCTCCTTTCACCTTTGCTCTTGCATGAGTTTATTCTGTACAACGTAGGAGTATCTAAAAATCGAAGTCTGTCATTAATGTTACTGCCTCCAAGCACTCCAAGTATTATCTTGCTTAAAATAGGGGAAAAATATCATATAAACATCTGCAAGAACTAAATAATCTGACATCCTACCTCACCACTGTTCTAAATTGTCTCCTATATTCTTCCTCTTGCTCACTTAGCTCTAACTAAAAATATCTTCTTATAATGTGTAACTTCAAAGCCACCTATATTACTATAATATTTTTCCTTTAAAACATAATACTGCTTGACCTACATAGCTTATTTTTATTGGCACAATTAACAAAACAGTTATGACCTGAGAAATCTCAAGCTGAAATTTGTTGTAGATTGGTTCCAGGTTGGTAGACCCTTGAGCTGCATGGAAGAAGGAGATCCAATTCCTCTCTGGAGAAAGTCATATTCAAAACAGGTCTCCAAGAATTTCACATAAAGTTTCATTGAAATTTACATCAAATGTCATCACCAGAAAAAGCACCACAGAAACAACATACAACACAACCTTTCCTAAAAAGAATTCAGGTATTGAAATCATCAGATGCAAAATATAATATCTGCATATAAAAAAGAGAAAAGAGGACATTGAAATTATGAGTAGAAATAGATGACTGAAAAAAAAAAAAAAAAAAAGACCAGGTAGTTTTGACTGGGGACAAAGGGATCTCTTAGGAAAAAAAAGAACAATAAAACTAATTAGGGAGAGAGTACCCCTCAATGGAGGAAATATCAGATTGTACAATTACACAAAATACAACACAATGCGATGAAATGTAAAAGAATATATAAAAGAAAGGTTAAAATACATTGAAGACAGAGGAAGAAGTACTCTTGTCGCTCAGGCTGGAGTGCAATGGCGGGATCTCGGCTCACGGCAACCTCCGCTTCCTAGGTTCAGGCAGCCTTCCGAGTAGCTGGGATTACAAGCATGCACTACCAAGCACAGCTAATTTGTATTTTTAATAGAGACGGGATTTCTCCATGTTGGTCAGGCTGGTCTCAAACTCCCGACCTCAGGTGATCTGCCTGCCTTGGCCTCCCAAAGTGCTGAGATTTCAGGCATGAGGCACCGTGCCCAGCTAAAGATTTTTATAACTGAAAGTAAACAAATTTTCAGAAAAAGAAAATCATACATATCTAGGAGAAATAAAAATAGATCCTGTCAAATACATCTCAAAGTGAAAATTTATATGATTCATGTTAAAGAGTTGATCTTTGCAGAAGGCAAAAAGAAAAGACAATCTATTAGGTGGAAGTATATCAAGTTGCTTTTTTTTTTTTTTTTTTTTTTTTTTAGTAGTTTGAGTATAGATAGCTACAATTTTATATATGGTTCTATTAGAAGCAGAATGTATCCGAGTCACCTGGCACCAAAGTATGTTACCAGTGGCGAACCCATACAGGTCTGCAGCAACCTAAATTCTTGCCTCCTTCCAAGAAAGAATTCTGCTGAGGGGCATAAGGCAGGAGAGAATGAGGCAAGTTTTAGAGCAGGAGTGAAAGTTTATTAAAAAGTGTTAGAACAGAAATGAAAGGAACTAAAGTAGACTTGGAAGAGGGCCAAACAGGCAACCTGAGAGACCAAGTGCACTGTTTGACCTTTGATTTGGGGCTTTATACCCTAGCATGCTTCCTAACAAAACAAGTATGTCTGGAGAAACCTAAAGTTCTAAAGCCAGGATGGAAGCTTTTGTTACGCAAATTGAAATCTTCAAATTACTGAAAGAAAAAATAGAAATAATAATAGAAAAAAAATAGGGGAAAAATATTTAGCTGATTTGGGTGTGGTACTAGTTTCTTAGATAAAATGCCAAAATCATGATCCAGGAAAGAAAGATGGAATAAATTGGTGTGTATTTGTTTGCTAGGGCTGCCTTAACAAATTACCACAGATTGGATGATTTAAACATCTGAAATTTATTTTCTTACAGTTCTGGAGGCTGGAAGTCAAAATGTCCGCAATGTTGGCTTTTTGTGAGAGTCAGCAGGGAAGAATGTATTCAAGGTCTCTCTCCTGGCTTGTAGATGGCAATCTTCTCCCAGTCATCTCACCTCTCTATTTGTCTGTGTCCAATTTCCTCTTCATATAAGGACAGCAGTCATATTACATTATGTTCTTACTGATAGAAATTGGAGCTATGTACTAGGGTTACTCTATAGCTACATTTCCAAGGTTGAAGAAAAAGCAAAAGAGGGTAATTTCTCTATACATGTTTTCAATCAGCTGGTGATCCACAGTCAGGGACCAACAAGGACCAGCAGGGATGCTTGTGCCTAGCTAACTGTGAGTGTTTCTATTTTGTGTTACTTCCCTGGGGATGAATGGAGGAAGAAATTTGACCTTTTTTTCTGGCAATCATAATGGCATGAGAAGTCCCAGTTTAACATCAAAGTCAATTTGAGAGTAATGTATGCAAGCAATAACACTTCAATTTGTGGCTCTGATGAACCCTGAAATAATGAACAAGGAAATGATATTGCCTAAGAGAAGAGCAAATCAGGAAACTGGTTTTGACACATTATCCCAAGCTCTGATCTCTGGCCCTACTTGTAAGGTTTTATGTACAAATAAACCTACTTGTAAGGTTTTATGTACAAATTGAATGAGGTCTGATATAAGCTCCTCTACACACTTTTAGCTCTTAAATTTTTTTGGTTACTGTAACACCTGTGTATTGCTCAAGCTCTTTGCCTTCCTGATTCTCTTCTGGCAGACTCCTTAACCTGTAATATGGAACAACTGAACATAGTATCTATAAAGGGGACTTTGAAGTCCTAATATGTCACGTTATAAATTAAGAGATATAAGAGTGAGTGTTTCTATGACTAGCCCCTAAAATCAGGTTATTGTTGTCAGTCTTCATTACACTCAAAAGAATTGTACGACTTGTTGCAACTCTAGTAGGAAATTAAATGGGCAGGATGAAAGTCCGTTCTTTCTTTCCCATTGTAGACTAATTTCCCCAGTCTAAGCAGAAGTATCTGAGAGCAGAATGGCACTCTTCACAAACTTAGTAGACCAATCATTCAAATATTGCCGTCTGTTGCCGTGTGGTGAATTGTGGAGATGACACACATTTAGCCTTTGAAAAAAGGGCATGTAATTGCATAGCGTGCCATGAAATCCATTTAAATCTGGCAAATGTACTGCAATGCTTTGTTAGCAATTATAAATTCACAGTGGTAGGTGATAGGAATAGAGACAGAAATGGGATGTCAGGAAAAATGAGGATCACTTGCTGGTAACTGTCAAATTAGTTGCCAAAATCTAACAGTTTGAGTTTCATTGTGGTATTAGTGTTATTGCTTAGAAACTAGCAGTTAATTTTTATACCCCTTTGCTATCCCTACCACTGTTCTCATGAAGCAAACAGATTTAGTTTCTAATGCATAGAGCGATACCATCATGAAAAAGGGTATTTCTCTAAAGGCAATGATAGGAAAGAATGTATTCTTTCTAACATTATCACATTTTAAACTGCTTCAACAGGAACATAATCAGGAGAGTCAAAACAGAAAATATTTTGCCACTTAAGTGTAACTGTCCAATATATGGCATAGTGCGTGAGTGTGGTGTTCCTGTTTGAAAGACACCAAACAAGTGTCAGACAAGTGGTGGGGCACATAGAAACAGAACTCGTAAGTTCTTAGAAAGTGAGAATGGTAATGCTAACCCAGTAAAAGTATACATTTTACACGGCCTTTAATTCATAAGTACCATCTTTGTTATTTTTTTAGTCAAATATAAGAATGTAGTCAAACTGCATGTCTCAAAAACATGGATCATTTTGCCCCTCCTGACATGGGCAAGTTCCATGATTGCTACCCAATTGGGTAGTAGCAAATGGGTTTAATAGGTGAGGCAACATAGTGCACTTTAAGTAAATCTCCCAAACACATTTTAAAGCCCAAGTAATTTATATGTAAATATTATTTGTTTATGCAATTGTTGGAGTGTACCAGAAAAACTTTAATGAAATTATTTTGTTTTTTCTATTTTTCCTATGCTAAATTCTTAATCAGCTCTCTGTCTTTCCTGAGCACCCTGATGCAGTGCCCATCCACTCCTCCAAAAACTTCCCTCAGAAATAACTACCTAAAAATGACCTCTTATTCTTTTGTGCCACCACACATCCTCAACTCTTTCTTTTTCTTTAATTTTGTATTTGAAAATACCTTCTCCTTTCCAATTCTCTCCCAACACGTTTTTCTATATTTCTTCCTCAAGAATCTGTAGATGATGACAATAATTGCCAAATGAATAATATATGGAGAAAAATGTGATTAGCTCAGATGCCAGTCCCATTTTTATTGCAAACCAGCAACTTAAATTACATTGAAATAGGCCATTCTTTTATTTCTGGATTTGAATAAAGTACATCTTTATTCAGAACTCTGATCAGAAAATGAGTCTTAGATAGCCTATTATCTAATTTTGAGAGTACATGAAAAATAAATTAGACATTTTCTCAGTATAGTGAAATCATATTTCAAATGATGCACCTGCAAGACTAGAGTTGATCGTTGAGCTTACATATAAGCATTCTTCTGTAGAATTTTCAGTAATCTAATGGCAATCCGCAATGATGAATTGAAGCTTGTGGTGAACTGAAAAGCAGGATGAGCTCATTAATCATTTCAATACAGTATCTGTCACAGGTAACTTTAGAATTATCTATTTCCTTCTCATATCTGAAAAGGCTTAGTTGTTAGATGACTATTGATAAAATGTCATAGTGAAAAAATATCTCAAATTGAAGTATACCTGCTTTGATATAAGGTACTTGAATTATAAAAGGAGAGCAATGTTTGATATTATATTAACTCAAGAACAAGCCTACATTTATATGAAATTAAAACAAAGACTTGAAATAAATTAGATATGAATAACATTCTTTTTAACAGAATAAAGGAACCACAGCATAGATACTGAAGTAATATGCTGATAACTCCCAAATCTGAATATTAAGCCTTGATCTGATTCCCAAATCTGGATTTTAAGCCCTGAGCTCTCATCAGAATTCCAGCCTCATCATCTAGCTGTCTATGCCATCTCTGCAAGGATGCATACTAAGTAGCTCAAACTTAATGTAACTGAAAGGGAGCTTTCACCTTTAGTTTTCAAACTTGCTTCTGCCTCAGCCTCCCAATTCAGTAAGGATACCACAGTCTATCTTTTAGCTTAAACCAAAAATCATCATTCTAACCATGTGATATGGTTTGGCTCTGTCTCCACCCAAATCTCATCTTGAATTGTAGCTCCCATAATTCCCACATCTTGTGTGAAGGAACCGGTAAGAGATAATTGAATCATGGGGAGGGTTTCCCCCATACTGTTCTCATGGTAGCGAAAAAGTCTCAGGAGATCTAATGATTTTATAAGGGGTTTCCCCTTTTGCTTGGCTGTCATTCTCTTTTTGCCTGCTGCCATGCAAGACGTTTCTTGCTCTTCTGCCATGATTTTGAGGCCTCCCCAGTCATATGGAACTGTGAGTCCATTAAACCCCTTTTCCTTTATGAATTATCCAGTCTCTGGTATGTCTTTATTAGCAGTGAAAGAATGGACTAATACACTGTGATTATGTTTGTTTACTCTCTTTTCATTTCCAACCCATAAACAAGTCATGTAGACCCACTTCCACTATATATCCACGTACTTCTTATCATTCCTACTATGGTTATCCTAATTCAGGTCATCAAGATTTTTTAGCAAGATCATGGTAAGAAGTCATTTCAGTAATTCTCCTGCTTCTCTTGTCGGCTTCTGTTTTCCACATTATAATGTAACTTATGGTTTAATATTGTGTCATACTCTATAGACTTAAAATCCACACATATCCTGGCTCCTGCTAAATGTTCAGAATTCACATTGAGCCACTCTCTCCCTTAATTATTGGGTTCCAAAATTACTGGAATTCATTTGTTTCATTGACTATCACAGGCTTCTTCCCAGATTTAGGTCTTAGCAAAACTATTCTCTGCATAGAATATGCTTCTGTTTGACTTTGGAAAGGTGGCTCCTTCTTGCCATTCAGATCTTTGTTAAATGTCAGTTTACCACAGAATCCTTCCCTGATATCTCAAACTATTGTAGACACATGAATGATCTCTATCACATTCATCTATTTTAATTTTCTACAAAGCACTTACCACTATCTGATATTTTCTGAAATATTTACTTATTTCCATTGTTTAATCTCCCCTTACTAGAATGTAAGCTCCATTAGAGCATGGATCTTCTTTGTTCACTCTTCTATCCTCAAAGTATACAAGAGCAATTGATGTATATGGGCATTCTAGAAGTATTTACCAAATAAATTGGTTATTTTAGTACACATTTTCAGTTGTGTAAGTATCATTACTCTGGTAAATATAAACCAGGCAGGAAACCATTCAGAAAAATAATATAAATGCTGAACATAGTTACCAACATGATGTTTCAGAAATTAGATTCATTTTGTGTCCCACGTTTGACATGAGTTGGAATATTTGCAAGTTTAATCTTATCTTTTTGGATTGTAAAAATTTTAACATAACAATAGTAAATACATCCATATGTTAGAAAACATTATGCTCCATGGAATGGTTTAGGTGCTATACACATGTTAACACATATAATCTTTGTAACACTCTAACAATAAAAATTGTTATTTTATAGATGTAGAAACTAAGACACAGAAATATTAATCAACTGGCCCAAGGTCATATGACTAACAATGAGCAGATTTGGGAGTCAAACCTAGGCAGCCTATATTACTTGTGTTTATAAACTCTGATCTACTTTGCCTTTTAACCTTGAAGTGCAACTTGTATCATTTGACTGACACTCAGCTATCACATATTGACAAGTCATCTTGTTAAAGGCAAAGTCTTAAATATTTCAGATGGAAAGACAAATATTATGCAATTCTATCCCACATACAGCTTTTATTCTTGATGGGCTAGCAAAAAAGTTAACAATCAGTGTGAAGCCAATTACAATGAGTATGGAAAATATTCAATAAATAGAAGTATATGAGCTAAGTGGAGACATAGTAACACATAGGAAGGGCCACTGTGAAAGGGAATTTGTCAGTCACAGAATCCTAGAAGACCTTATGTCTGAGGTAAATCTAAGAAAGTCAGTAGGTGTTACCTCAGATAAGAGCAGGCATGTTTGAGGCAGAGGAATGTAGCTGATAGTAAGGCCTAAAATCAGGGTTCAACCTGACATATATTTTGTGTTACAGACATACACTGCAGGATAGTTATTCTCAATGTAACTTATTCTCACTGGCTTTCAGTAACATGTTCTCATGATAGTCAACTTTCTAATTCCTATATTCAGTAACCTGCCTGACCTACTGATAACAAAACCAACTATAGGTCATTGCACTAGTAGGCAATGACAATTATCTAAATAAATAATTTTAAAACTTGTGCAAATAAGCAAGTTTAAAACACTTAAACAATTGAATTAATTTAAGCAATATAACTAATTTCAAAATCCTAAATGGAAACATTATTGTTTCTTAATGAAATTGTTTATAAAAAAACTTTTTTTAGGTTGAACAGTAACCAATAATAATGACAATTAATATTTCCAAGGTAACTTAAATTGAGTTTTACTAACTCCCCCTCAAGCAACCTCAATTTGTTTTCTGAACAAATAAATGATAAATATTGATATAATAAACATCAAAATAATCATTATAAGCTTCAAAACCATTTTTTAAAATTGTAGTCTGTGATATCTGTGAACTACTTTGTAATATTGTTCCTAAGAAAAAGTAATTCTACTCATCTCAAATTGTCTGTGTGTGTGTGTGCGTGTGTGTGTGTGCGCGCGTTTTTTTGATGAACAATTTTGGAATCAGAAAAATCAGATATACTACATGTATTTCCTTTTATTTAATGTCCTATCATCACAGAGAAACTCTTGGTAGCTACATTAATCAAATAAGATAAAAATAAAAATAATATTGGAATAAGATCTGTCTATTAGATTTCAGGAAATCATTAGAATGTTAGATTCTAGTTATAAAAACCTTTAGAATGGTTAATTTCCTTTTGTGTATTAGTTTATTTTTATATATTAATATGTGATTGAAGAAGAAAGTGGAGCAGTTCATCTCTTTACTACTTATTGGTTCATTTATTTTCAAGATAGGAGGATCTATCTAATGATTAACTGCACAATTCTTCAGCAACTATAGTTGTTGCTAAAAACATCCCATCAGAAACTTGAAAGAAAATTTACAGACATTTATCAAAGTTCCTATTTGGAGTCTAAAGAAACAATAAAGTGGATATTGACTTCTCTTGAGCAATGGATCAGAATTTATTGACCCAAAGGGAGAGTCAATATTTACCTTGACTCTCATTCTATGGTCAGTGAAATGTAAAATTTCAAATGTTATTTCTAATAAAAAAACCTTGAAATCTATTACATGATGACACTGTTTAAAAAGCATTTAACAAAATATGTGCATTATACAAAACTGTAATATATAAAATATTCATAGTAGAAAAAATACTTTGTCAATTATAATTTCCCATCAAAAGGAAAACAGCTGTTAATATTTTGGTGTACTTAATATTAGTCATTTTCCTATAAAATTATTTGATTTTGTTTATATGTGTGAATTTTGATTTAAAATAGGCAAAAATGAAAAATGTAGTTTGACATACATCCAAGCCTTAAGAGCCATTGTATATCTCTACCGCCTCTTTGTTTTCTCTCTGCCACAAGATCAGCATGTCTCATATAGAGCCTTTTCCTTTGCCGTAGATGCAGAGTAGGAAGACATATAGAAGGAGGAAGCATCAGCTACTCACAGATGTTGACATGTAATGTGTTACGGAATAAGTCACTGAGATTTTGAGCTGTTGATACTGTACAAAAGTGACTAATACACTCAAGTGTATTATAAACAAATTGTTATTTCAGAAACTGTGAGATGAGATTTCATTCTACTTACAAGATATAAAGTTAGCCTGCCACAATTTTATTTATACACATTGACAGGAAACACTAGGGCCCTTTGTTGGAGACGAAGACTGTTTATTACTTATGGCAGAAACAGAAGCCAAAGCAGTCTCTTTAGTTTATCAAACCCCATTCACCACAAGGCCATGTAATAATGTCCAGATGGTACCTGTACATGCAGAGAGCTGTATTCCAGCAGAGGTACTCCCAAATTAGGAAACTTTAATCTAGTATAGGGCTGCTGATGACCTGCTCAACTTCCCCTCCCTAGAGAAAGAGTGATCTTAGTTTTATTCTAGATTGTAAGCAATTCTTTTTGAAGCAGAGGAGGAAGACTAAATGTCATAGAACATCAGGGGCGTGGGGAGCAGACTCTATCTTGATTACATTCCTCTGCCTTCTGATGCAGAAAAAGAAACCATCTCCAGTTTCCAAGAGTGTTTTAATAACAAACTTTTTTAAAAAAAAATATTGTCAGTTCTTTTGGCTCAGGGGACCCAGATCATTCAGAAATGTAAGATATTCAAGGAGGTAAGCCAATAAGCAACTTCAGCAAGTCTCAAGATACAAAATCAATGTGCAAAAATCACAAGCATTCTTATACACCAATAACAGACAAACAGAGAGCCAAATCATGAGCGAACTCCCATTCACAATTGCTTCAACCTAGGAATCCAACTTACAAGGGATGTGAAGGACCTCTTCAAGGAGAGTTACAAACCACTGCTCAAGAAAATAAAAGAGGACACAAATGGAAGAACATACCATGCTCATGGATAGGAAAAATCAATATTGTGAAAATGGCCATACTGCCCAAGGTAATTTATAGATTCAATGCCATCCCCATCAAGCTACCAATGACTTTCTTCACAGATTGAGAACTAACTACTTTAAAGTTCATATGGAACCAAAAAAGAGCTCCTTTTGATCTAGCCATCCCATTACTGGGTATATACCCAAAGGATTATAAATCATGCTGCTATAAAGACATGCACACGTATGTTTATTGCGACACTATTCACAATAGCAAAGACTTGGAACCAATGCGAATGTCCATCAATGATAGACTGAATTAAGAAAATGTGGCACATATACACCACGGAATACAATGCAGCCATAAAAAAGGATGAGTTTGTGTCCTTTGTAGGGACATGGATGCAGCTGGAAACCATCATTCTCAGCAAACTATGGCAAGGACAAAAAACTAGACACTGCATGTTCTCACTCATAGGTGGGAATTGAACTATGAGAACACTTGGACACAGGAAGGGGAACACCACACACTGGAGCCTGTCGTGGAGTTGGGGGAGGGCGGACGGATAGCATTAGGAGATATACCTAAGGTAAATGACGAGTTAATGGGTGCAGCACACCAACATGGCACATGTATACATATGTAACAAACCTGCACGCTGTGCATATGTATCCTAGAACTTAAAGTATAACAATAATAAAAAAAAAAGCTATTCAAGGAGGATTGTCTCTCACCACATATATGCACAGGCACCTACCTACACGTTTGAATGTAACATTTTATGTAATATATG
Organism: Piliocolobus tephrosceles; assembly: GCF_002776525.5. Lineage (NCBI taxonomy): Eukaryota > Metazoa > Chordata > Mammalia > Primates > Cercopithecidae > Piliocolobus > Piliocolobus tephrosceles. The sequence continues at coordinate 71,804,153 of NC_045443.1, read as the reverse complement.
CACATTTACATTTGTATATTCTATATGCATATCCCTGTTTTTACATAATTAAGATCATATTTTTAATACTATACATACTGTTGTTTACTCTATGTCACCTAATAAGAGATAATGTACCTTTTCCAAACATTTTTATGTTCTTTGAAAATACAATTTTAGTGATTGTTTATCATATTATGGTGTGACAGAATCATATAATACAACTAATAATCTCTATTATTAAATATGTAGTTTACAAATATTTACTAATATATAATGCCATAAAAATAGATACTTCATGTACTATGTCTTCACATTCTGTTGATCTTGGAAGTTTGAATTAAGAAGGGAAATCAGATATCACTTTTTATGATTATTTTCCCTGACTGAATACTGTTATGACATTTTCCTAATCTGCTCACATAATGAATATATTTCTCATAAGTATACAATGAACCAGAGATAAATAATATTGGGCATCAAAATCAATGAAAAATACTTTAAATTTCTATTACACTAAACTTTGTTTCCTTACATGTATTCCTTGAACTGATGACTTTTATTGTCTCACTCTTCCAATAAGCTTTAATGAGTTATAAATCAGTAGAAGATAAATATCACATATTAGATATTATGTCATTGAAGAAGAACTAATAATAATTTATCCTTGCCACTCATGGGTAGTGGAAATGTGTATGCCTAAGTCATAGTTTAGAGTAGCTATTGTACACATTGGTGTTGCTCATCTAGACATCTAGAGTCTCATAAGAACTCAGCAGCAATCAAGCTGTCAGCCAGCCAAACACATCTGAAGTAGGGTAGCCAGATAAAATGCAGGTCATCTGGTGAAACTGGAACTGCAGGTAAACAACATCTTTTTGAGTATAAGTGTTCTCAAATATTGCATGGGACGTGATTTTAGTAATAAAATACTTGCTGTTTATCTGAACTTCAAATTTAGCTGAACATTTTCTAATTTTCTTTGATAAATATGACAATACCAGTAATAAGCAAGAAAGTTTAGGTGCTATGAATTCACCATAAATTGTTCACAGATAGAAATTTTAGGATATTTTAAATTCACAAGCATAAAATAATTATAGTTCTTTTCTGTGTATATGTCCGATGCGGATTTATATTTTGGAATGGAATTGGCTAAAATATAACTTGTTCTTAGTCTGACTAGAGGGTTAGCAATTTTCTTTTTTTTTTTTTTTTTTTTTGGGACGGAGTCTTGCTCTGTCGCCCAGGCTGGAGTGCAGTGGCCGGATCTCAGCTCACTGCAAGCTCCGCCTCCCGGGTTTACGCCATTCTCCTGCCTCAGCCTCCCGAGTAGCTGGGACTACAGGCGCCCGCCACCTCGCCCGGCTAGTTTTTTGTATTTTTTAGTAGAGACGGGGTTTCACCGTGTTAGCCAGGATGGTCTCGATCTCCTGACCTCGTGATCCGCCCGTCTCGGCCTCCCAAAGTGCTGGGATTACAGGCTTGAGCCACCGTGCCCGGCCGCAATTTTCTTAATCTTCCTAATGAACTGGCTTTTTGTTTCAGTGATTTTCCTCTATTGTTCCTTGGATCCCTCTTTTATTGATTTCCACTTTGATCTTCATTATTTTCTTGCTTCTACTTACTGCTTATTTAATTTGCTCTTCTTTTTCTAATTTATTTCTTTATTGAACGCTGAAGTCTTTTAAAATTTAAAAATCTTTTACTTTTTCTAATATAGCAAATACATATAGGTGACAAAAATACTTGTTCCACAAGTATTGCTTTGGTGACATTCTGTAAGTTTCAATATATTGTGTTTACATTTCCATTCAGTGCAAAATACTTTCTAATTATCCTTTTGATTTCTTTTTTAACCCAGGGTTGATTTAGTTTCCAGACAATGTGGATTTTTATGAGATCTTTCTATTGTTGATTTCTATTTAAATTTCATTTGAAGTCAAAGACCATAATTTTTGCTGTTATTTATAAAAAGACTATAGTTGTTACTGTTGTTTGTAAGCCTTCTCCAGAAGGCATGTGTTGAACATTAAAGAACAGCACGGCAAACCCTGCCTGGATGAACCCCAACCTAAGAGTCTAGGGATCTGAGATGAGGTTCTGTAACAGTTACTCAGTATGTGACCTTGGGAAGAAAGCCTTTTCTTCTGGGCCTCAGTCTTCTTACCCATGTGGTGTCACAGTTGGACTACGTGGTCTTTAGCATCAAGATTCTAGGGTGCTTTTAACCTATTTCATCAATTCCGTGGTGTGCAAGCTCTATTTCTGGGGAAAGACCATGATGTTTACATCTTGAATCTTTTTAACTTTGTCGAAACTTAACTTTAGGCCAGAATATGATCAATCTTAGTAAATAGTTCATGTGCACCTAAAAAGCAATATTTATTTTGCTATTGTTAGATTGAGTGTTCTGTAATTGTCAGCTAGGTCGAGTTGGTTGATTGTGTTGCTCAAGTTTTCTTCATACTTAACTGATTTTCTGTCTTCTTGTCCTATTAAACTGATTGAAAATAGATACAAATATTAAAATCTTTGACTACATAATAGTGTGTTTATTTATCCTTGCACTTCTATTAGTTTTAGCTTCATGTATTTGGAAACTCATTAATAGAGATAGACTAATTTATGATTGCTGTATTATCTAACGAATTGACTTTTTTAGTATTATGAAAAGAACTTTTGTATCCCTGGTAAAATACCTTGCTCTGAATTTGATTTTGTCTCTGTGCTTCTCTCTCATTTCACAGACTATGTCCTATGAATGTTAGCTGCCTTATTTCCTCTGAGCTCTCAGGTATATCTCTTTTTTATTTTAATAATTATTTCATTTATTTATTTATTTCAATTCTGGGGTACATGTGCAGGATGTGCAGGTTTGTTATATAGATAAACGTGTGTCATGGTAGTTTGCTGCACCTATCAACCCATCACCTAAGTATTAAGTCCAGGATGCATTAGCTCTTCTCCCTAGTGCTTTCTCCCTTGCCCTCCCCTGACAGGCCTCGGTAAGTGTTGTTCCCTCCTTGTGTCCATGTATTCTTACTGTTCAGCTCCCATTTATGAGTGAGAACATGCAATATTTGGTTTTCTGTTCCTGCATTAGTTTGTTGAGGACAATGGCTTCCAGCTTCATCCATGTCCCTGCAAAGGACATTATCTCATTCCTTCTTATGATTGCATAGTATTCCATGGTGTATATGTACCACATTTTCTTTATCCAGTCTATCATTGATGGGCATTGGAGTTGAGTCCATGTCTTTGCTATTTTGAATAGTGCTGCAATGAACACACGCTTCCATGTATCTTTATAATAGAATGATTTATATTCCTTTGGGTATATATCCAGTAATGGGATTGCTGGGTCAAATGATATTTTCAATTCTAAATCTTTGAGGAAATCCACACTGTCTTGCACAATGGTCGAACTAATTTAAATTCCCACCAACAGTGTAAAAGCGTTCCTATTTCTCCACAACCTTGCCAGCATCTGCTGTTTCTTGACTTTTTAATAATCACCATTCTGACTGGCATAAGATGGTATCTCATTGTGGTTTTCATTTGCATTTCTCTAATGATCAGTGAGGTTGAGCTTTTTTTTTTTTTCATGGCTGAATGTATGTCTTTTTTTGAGAAATATTTGTTCATATCCTTTGCCCACTTTTTAATGGTTTTTTTTTTTTTTTTGCTTGTAAATTAGCTTAAGTTCCTTATAGATTCTGGATATTAGACCCTTCACAGATGGATAGATTGCAAAATATTTCTCTCATTCTGTAGGTGTCTTTTCATTCTGATGATAATTTTGTTTACTGTGCAGAAGATCTTTAGTTTGATTAGATCCCATTTGTCAATTTTTGCTTTTGTTGCAGTTACTTTTGGCAATTTCATCATAAAGCCTTTGCCCATGTCTATGTCCTGAATGGTATTGGCGAGATTTTCTTCTAGGGTTTTTATATTTTTGGATTTTACATTTAAGTCGTTAATCCATCTTGAGTTAATTTTTTATAAGGCATACGGTAGGGATCCAGTTTCAATTTTCTGCATATGGTCAACCGTTTCTCCCAACACTATTTATTAGTTTCTGTCAGGCATATCGGAGATCAGATGATTGTAGATGTGCAGTTTTATGTATGAATTCTCTACTCTGTTCCATTGGTTTATGTGTCTGCTTTTGTACCAGTATCATGCTGTTTTGGTTACTGCAGCCTTGCAGTATAGTTTGAAGTCAGGTAGCATGATGACTCCAGCTGTTCTTTTTGCTTAGGATTGTCTTGGCTATTTGGGCTCTTTTTTGGTTCCATATAAATTTTAAAATATTTTTTTCTAATTCTGTGAAGAATGTCTATGGTAGCTTAATAGGAATCACATTAAATATGTAAATCACTTTCGGCAGTATGGCCATTTTCACAATATTGTTTCTTTCTTTCCATGAGCATGGAATGTTTTTCTATATGCTTGTGTTCTCTCTGATTTCTTTGAGCAGTGGTTTGTAGCTCTCCTTGAAGAGGTCCTTCACTTCCCTTATTAGCTATATTCCTAGGTATTTTATTCTCTTTGTGGCAACTGTGAATAGCAGTTCATTCATGATTTGGCTTTCTGCTTGTTTGTTGTTGGTGTATAGGAATGCTTGTGACTTCTGTACATTGATTTTGTATCTTGAGACTCTGCTGAAGTTGCTCATTAGCTTAAGAAGCTTTTGGGCTGAGTCGATGAGGTTTTCTAGATACAGGATCATGTCATCTGCAAACAAAGACAATTTGACTTCCTTTCTTCCTATGTGACTACCCTTTATTTCTTTCTCCTGCCTGATTGCTCTGGCCAGAAGTTCCAACACTATGTTTGAACAAGAGTGACAAGAGAGGGCATACTTGTCTTATACCTGTTTTCAAGGGGAATGCTTCCAGCTTTTGCCCATTCAGTATGATATTGGCTGTGGGTTTGTCACAAATGTCTCTTATTTTGCTGTATGTTCCATCAAGATCTAGTTCATTGAGAGTTTTTAACATGAAGGGATGTTGAATTTTATTGAAAGCCGTTTCTGTGTCTATTGAGATAATCATGTGGTTTTTGTCTTTAGTTCTGTTTATGTGATAAATTATGTTTATTGATTCGTGTATGTTGAACCAGCCTTGCATCCTGGGGATGAAGCCAACTTGACCATGGTGAATAAGCTTTTTGATGCGCTGTTGAATTCAGTTTGCCAATGTTTTATTGAGTGTGTTTGCAATGATTTTCATCAGGGATATTGGCCTTAAGATGTATCTCTGCCAGGTTTGGGTATCAGGAAGATGCTGATCTCATAAAATGAGTTAGGGAGGAGTCCCTCCTTTTCAATTGTTTGGAATAGTTTCAGAAGAAATGGTACTAGCTCCTCTTTGTTCCTCTGGTAGAATTCAGCTGTAAATCCATGTGGTCCAGGGCTTTTTTCGGTTGGTAGGCTATTTATCACTGCCTCAATTTCAGAGCTTGTTACTAATCAATTCAAGGATTCACTTTGTTCCTGGTTAAGTCTTAGGAGAGTGTATGTGTCCAGGAATTTATCCATTTCTTCTAGATTTTCCAGTTTATTTGATGAAGATGTTTATAGTATTCTCTAATGGTTGGTTGTATTTCTGTGGGGTCAATGGTGGTGTCCCCCTTATTGCTTCTGATTGTGTTTGTTTGAATCTTCTCTCTTTTCTTTTTTACTAGTCTTGCTAGTGGTATATTTTACTGATTTTTTTTCCAAAAAACAACTCCTGGATTTGTTGATTTTTTTTTTTTTTTTGAAGGGATTTTCTTGTCTCTGTCTTCTTCAGTTCCATTCTGAGCTTGATTATTTCTTGCTTGAAATTCCCACTGCCAGCACAGCAGTCTGGAGTCTGCGTGGGATGACCGAGTTCCCTGGGAGAGGGGTGACTGCCATTACTGTGACTTTAGTAGGTGGTTTTCGCTTGACAGTGCTAAGGAGCCTCAGAGGTTTGGACTGGGTGAAATTCTCCACAGTGCAGTAAATCGACTGTGGCAGATAGGGGCCAGACTGCTTCCTTAGATCCCTCCTCACTGGGCAGGGCATCCCTGTAGGAAGTCCAGCACCTCCAGTCAGGGGCTTATAGACAGAACTCTCATCTCCCTGGGGCAGAGCCCCTGGGGAGAGGAGCAGCCAGTCTCAGGTTCAGTGAACTTAATCTTTCCTGCCTGCTAGCTCTGAAGAGATTGACTGATCCTGATGAGGGGGATTCCCCTAGCACAGCCTAACAACATTGCTAAGGGACAGACTGCCTCCTCAAGCAGGTCTCTGACCCCATGCCGCCTGATTGGGTGAGACCTCCCATCAGGGGTCACCAGACACCTCATACAGGAGACCTCTGGCTGGTATCAGGTCAGTGCTCTTCTGGGATGAAGCTTCCGGAGGAAGAAACAGACAGCCATCTTTGCTGTTCTGCAGCCTCCACCGGTGATACCTAGGCAAACAGGATCTGGAGTGGACCCCAGAAAACTCCAGCAGACCTGCAGAAGAGAGGCCTGTTAGAAAAAATACAAACAGAAAGCAACAACAACAATGGCAACAAAAAAACAGATCCCACAAAAACCCCATCCAAAGATCATTAGCCTCAAAGATCAAAGGTAGATAAATCCGCAAAGTTGAAGAAAACCAACACAAATACACTGAAAACCCCAAAAGCCTCTTCTCCTCCAAATGATTGCAACACATCTCCACCAAGGGCACAGAACAGGCTGACGCTGAAATGGATGAACTGACAGAAGTAGGCTTCAGAAAGTGGGTAATGACAAATTTTGCTGAGCTAGAGGATTATGTTCTAACCCAATGCAAAGAAGTTAAAAACCATAATAAAAGATTACAGGAGCTGTTAACTAGAATAACCAGTTTAGAGAGGAACATGAATGACCTGATGGAGCTGAAAAATTCAGCACAAGACCTTCATGATGCAAACATGAGTATCAGTAGTTGAATTGACCAAGAGGAAGAGAGAATATCAGAACTTGAAGACTATCTTGCTGAAATAAGGCAGGCAGACAAGATTAGAGAAAAAACAATGAAAAAGAACAAACAAAACCTCTGAGCACTACGGAACCATGTAAAAAGACCCAATCTATGACTGATTAGAGTACGTGAAAGAGATGGTGAGAATGGAACCAAGTTGAAAAACACACGTCAGGATTTCAGGAGAACTTCCCCGACCTAGGAAGACAGGCCAACATTCAAATTCAGGAAACACAGAGAACCTCAGTAAGATACTCCACAAGAAGATCTACCTGAAGAGACATAATCATCAGATTCTCCAAAGTAAAAATGAAGAAAAATATGTGAAGGGCAGCCACAGAGAAAGGTCAGGTCATATGCAAAAGGAAGCCTATCAGAATAACATTGGACCTCTCAGCAGAAACCCTACAAGCCAGAAGAGTTTGGGGACCAATAGTCAACATTCTTAAAGAAAAGAAATTCCAACCCAGAATTTCATATCTGGCCAAACTAAGCTTCATAAGTGAAGGATAAATAAAATCTTTCTCAGACAAGCAAATGCTGAGGGATTTCATCATCACCAGAACTGCCTTGCAAGAGCTCCTGAAGGAAACACTAAACACAGATAGGAAAAACCATTACAAGCCACTAAAATAACACATAGACGTACACAGACCAACAACACTGCAAAGCAACTACATTAACAACTCTGTAAAATTAACCAGCCAGCATCATGATGACAGGATAAAATTCACACATAAGAATATTAACCTTAAATGTAAATGTTCTAGATGCCCCAATTAAAAGATGCAGAATGGCAAGCTGGATACAAAGACAAGACCCATTGGTGTACTGTATTCAAGAGACATATCTCATGTGCAAGGACACACATAGACTCAAAATCAAGGGATGGAGGAAAATATACCAAGTAAATGGAAAGCAGAAAAAAAGCAGAAGTTTCAAGCCTAGTTTCTGACAAAATAGACTTTAAACCAACAAAGATCAAAAAAGACAAAGAAGGGCATTAGATAATGTTAAAAGGTTCAATTCAACAAGAAGAGCAAACTATCCTAAATATATATGCACCCAATGCAAGAGCACCTAGATACATAAAACAAGTTTTTAGAGACCTACAAAGAGGCTCAGACCCCTACACAATAATAGTGGAAGACTTTAACACCACACTGTCAGTATTAGACAGATCATCAAGACAGAAAATTAACAAAAGATATTCAGGACTTGAACTCAGCTCCAGACCAAGTAAACCTGATAGATATCAACAGAACTCTCCATCCCAAAACAACAGAATATACATATTTTTATCATCTCAATATAATTTCTTGGTACAGCTGAAACTCATAATCTAGCTTTTTCTTGTTATTATACTTTAAGTTCTAGGATACATGTGCACAACATGCAGATTTGTTACATTTGTATACATGTGCCTTGTTGGTGTGCTGCACACATTAACTCGTCATTTACATTAGGTATATCCCTAATGCTATCCCTCTCCCCTACCCCCTCCCCACAATAGGACCCAGTGTGTGACACATTTTTGTTGGCACCATGTGGCACTTACTCTAAAGTTGGTCACACAGTTAGAAGTAAAACACTCATCAGCAAGTGCAAAAGAACTGAAATCATAACAAACAATCTCACAGACCACAGCACAATCAAATAAGATCTCAAGATTAAAAAGCCCACTCAAAACCACACAACTGCATTGAAATTGAACCACCTGCCCCTGAATGACTTCTGGGTAAATAGTGAAATTAAGGCAGAAATCAAGACGTTCTTTGAAACCAATGAGAACAAAGAGACAACATATCAGAATATCTGGGATGCAGCTACAGAAGTATTAAAAGGGAAATTTATAACTCTAAATGTCCACATCAAAAAGGTAAAAGGATCTCAAATTGACACCCTAACATCACAACAAAAAGAACTAGAGAACCTACAGCAAACAAACCCCGGAGCTAACAGAGGTCTACCTCTTTAATTCAGATTTGCTTTGTCTGGGTTTTTTTGCTTTGTCCCTGCTCTGCTTCACAGCCCTGGACAAAGGCAATACTCTCAGGGCAATAACTTGGAGCAACAAAGAGCTCAACTTCTTCCACCTCCTCTCCCATTTTACTGGATCACGATCTGATGTCCAGTCTCTCAAAAAACCATTGTTTCATATATGTTTTTCCAGTATTTTGGTTGTTTCAGGGAAAAGGGGTAGAAACAGATACTATATTGCTGATTTGATTTCTAACTAGTGATGAAACCACAGTATTTCCCCAGTTTCTCCTGAACATTTTATTAAGTTGTGCTTTTCTGAGATTTTACTGCTTTAAAATTTATTGTTACAAAGTTGTTCATGATATCCTTTTATCTTTTTAATGTCTACAGGATATAGAGTGTGCCAACTTTTTCTCTGTTCTAGTATGGTGATTTTTTTCTATTTTATTTTTCACGTGACTCTTATACAAGTTTATCATTTTTGTTGTCTTTTTCAAAGAACAAATTTTGGGCTTGCTGTCCACTTTATGAAATTTCTTCTATTCTCATTATATTCTTCTTTCTACTTTTCTTGGGATTAAACTTTCTACCTGTTTCTATTTATGAAAGGTGGATCCATCAATCATCATTTCTTTTTTTTAAATAAGTACATGTCAAAGTTTTCAGTGTACAAGATATATATTATAAGGCATCCAGAAGTATACAGGGAGACATCTCATATCAAACACACTAATATTTCTGCATGTAAACCTAAGTATTACATTAGTATAAATTAAGACTTTAGATAACGTCACTTCAGTTCAGGCAAAATTTCCTCACCAAATGAGTTATGAAAATCTTTAGTTTCAAAGCATTTTGGTGTTGGAATTGTAGCTTAATCATAATGAACTTGTATTAAAAATTATTTTTTAAGAATCTAAATATAATTAGTTGAACATTTATACAATGATGTTAAAAGTAGTATAATTGCTCCTCAAAAATGTGAAAAAACTAATAATTCCCAAAGCCGATTTCTTTGGTGAAATTAATACAATAACTAAAAATATTTTTAGGTTTATAAAGAAAAAGAATAGATGGCACCAGTGACTATTGACTGTTCTTTGCCAAGAGTAGCCAAGGCCTTTCTGAAAAGGATGAACATAGATGGGAAATGTTTTCTAACAGATACCGAGATTTGGTAAAAACCTTAGCAAATAAAGAACCAAATAACTTGAAATTTAAAAAGTAAAAAGACATGATAGAGAGCTCAGAAATAAACTATAATTTTTATATAGTTGTAGGTAGCTTTTCTACAGTTTCTTTATAATTTTTATATAAAAATTTTATGTATGACAGAGGTGTCTTGGCAGGTCACTAAAAATGATAAATTATTCATAAAGGGTTTGATATAAGTGGTTATCCATATGAAAAAAAGACATACTAAATAGATTCCTAATTTATAATGTCTGTCAATTTCTGTTGTCTTTAGAAAGGTAGCATTTAAAAATATTTTGAATAATTTATCAGATAATAAATTTATAACCTGGGGATTAGAAATGCTTTTTAAATAGAGCATGCATTTTGCAAAACAAAAAAAATTGATAAATTCTACTATCTCAAAATTAAAAATGTTTATTAATCAGAAGACATCATAAAGTAAAATAAAAGTCACCTTCTTAGAGAAGGTGTTTATCACATATATAACTGTAAAGCAATAAGTGTATTATAAGCATTTTAAGACTTTATATGTGTATGTATATGTTTATATATGTTCATTTCTATAAAGATAAATTTTTAAAGGCAAATCTGGTAGGAAACTGAGCAAAATGGTCATTTTACAGAAGAGAAAGATCAAATAAAAAATAAACATATGAAAAGATGTTTAAATTTCTTGGTAATCGGTGAAATACAAGTTAAGAACTCAGTCAGATACAAGCTTACTCTCACTCTGTCAGCAAAAAATTGTAACTGAGGTTACCACATATTGAAAAGAATGTGTATCAGTGGGACAATTGGAATGCTTACTATTTCGGTTGGAGCTCATTAGTACCATCGCTTTAGTAAACAAATTGGAGCTTATTTCCCAATGTTTTTATTTTAGTAAAATACACATAACACATACTTTATCATCATAATCATTTTTAATTTTAGAGTTCAGTGGTATCAAACACATTCACAGTGTCGTGCACCCATTGCTACCATCCACTCCATAACTTTTCATCTTGTAAAACTAAAATGATGGGTACATTATTCATAGCTGAAAACATGGACACTCCATTACTTAACAAGTTTACTACTAGTTATATACTAGAGAGTTTATGTACTTCTGTACTAGAAGACTAGGAGATAGCACACACGAGTGTGCTTTCATAGGAAAATGGAGAGACAGACTATCGAACAGTTCTACAAAACCATTATGCAGCTACACATTAAAACACAGATCAATCTTTGACATATGATAACTGCAAGAAAACAACCTGGATCATGAAGCAAAAAGTGAAGAAAGGAGAAAATCATGGATAATTATTTACATTAAGATGCATATTTATGAAACTCACACACATATGCGAACCAGTACTTTGTTTAGGAATGCTTATGTTTTATAGTGATAAAGATAAAATTCAGGAAGAAATTATCTGTAGGGAAAGAAAGCATAGAAGTATGAACATGCAGATATTGGGTTAACACCTGTTTATTCTATTATTATGTTTTATAACTTACATTAGTATTATATTATTGCCTTATTTATAGTGTGTGCTCAATAAATTTTTATAAAACCCATAATATATAGTTTTAATTCATTTAATATTACAATTCAGTAAGATGAAGAAAATATATTCAACATTAATAATATTTTAAAAACAATAGTGAATATTATTTATAATTTTTGTCAGATTTTGTGTTGTTTCTTTAGGATACAGTACCTAGAAGTTGACATATTAAATTTGAATATTTTATAGTTTTCTTTACATAAATTGCCAAATATTTACTGAGTAGTTGTTCCAGTATTTTTATCTACCTGAAATATGTGATTCATGCATCAATACTGTGTATTTTTACTTAACAATATATTTTGCTAAGTTAATTACCAAAAATAATGTTCTAATGTAAAATATTTACTTTTTTGCTTGTTAATGAGTTTGATCATTTTTATTTACAGTAAATATTAGTTTATGTTTCTTAATAATTTATATGAATGTTTTACAATAGAACTAATAAATGCTTAAATTCATAGTCATTGCAAGCAACATCCACTTTGTTGCCTTTTAGTTTTTAAGTACAGGGGTTTCTAATGCTCAGATTTTTTTTTAGTTTTAGTATTAGGAAACTATCCATCCTTTAACATTTAAAAATCAATAATACATTAGCTTCTAATTTTAGTGTGTACATTTACATTTAATTCTTTTATCTCTATGGAAATTATTTGAAAAGTGTAAGTTGAATTTACTTTTATTTATCTTAGCTGGTCTCCTAACACATGTATATCTCTATCATCACAGTGACATGTGAGGTCTCCTTTGTCAGTTGTCACATTTTATTTTTGTGACACTTCTACTTATTAGACACTTTCTTCATTATTAGTGATTATAATATGGTTTAATAATCACAATGTTAACCCTGATTAGGTTGCAAATCCCTAATCTGAAATGTTCCAAAATATGAAAATTTGAGCACTGACATTATTCCATAAGTGCAAAATTTCAGGACTGATCTCATATCACAGTCAAAACACAGGCACATGTCACAGTTTATTCAGCGTCCCTTCAGGCTACGTACATAAGGAGTATATGAGAAGTAAAATTATCTTCAGGCTATGTACATAAGGAGTATATGAAACATAAATGAAACTCATGTTTAGGCTTGAATCCCATCCCCAAAATATTTCATTGGGTATATAAAAATATCCCCAAATAAAAAATAATGTGAAACACTTTTTGGTCTCAAACATTTCAAATAAGGAATACTCAAACTGTAATGCTATTTTAGTAGCTTTTAGACACTGTAGTATTTTTCTTCTTTTTCAGAAATATTGTATTAACTTTCATTCACATTTATAGAATATTAATTCTTCAAGAATTATTTCTTCAAATAATTTAATATACTCTTTTAGACATTTGGCATTTCTTCACATTTTTTATACCTTTTAAAAACTTTCAAGCCGGGCGCGGTGGCTCAAGCCTGTAATCCCAGCACTTTGGGAGGCCGAGACGGGCGGATCACGAGGTCAGGAGATCGAGACCATCCTGGCTAACACGGTGAAACCCCGTCTCTACTAAAAAATACAAAAACTAGCCGGGCGAGGTGGCGGGCGCCTGTAGTCCCAGCTACTCGGGAGGCTGAGGCAGGAGAATGGCGTAAACCCGGGAGGCGGAGCTTGCAGTGAGCTGAGATCCAGCCACTGCACTCCAGCCTGGGCGACAGAGCGAGACTCCATCTCAAAAACTTTTGTAGTTTTCTTCTCATGTGTTACAGATGGATCTCTTTTTTAGAAATGTATTGGCCTTTTATATTATGTTACTATTGTGAATGAGGTTTATTTTTTATTTTTTATTTTATTGAGACGGAGTCTTACTCTGTTGCCTAGACTAGAGTACAATGGCACAGTCTTGGCTCACTACAATATCCACCTCCTGGGTTCAAGCCATTCTCCTGCCTCTGCCTCCCAAGTAGCTGAGACTACAGGTGAGTGACACCACACCCGGCTAATGTTTGTATTTTTAGTAGAGGCGGGGTTTCAACATAGTGAAACCAAGGCCAGCCTGATCTTGAACAACTGATCACGTGATCCGCCTGCCTCGGCCTCGGAAACTGCCGGGATTACAGGCGTGAGCCACCGTGCCCAGCCAAGGTTTATTTTTAATTAAGTTTTCATAAAATAAATTTACTAAGTGGTAAGAATTTCTCCTTCTACCATAAAAGTTTTAAAAAAAAGCAAACCTGAGAACGGATTTTTTTCTTTGTTAGTCTTTGAGCAAAGAACTCTTTGAAGGCACAGTGTTGAGATTCAAAGATTGAACTCAACTGTCTAATGGATATTAAGGATGTTGGAAAACTTCTAACTGTAAATTTTTATGTATTAGGAATTAAAATTGAAATTAGAATGTTTGGTAAAATTTCAGCAATAATTATATTGAGATTATGCTATCTGGGAAGCCTAACTGTGTTAAAAAAGAGGCAGGGAGCAGAAGCAAGGGGAGAAAAGGAAGGTGGGTCCATGTTCAACCCTTCACCCATAACAACACAGATTTATTCTATTTCTATTTGATGCCTCCACATAGGATATTTAACATTTTATTTAAGAACCACTGTCCCTACAAAAAGCAGATGATCAACAAATGCTAATTTATCTTACTAGGCTTTATAATATCCAATATCAATATTCTATACTGACAATAATCAAGTTTTGGATATCTTAGTGCTGCCCTCCCACACCCCCCATCCACGTCCCTCCACACATACCAAGTTTGGGCTCAGTATCAATATCATCTCATAATGAAGTTCAAACTTGAATGACCTAATGGCATATCTTTATAGACTTATTGAAAGACCTTGAAGGATTCTCAGGCTGCAAATGTCTAGAATAAGGAGCCTCATCATTATATAATGTATTTTAATGGCAGCAAAACAAGGCTAAGTGCCAAACTAGTTTTGAGCAAAGTTACCAGAAAGAAGGTTGTTCATGACACTAACCAAGACTCTTAGGTCAAGAAACAGCCAGGCTCCTTTACATTTTTAGAAAATTCCTATCTATTAAAAAATGGAGAAATGACAACTTAGGATTAAAAAGACATGAATGCAGCTGGAAATCATCATTCTCAGCAAACTATCTCAAGAACAGAAAAACAAACACCGCATGTTCTCACTCATAAGTGGGAATTGAACAATGAGATCACTTGGACTCGGGAAGGGGAACATCACACACTGGGGCCTATTATGGGGAGGGGGGAGGGATGGCATTGGGAGTTATACCTGGTATAAATGATGAGTTGATGAGTGCTGACGAGTTGATGGGTGCAGCACACCAACATGGCACAAGTATACATATGTAACAAACCTGCACATTGTGCACATGTACCCTAGAACTTAAAGTATAATAAAAAAGAAAAGACATTTTCTTACAAAAGAAATACTTTCTTTTAATAATATGTTTACATTATTTTACATGCATACAAACACAGGCACATGCTACATTGACTCTGTTAATTAGAAATCATAAGCATAAATTTGAGATCTGTTAAAAAAGTGAACACAGACTGTGATAGCTAATTTTAGGTGTCAACTTGACTGGATCAAGAAATACTCAGTTAATGAGTAAAGCATTATATCTGGGTAGAAGTGTGAGGGTGTGTCTGCAAGACATCAGCATTTAAATCAGTGAACTGAGTAAAGATCTGTGCTCAACATCTGCAGGCATCATCTAATCAGCTGGCAGCTCAGATAGAACAAAAATGCAGAGGAAAGGTGAATTTGCTGTCTCTAGTGGAGACGGAACACACTTCTTCTCCTTCCATTGAACATTAGAACTCCAGGTTCTGCAGTGTTTGAATTCTGGAATTTGCACAAGCAGGCCATCAGATTCTCAGGCCTTCAGCATAAAACTGAGCGTTAAACCCTTAGCTCTCCTGGTTCTTTGAGGCTTTCAGACTTAGCTAAGCTACTGACCTCCCTGGGTCTTCAGCTTGCAGATGGCCAGTTGTGGGTCTTCTCAACGTACACAATCACTTGTGTCAATTCCTTAATAAAGTCCCTATAATATGTCTCTCTATTCTATCTATGTGTATTCTGTTGGATCTCTCTCTGAAAAACCCAAGACAGACTCCCCACTCACCTTCAAAAACATGTCCTAATTGTAATTTTTTTAGAAAGAAATGTGTCTGATAATATCCTAACAGGATATCCACTGTGATCTAGTTTCTTTAAAATCCAGTAAATTTTATGCTACTTTTAGACAATCTTTTATTTTTAGCTCATTTCATGCTGTTTGAAGGCAACAGGAGTAAGGCATTTCTCAACATTTCCATTGATTTCACCATTGACCTCAGCTTCTTTAGTTTTGAAGAATGTATAATGGGTTTCTACTAATCAAATGCACCTTCTATATGTTTTGATTATGATTCTTTTATTTCACAAGTGTTCATGTGTCTTATGTATAAAATTTGAGGCATAGGTGACTTCCGATAAAATATCTGCCCTTAAGAGATTCAAATATATGGATTTTAGAATGTAGAATTTAGAAGGGGACACAGATAAAGAATATGGTTAATTTCTAGGAGCATTAAGTGATTTTTCCTTTTCACATTTTGGCCCAAAGTTTCATAGAGATTTTTTCTTTCACTTTGGAGCTTTCTTTTTCCCAGAGAGTTCTCAAATTAACTGACAAAGAACAGGGTAAGGGCCTGGGCTGGAAGTTTTTATTGACAATTTGTATACATTCTTTTCACCACCTTGTTTGTAAACCTGTCTGAATGTCACTGGGGCTAGAAGACAAAAAACTATCTTTTCTGGATTTACTTACCTTTAGTGTTCTGGATGCAATTTACCTTCTGCCAATGCCTTGCACTGACAGAAGATTTGGAACACAAAAAAGAATCAGAGGTCATTCTTTCTTTAGCAACAGCAGTGAATAATGCTATTGCAGGCTTTAGCTGACAAAAGTTTTTGTAATGGCTAACCAGACTCTATGTTTGATTTTTAGTCATTAACTGCAAAGCTGATGATCAGCTATGACTCTGACAGCAGATTCTTGAACATCCCTCAATGCTGGATGGCAGAAACAAGTTCTTGACCTTTCAAGCAAAATTTTCTGTTGACACCACCTTTATTTTCACACTCCCAGCTTTTCTAACAAAATTATAAATGCCTGATTTTCTCTAGTAAATATTTTCATGCCTGAAATGGCAAAAACTGTTTTTATTTTCTTAAAATGAACACTGCCAGAGAGAAGTCCTGTGTAGCATAAATCCTTTTTGCATCCTATGTAGCAGACATTTTATTCATGCTTTCCCAGCATGAATAAAATTTCCCACATATTCCCCACATATTCTTTCCCACATATTCTTTCCCAGCAACAAGTCAACAAAGTAGTCAATTATGTCACTCCCATTTAACAGGCAAGGAAACTGAGGCACAGAAATGCTTAGTGATTTTTTTCCTGATACACACAGCAGTTAAGTGGTAGAACCTGGATTCAAACCAGGCAGTCTGGTTAAAGGGACTGCCTGAATTACTCTGTTTCTTAGTCTAACAGAACTATGTTTATCTATCCCAGTTACCTAAGGGAAAGGTGAAGAGTCATATATGTACACGTTTTTGTTTTTTTTTTTTCTTTTTGAGACAGAGTCTCGCTCTGTCGCCCAGGCTGGAGTGCAGTGGTGCGATCTCAGCTCACTGCAAGCTCTGCCTCCCCCGTTCACACCATTCTCCTATCTCAGCCTCCCGAGTAGCTGGGACTACAGGCACCTGCCACCACGCCCAGCTAATTTTTTGTATTTTTAGTAGAGACGGGGTTTCACCATGTTAGCCAGAATGGTCTTGATCTCCTGACCTCGTGATCCACCGGCCTTGGCCTCCCAAAGTAGTGGGATTACAGGCGTGAGCCACCGTGCTCGGCCACATGTATATTTTTTAATATCTTAATGTTTGAGTAAATTCCCATTTAACCTCAAATTGTTCAGCAAAAGTCCATTTTGCCAGTTGCTTCTAAAACAGGATGCTTAGTCCATTCTCAGTTGACATACTGGTTTCCTTTGCTAGCAATTCTATCAAGACTTAGATTAAGTTTACCTTACTCTAAGCTATTGTGAAGTGGCTTTCCCCTGAACAAATGAGGAGTAATAATATTTCTCATGTATTGTCAGGTAGTTGAAAATATTGTGATAATATCTATATAAAAATTAAACTTAATGATTTTGTTAACTAAATACATATTTTAATTGCAATGGATTTCAGTGAGAAAAATGTCATTTTAAATGTATTTTAAAAATACACTATAATAATATTGCAAATAATAAATATTCATAAGATATTTATTGAATAAATAATTATGAAGAAATTACTAATAGCAAAATTACATGCTTTTAATATTTTTGAAGCCAAAAAATAAGTTTTCTTTCAACTTGACTTGAAGGTATTGCCTAATAAAAATGGCAGAATTTGTTCTCATCAGCCTCTCTCAGATTCATTTTGTTATGCTTTATTATTCTAATGATACTATTTAATAAAGTTATATTTAATTTATTTGAAAGTACTGATTACAGATTATTTCTTTTTAGCATCTCACATTTCAAGATATCTATAGTCTGTGAGAAATAATAAAATTTTAAAAAATTATAGTCATACATAATTTGTATTGTCAGTGGCACTCCCTTTCCACCCCAACTGGAGGCATGCAAGTCCTTCCTCAGACTTTTAATTAGAGTTGCATCCATTATCATATCTATTTTGTCTTCTAGAATTCTCTTATCACTTTACTAAAGTCATTAGAATATAGTCATTTGCATATTTTGACCCTTTAGGTTTTTTTAAGCTTCTGTCCATTTTAATTTTCTTTTGAGTACATGTTTCTCACATCACCCAAATCTGCTTCCAAAATGCAGTTGAGCAAGCCTAAAGGCAAACTTGCCTTATTCCACTGATCGCATTTGGTTTCAAGTTAAAGCCAGTTACCACAGATAATGCTTTGCAACTCCTTAAATTGGAAATTAAATGGTCCATAGATTATTTTACAGAGCTAACCCGAGACTTCAAACTCCCTTATTAGACACTAAGGATTTCTTCAGCATGTTCCAGTTTTGTTCTATCTCCAAGTAAATGAACAAGAACTAGACTATGTTATTCATAGATGGGTATTTACCATTTTACTTTGTCATTTACCCTAATTAAGGGACAGGAAAGAGACCTTTAAATACACAGGCATTCAATTGGTACTGTATCTTTCTCATGTCTGTAGTGTACACACAATTTGCGTGATGTAATATGCTGGAAAGACCCTGAATATGGAGAATGGCACTATTTGGGTGATGTGGGAGTTAGCAGATGTTACATATAGAGAACATGTTTGAGTCCTTGACTTCTGCGTCATGTCGTATGCTTTAGAAGTCAGATTCAACTTGGAAGTTGCCAATAAAGCCAGAAATTCCCATAACCCTGCATAGTGTCACAGAAAGAGAAGCCGGGGAGAAGGGCAGCAAAATAGGAAGTAAGCATACAGCACACAGTGAATTAAAAGAAAGTAACCTATTTTATATTGGTTGTATAAAGATAGAGAAAGTGAAACTTACAACAGTAATGTAGACTGACACTAAGTTCTAAACATTGACCTATTACAGACAGAATCAGAAACTACATTGCAATTTGTAATACATTCTTACAGAAGAAAACCAAGACATAAATTAGAGAAAAAGACATAAATGGAACAGCGCTAGGGACATTTCCCTCAGTCACATCTGATTATTTCCTCAATTGCCCAATGTGAAAATTTGGAAGCTAATGTAAGAAGCACATTGGAGATTATTTATAGTGTTTCATATGTTATTATGCTGTTAACTCTTTTTCAAATTATGCTTTTATTCTACGAAACGTTTCAATAATTTTCAATTAATTTTTTCACTATAAAGCACCTAGCTTTTTGTGTGATTTTTGACAGGCATTTGAAAGTGATAGTCATGAATCAATAATTGATTTTTAGAACCTGGTCTCTGACGTGGATGGACAGCTAAGTGACACTTTATATGCACTGCTAAAGGTACCAGGCGAATTCTCATTGGCTAGATCCCTTGTTGCCCATGTGTACATTGTGGCATGGTTATATAATTTGTAATTTATCAAAAATCTTCAGAAACAGTAATTATATAAAGAAGCCCACATCACAGCATATACATTTATACTCTAATGGATTCTTATATTGGTTAAGTGAGAAAAAGAGTCTTCTTATCACGGAGATATACTAAAGACAGAGAGGCTTCTAGATATCCCCTAATAGGGATAGTTTTCATCCCTATTTTCCATTTTAAAGACAGAACTATTACTATACATAATCCATTCGTAACTGCTGGAAGATGCTTGTTCTTGTAAAGAATAGTGCACTCTAAAGATAAGTGGCATTAATGCTGCTCAGAAAACCTGAAACTTCAATATGCTCTTGGGTGCAATTAGGATTCTGTCACATAAGTGCTAGGCTGTATCTATTTAAACTGCTTTTCTATATTGTGGAAGGTAAAAAGGTAATTATCGAAATGGATGTAAATGAAACGTGCATTTTAGAAATAGTTGAACCAATTACTCTCGAAGGATAGATAAGGACAAAATAATCTTTCATCCAATTTACTCATCCACTCAAACTTTATTTCCAAAAGTAAGCAGAGATCATCCCATAAATATTTATTTATTAGATTTATAAATTGTGGCCAGCTTAAGCTGCAGAATAATTTTTGAGACAGAAATTATTTAACAACCAATGACAGACTATTCTTAAGCAAGAGATATTTCTTCTGCAGAAGTAGGCTGAAAAAAAATCTCTAGTACTATCTTATGACATATCATCATAATAGCAGAGAGAAATTTTTCAGACAGAGTATATTAACTCTTGTTAGTGACCTTTGTCACAGTGAAGGACTGGGAACAATAAACAGAATTGCCAGAAAAGGCAACGATATGCACATTCTTATTTTTATTGAAATCAGTAAATCAAAAAATTAATTATTAGGGGGCACGGGGACATAATTATTTTACATTTGACATTTGGATTCCTCATAGCCTCTATTGATGCTTTATTTAAAAAAAAAAAAAAAACTTTGATTCTTGTAAAAGTAAAGGAAAACAAGGAAGTGTATTGTCTTTTCCTTCCCTCTGCCTTCTCTTTTTCCCCCCTTTTATAACTCAATTATCCTAACCATCATTATCATTATCAATTTAAACTAAACTATCAATGGTGAATGGATAATTGATCATTAAAATGATGATAAAAGGAAAAGCAAACAGGATAGTAATGCTACTGTGCTTTATGTTGCTATATATTTGAATCATTTAGGTAGGGGTTATTACATCCATTTCCATTTATATAACAGTTTATGAAGTAAGCTACTGAAATTTAAGAGATACTATGTAACTAGTTCGCACTTAGAGATCTATGTAGCAGTATTAAATACATGTAAGGGCTTTGGTATCTGAGAGACATGAATTCATATCCCAGCTCTTCTAATTTCTTGCTTGGTGAGAGTTGGTGGATTGTTTAATTTTTATGCTGTTATGAGTTTTCTATACCAGCTCAAGTGATTTAAAGTTAAACTCTAAAATTTCCCCTGACTCTGAGTTTTTCCTCAATTAAATAATATATATTTAAAGTTCTTAAAAAGGAAAAAAGACCTTTGTGTGCATGTATGTGTGAGGAAGAGAGTATTGCTAAAAAAAAAAAAAAAAAAAAAAAAAAAAAATAGTGTCAGCAATGACTATGTCCTTTTGTACATGACTCAGGTTAAAACATTTTTACAATTCTGAACAGCCTTTTCCAAGGCGCAGATGTTTCATATGCCAGGTGCAGTATCAATGGCTCCTCTTATGGCATGATTGAGCTGCACTGGCTGATATAGCATGGTGATTAAGAGTATAGGCTTTAAATTGACACTGCCTGGACTTAGAACTTGGGTGTACCACTTACTAGCTACACGACCTTGTTGAGTAAACGACTTAAACTTTCTGCATCTTGGTGCATTTATTTTGTAAAATAGCTCTAAACATAGTACCTACATTCCAGGGTTGGTATGAGTATTAAATTAATAGGTACATAAAAAAATTTGGTGGGGGTTCAGGTGATCCTAGTTACCCAGCTTTCCAGGAGGCTCCTTTCCCCTTTGGTCTGATTCACACAAAAAATGAGTGATATGATTTGGCTGTGTCTCCCATAATTCCCACGTGTCATGAGCGGGACCTGGTGGGAGGTAATTGACTCATGGGGACGGGCCTTTCCTGTGCTGTTTTTGTGATAGTGAATAAGTCTCATGAGGTGATGGTTTTATAAAGTGGACTTCCCCTGCACATGCTGTCTTTGCTGTCGCCATGTAAGATGTGACTTTGCTTCTGCATGCCCTCCACCATGATTGTGAGGCCTCCCCAGCCGTGTGGAACTGTGAGTCCACTAAACTTTTTCTTTATAAATTACCCAGCCCCGGGTATGTATTTACTCAAGCGGTTTATTTTGGCAGCACTCTTGCAAGACAGAAAGTGGGAGCAAGCCAGTGGCATGGGCCAGATACATTTAGGGGTCAGATGACTGCCTGATTGAGAGGGTCTCCTTCCAGAGACCATTGTCAGAGTTCGAGGGATTCTTTCCCATTTCTTATACCTGTGTTTACTCTGGGTCAGTTTACTAGCTGTTTCTTTCTTAAAGGAAATTTAAGGCACTCTTCTAAGAGTAAGTTCTGTCAAGGTTTATGAGAGTTACATCTGTGCTGAGATAGTCTTGTCTCCTGGAAATCCAAGCCAGGGTTAGAGATCCCCAGGCCAGGTTGCATCACACTGCTAAGTAATACATAATATTGGCCCTGGGAGCTGCTTGAGTGGGCCTTGTACATATTGTTAATCTTGTAGCAATGATGTATTTCTTATAGTATACTACAAAAGTATTCAAAACTGTTTGGTATATAGTAAATAATACATACATGCTCATTATTTTCCTTATTGCCAAATCTCTTCCCAGAGGATGATGGAGAAGTGATGTTGCCCTGAGAACATCATCCAATTGTTAACATGCTTCCCTCAAACAAAGCTACCATAGAACATGGCCAGATTCGACACTCTTGTCAATCGTTCTTCCCAACCCCATTAGCTATAGTTCATCACAGCAGGCTGATTAATGATGTTAACTCAGAGTCATTTGACAATTTGAAAATAGAGAGTGAGGGGTGGTATTAGTGTCATAAAACCCAGGCCGAATAGCTATAATTTTGTTTCAAGTAGTTCAACTAATCTTTTTTGCTTTCTGGTATGAAATTATGTTCCAAGCTCACATTGTACATTTCTTATTCAAGACTGAAATATTTCCAAGGACTTGATTATTTGGGTGGGAAAAATAGTATTTATACTAGGTACTCACTAATGTGTGGGTTATTGCTTTTTCGTCTATACAGTTTATAAGAAGAGATACAAATATATCCTAAGTTTTATACTACTAATTCCTGATAGTTCCAATTCAAATTTAGTCCTATGGGATATTTACTTAACCTCATTAATCTTACATCTCTCTATACCTTTGAACTTCGACATAGACCTTCCTATTTCTCAACATAATTAGTCATTTGCATTATTTTACTTTACAAACAATACTCTCAAACTGGCATTAACAACCATATCACTAACAAGATTACCATGAGCAGACAAAGTGAGTTTTTTATTTTCAGTTATTTTTGTCCTTAGAATATATCCCACCATTGATAGAAAATTACTTTGTTCTAAATATTCCTTTTCATAGTTAAATCTACAAATTCCATAGTTAAATGTAAAAGCAAGTATATTCACCGCAGTATGGTAGTTATGCTCATTCTTCTTCCACTTTTCTTCTTTTTTCACCTACTTTGCTTGTATCTTATTGTATTTTTTGAAAAAAACAGCATAGTATATTACACAAGCTTTTCATCACTTCCCTCTTTCACTTAGCAGTGTATTTTGAAACTCACTCCATAATAGTATGCAGACATATGTGTCATTCCTTTTTCAGCTCAGTTGTAAGGATATTTGGAAATAACTGAGTGTAAATAATGCTGACAACAATATACTTATAAACTGTAAATATGTATTTCTGGAGTTTCTTTGTTGTTGTTTTGTGTGATTTTTTGATTGGTGATGATGCTTTTGCTAATGTGCCTTCAGGATATATTCCTAGAAGCAAGATTGCTAGATGAAAGTGCAAATGTCCATGTAATTTTGCTATATATTATCAAATTTCCCTCCAAATTTTACACTCCTGCTAGTACTTATGTTTCCACTGGTATATAAAAAATATATGTTTTCCAAATTTTTAAATATTTGCCAAGGTCATAGGTGAGAAGTGGTATCTCAGTAGAGTTTTGATTTACATTTGTTTGATCATGAATGAGAGTAGACTGAGTAGCTTACACAGGGTTAAGAACCACTCATATTTCTTTTTTGGTAAAATATATGTTCATATGTCTAGCCCACTCAGTGAAATGAAACACTCAGCACATTGTTAATGCCTGATACATTTTAGGATGAAAGGTTTATTTTATGCTATAGATGTATTTATCTGTGTAGCTCCAATAGTGCATTGTATAACTTATGATAGCTCTCCACTTCTCACACATTTTTCCCAAGAGCTTGGTTCATGACTTAACCTGACTGGTGAATTTAAAAGGAGAAATTTGTCCTGCTTATCTGTCTTCTCCTTTATCCTCTTCCTCTGAAGCTGCCTGAAAGCACATGTGCTGTGAGGGACACTTACTTTGGTGTAGAAGTAGCATTAAAGACCTTGTTCTATAACCTCTCATTAGGTATGCACATTTGTCCAATTCTGTTGTTTAGCATGTAGGAGCTCAGTCGTTGCCTACAAATGTAAGGATAATATCCTTACTCATGGGAGACAGGCACATGCTAAGGTATTTAGGAATGAAGAGCCATGAAATACTATATTTGTACTAGAAAGTTTGACAAATATGAATGACAATCATACATTTCTTTTTCTGTAATTAATAAATCTGGAATTATTAATTCTGATTAAAAATTTAGAATGAACTGTCAGCAAAGTGTGTATTTCTTTTAATCCCTTTTACTTCCTATTGAAGATAATATTGATGTTTCTCAATTCTCAATCTGTGAGATTTGTTTTATTTTGTTTCAAATGTTCACAATGTCAGGCAAAGAAGATGAATACTTTATTTCATGGTCAAGTTCTGTTGATATAATCTTATCACTACTGTCAAAGAGATGAGTAATTTGACTTCATCATTTATAACCTAAATTATTGTAATATGATGATATTTAAGTGTAATTTTATTTTTTTTTTGGACACTAACATGTAGGCTCTCTCAATTATTTAATGAAAGTATTAGAAAGTAGCAAGTGTGCACCATTTGTCTCCTTCTTTTATTGTACCTGGTATAAATTATCTTTGGGGATGCTGTGCAAAAGGCCATGTGGTATCAAGCCCTAGGAACATGTTGCAGGTTATCAAAAACTAAATTGTCACAATAAAAGAAATGATTGTGTAACAAATGTCCATAAATCTTG
The DNA here is from genome assembly GCF_002776525.5 of Piliocolobus tephrosceles. NCBI lineage: Eukaryota > Metazoa > Chordata > Mammalia > Primates > Cercopithecidae > Piliocolobus > Piliocolobus tephrosceles. The sequence goes on along the minus strand of NC_045443.1, from coordinate 71,778,991 downwards.
GCCTGTAAATAGGATATCTTAAGAGTTTATTTTATTCTATTTAGTAATATTTTATCAAGGAACATTTTCTCAATTTTATCATTCTTCCATTTACAAATGAATTTTGGATTATTAAAATTAAAATAGCTTGTGCAACATTTAATTCCATAGCAGGTCAAAAAGTTTAAGACTCATTCTAGCTCTAGAAATACAGGTTACTATGGTTTTAATCATTGTCCCTTCTGGTCAGTCTCTTTGAAATAATCCCTGTTGAGTTAATCTGAGTTTAACACCCTTTTTCAGACCCTCCTGAGACCTTCCTGGGTCCCCAGGAAATCCTGCATTTTTTTCTTGCTTCAGTGATAAGTGCAGCACCTCCCAGTATAAAATTCTTCGATTTGCATTTATGCCACAGTCCTGGCCTCTGACTCCCACAGGTGAGTCCATTACGCCTTCAGGAGACTCCTGTTGAGGTCTCTGAATCATCCTTTTGAATCCCCTCTCATTCATTCTGATGAGTGGGGCACGTCCCCCATGATGAGGAAATTACACATCACTCTGGCAGCTCATTCCAGAGGAATCTTCTCTATTGCTACCCGCGTCTCCTTTTTTATTTTATTTATATTTATTTATATTTATTTATTTATTGAGACAGTCTTGCCCTGTTGCCCAAGCTGGAGTGCAGAGATGTGATCTCCACTCACTGCAAGCTCCGCCTCCCGGGTTCACGCCGTTCTCCTGCCTCAGCCTCCCCAGTAGCCGGCACTACAGGCGCCCGCCATCAAGCTCAGCTAATTTTTTGTGTTTTTAGTAGACATTGATCTCTCAGTTACCATGGGATCTGAAGAAGGAATAGTCTTTGATCTTACAGAATGTAAAATATGAGGTAAAAAACAAAATTTAAAGGTGCCCTAGCACTAAAACCTAAAGAAAAGATATGTTTAAGAGCACTCTTGAGAGAAAATTTTCTTTGGTAGTCTAGGCTGTGTTATTTTAGGCAATGAATACACATGATTTTAATTTGTGTAATGTTCTTTATGGTTAGAGGTGATAAATAGTCAGACTAAAAGTCAGATGCTTTTATCTTCTTAGTAATCAGGTAACCTCACAAAGCCAAAGGCTTCAGTGGTCCAATGAGGAAATGGAACAACTGGTACCTGCAGTCACATGCAATTAAAGCAGTCTAAACATTCTGATATCTTGTGACTTATTTTAAGACGTGTTCATGGTGTAGTTTCAAGTCTAACTAGGTGTCAGTCTGTGATTTAATTCATTCATTCAACAAATATTTTTGAGCTTTCGTTATGTGCCAGACCGTCTTCTTGGCATTTGGGGATACATCAGCTAGAAACATCAAATAGACAATCCAGGAATATCCAGTAGATGATAAACATACATACTATAAAAACAAATTTCTAGAAAGCTAGAATGTGGTAATAGCTATGGAAGAGAACCTGGAGCACGATGAGGGGTTTGAGGAGTAGAGGTGAGTGGAGAGGTTGTAGTTTAAATAGGATAGTCGGAGTAGCTTCTTTGAGAAAATGACGTTTGAATAGATCTGAAAGTGCCATAAGTAACCCCTGAAATGTGGTGCTGAGGCAAACAGTTTTCTAGACTGAAGTCATCATTCAATGTTCGAAGGCCTAAGGCAAGCTACCCTGGTCTGTCTTTAGAGGATGAATGGCCAGTATGCAGGACTGGTGCCTGAGTGAGACAAGGGAGCAGACATCAGAAACAAAGAGACATAAAGGTGGGGACAGAAACCTTAGAGAGCAGAGTATTGAAGTGAAGTGAGATGGAAGGATCCCCAGCCTTGTGGGTTGTAAGAGCAGAAGATGTGCAATTCTGAAAAGGTCCAAGAAGGCTTATTTTTCACCCTGTTCAGGGTGTATTTCCTTTCTCAAGGAACAAGTAGGCCAAAAATACAGGATTACGTGCAGAGTCCATGTGTCTGATAAATTGTTTCTGTTCTACCCAATTTGTTACACAGAAATATTGGAGAGAGGTGAAAAATAAAATAGTGACACAAAGAATTAATGCCATTTAAAACCATTCATTTAGCACCAAGAACATTTGGAATATTGGTTGTTTCTCTCTTTTTCTTTGTAGTAATTGTATGACTTATATTACTTATAGTAATAATATAAGAAAAAGGTTTTCTTATATTATTTAGACAACTTAAAGATAATTTTTCAAAATTACAATTATTGATCAATGAACAATTATTGATAATTATAAAATTAATTATTTTAATCAGTGTCAATGATAATCATTAATATGAAAAGTCCAGGATCACCAGGATGATCCCTTACCTGCTCATTTATCCAGGAGACAGAAAATACTCAAACCCTATAAGATTATTAGTTCTGATATGCTATTTAGGTAACTTTTGAGGGGGTTTCTGAAAATCTCAGATGAGTTTTTCATAAGACAGGCAGAGGACATTTCAGTTATAAACTGCGTTTTGTTCCAAGATAATGCTGCTATCAGGAAACACAATGAGAACATTAATATTTCTCATTGTTGGGGTTGTAGGAAGTGGGAATGGACAGGTGTGTCTTGTCCATTTAGGGAAAGCAAGAATATCAGAAGTAACTTAGTATTACCTTCAGCCATTCCAGGAGGATTATTTTTTACTGTTTTTCTTTGAAAAGAGAATGATTATGCTTTGCAGCTAGTTAATAAACATAGAACTCTCTTTTAAAACAGTGTTTTATTATACTTGGTAAAAACTAATAAATAATTACAATCTATCAGATAAAGTAATGAATGAAGTTGTTATTTGCAATGTACTGGGTCTCTGTTTCATAGATACAGAAAGTGAAATACAGTAAGATTTAGTCTTTTTTTATTGACTAGTATGAAATGGTTGTGGAGTAGGAATAAACACTAGAAATCCAAACCAAAGGAAATTTCTCTCCTTACTTTATCACAGATAATGGCTGATAAATTGAGATTATTTTATTTATTTTAAATGTATGTCCACAATGCACAAAAACTAAGGTGTTTATTAACCTTAGAATAATTTTATGATGTATATTTTTAAGTCAACAAAATAGTATTTTTATTTTTGTATTTTATCTAAATGTTTTCATCCTATGTTCACTGGTAAAATATCTGTATAAAGTGTTACTTAAAATGTGTCGAGATTTGATAATAATATTTGACTTAGAAATAATAAATACAAACTTTATGGAAAGCTGATTTAATGTTTCAATTGTTCTAGTTATATAAATTATATTCTTTTGGTACTGACCTATCTTTTAGTTAGAGGAAAAAATATTATCTTCCACTGTAAAATTATCATTAACATCTAGAGCATAGCCATTGAATTTACTGTGACACTCTCATGGAGTTTTAAAATTCAGAACTATATAACTACATTTTCATGTGTCTGAATAGAAGATTTTGTTAACTTCATACCATGGTTATAATACATGTTCAGATATCAGCCACTTAACAAACAGGAACCAGAGGCAAAGACTCTTGAATCTGGACTGTGCTGTACTATGCAAGAACAAGGCATTTGTTAAACTGTCTTATAGACATCCTGTTAATCTAAATGTGTCTGGATTAAAATACCAGTAATTTATTTCACCATTTCATCATTTGTGAAGTTTGCAGCATTAGTAGTTAATCATTTTAAATGCATAATTATTATCTTTTGCTCATTCTTTCTTATAGGTCCTCTGAAGGACAGTGAAGCATGCATCATATTTTCTGTACTGATTTCTTCTCCAAGTCTTTCACATTAAAGAAATATACCAGGAATACAGTATGTTAAAGTACCCAAAAGAAGAGATCAAATCTGTCCATAAATCTTTAGGAGGAACACTTCTATTTCAATAATGTAAGCAATTAACTTCATTGAAAGTTATCCACTTTTACCTTCTTGGCAAACTGAGATCACCCTGCTCACTAATTTTTCCTCCATAGTATCACATGTTTTTGTCCTTTTTAAAAAATCATAATATACACAATTCATATTTTCCTTGGATATTTTTATGACTTCTTGCTCCTATTGGGTTTAAAAATATCCTTTCCTATTTTGAGAGTATTTATCATATTAAATATGTTTGTCTGATAGTTTTAGTAATCTTGTTTCAGGAGTTGGAGTATGTGGCTTCTTAAAAAATTAAAAATAGAACTACCATATAATCTAGTAACTTCATTATGGGTCTATACCCAAAGGAAATAAAATTAGTAAGCTTCAGCGATACTTGCACACTTAAGTTCATTGCAGCATGATTCACAATAGCAGAGATATGGAATCAACCTGTGTCTATCAACAGGTGAGTAGATGCAGACAATGTGGTACATATCCACATTGGAATACTGCTTAGCCTTAAAAAAGAGAGAAAATCCTGTCATTTGTGATAACACAGGGGAACATGGAGGACATTATGCTAAGGAAAAATGAAATAAGCCAATCACAGAAAGACAGATGTCCCACGATATATGTGGAATCTAAAATTGTCAAATATACAGAAGCAAACAGTAGAATGATGGTTCCCAGACACTGGTAGGTGATGCAGAGCAGGACTGGAGTGATGTTGGTCAAAGGATAATTGTCTTTCTTTTAATGTGTTGAAACTCTAGCCTGTGAGCTCATGTCTTAGGATATAAATTATTCTACCTGGTAAGGGCTGTTGTGGAGGGACCAAACACCTGGCCCTAGTTGGAATACCTTGTATTTATAAGTACAGGACAATGGATACGGCTCAAGGTAGAGAGCTTCAGGTAGTAACAAGAATTTATCAGGTTAGAAATTGTATCTTCAGGCCAGGCGCAGTGGCTCATTCCTGTAATCCCAGCACTTTGGGAGGCTGAGGTGAGTGGATCACTTGAGGTCAGGAGTTTCAGAACAGCCTGGCCAACATGGTGAAACCCTGTCTCTACTGAAAATACAAAAATTAGCAGGGCGTAGTGGTGCGTGTCTGTAATCCCAGCTACTCAGGAGGCTGAGGCAGGAGAATCACTTGAACCCGGGAGGTGGAGGTTGGAGTGAGGTGAGATTGCGCCACTGCACTCCAGGCTGGCCGACAGAGCAAGACTAGGAAGGAAGGAAGGAAGGAAGGAAGGAAGGAAGGAAGGAAGGAAGGAAGGAAGGAAGGAAGGAAGGAGGGAAGGAAGGAAGGAAGGGAGGATATATGAGATTGAGCTCATATATTTATAAAATATAATATATGTATAAGTAATTACTCATCACATGGCACATAACACCCAAGTATTGTATGAGTATCATTTTAAAAATATTTATTATGATTTTTGACTGCATCAGAATTACTCAGTCTCAGTACTGGTGACACTTTTCTTGCTTTCATGGAGCTTAAATCCTAACAGTGGAGATAGATAAAATATCTGAAGATCACACAAAATAGCTCAAAGGGCTATGCAATGAATTGATGCCGTGGAGCTTTTCTGGTGGATACTTGACATTGAACAGCTCAAAAGTCTTCCTTATTGTAATTACATTTAAGCTGAAACCTGAATGACAAGAAGGAGGCAACAATGGTAATACATGTATTTCTGCCAAAAAGAATAGCAAACATAAAGACCTCAAGATAGAAGTGGGTGGAGGTGGGATGAGTGAAGCTAATATTGGTTAAACTGAAGAAAGGGAAGAAGGTTTGAAACAGATTAAGCAAAGTTGTTAAGCACAAACCTTTCTCAAACTCCTCCTTTTCTCCATATCACACACAAAAATGCTAGCTAGATATAATAGCATGATGTTGGATCTTAAATCTTAACTGCGTATTTGCTTTTGGTTTTATTCATCAGATTAATGTTAACTGAGTAGAGAAGCCTGGATACCCAAGAATATGCACAATTTGCTTTTGGTGTATTGTTTGGTTAAACCTTAATTCTTTTCTTATTTCGTCTCACTCTTAGAAATGTAAGATTTGTTTTGTTTATTCCAGTGTCTCCTCTGAAATTGGTGACTTAGCACATTTTTAAGAAAATTAACCTAATGTGTTGTCAATGTGGGATGTTTTTCCAGCTTTTAAAATAAGCAAATTAGTCTGCTTATAACTGATATGATCCCATATGAATAGTGAGCCTTATAGATCCCAGAGGGTCATAAAGTGGAGTAACTCATAAAGTCACCCTAAAATGTTGTGTTGCTGCATCAAAAAGGTCCAATAACAGAATTTCCAAGTTCATTATTTTTTAAACTTTCATTTTTCCTTGTTTTATTCATACATTTATTAAATATAAGTTTAGCAAGCTACTATGTGCCAGAAAATATTCTAGGTGTTAGGGGTGCAGTAGCAAAAAAGACAGACATGCTCCGTGCTCACATGTAGCTTAAATCCTAGCAGAGGTGAGACAAGATGTGATTACCACAATGAACTTGTTAAACACTCTCAAAACAGAAACTGGTGTGAAGAGAAGGAAATCTCAACAGATGTAGTGATGACTATGATGAACAGCCTGCCTAGATCACCTTCCTATAGGACTGAGGCACTTATTCCTCCACCTTCCTGCAGTTTTGCAGGCTGACTACTCTCAAGTCATTTTCTCTCTAGGACTGTCTAAAAACCCAGTGTGATGCTGTACCTAAGATTATATCCTCTCCCCTTGCTCAGTTATATTTTCTGTGCATAGTTTATAAACACAAAGCAAATTCCTTGTCTCAATTTGGGACAACTCTGAAAGGTTATCCCAACTCCAGAGCTCTCTTAAGAATATATTGACATATTTGCTGGAATTGCATGGAGGATTAACTTCTGCCTCTGGCCAGTGCTGTTTCTCTCATTTCTGCCTAGGCACTAAAACTGAGAGCATTCCCCAATAAACTGCCTTCATGCAGTTTATTATACTCTGACAGTGTCTTGCCCAAGGAACCCAGTGTAAGACACCTGTATAATGTGCTGACAATGAATTAATGAGGTTTTTTCATTAATCAAAATATTGATGTACTGTGTCTTTTGAATGTGGCCTTCAGAGAAAATTTAGTGTTTCAGACACCAGAAGTTCTGTGAGACGAGAATATACAAGCCTCACGATTATCTATAAAACTAATTTCCCAGTGAAAATCATATTGTGATGGATGACACAAATGTTACTTAGTTTTGATAAGTTATTCAAAGTGGATTTTAGATGCACATATTACAGGTAAAACCAACTAAACTCAATGATAGCTAGTGTCAGGTTATGAACAATTAGATATTCTCATTAAAATTTTACAAATCAATTTAATCATTTCCTGGGGATTTTTAATCAATAGTAAGTGGGAAGAGTTTTTGTATGATCTCAGTATAGTCATTCTGCATACAAATTTTAATGAGTGGAATTTAGATTACTTATTTTTCACCCTGTATGAAACCTGGATTTTATATGGGTCTGTTAGCTTGTCACAAGACATTATTTTGGTTCTTTATGGAGAATGCTTCTAAAATGTTTGATATTTCTAGATGAAAGTCAAACAAGGTTTAAATTACAAGATTGATTTTGGCAAATCTTAATAGTGTCTGATGAAAAAGGATTACACCAATCTGCAGAAAACATGTTCCTCTGCTGCTTCAGTCACACTTAGAATTTTACTAAGGGAGATTGTAAATGTCCCTGTGGGATAAAGCTGTGAGAGTAAAAACACCATTATTGTACAAAGACTGTTTGAATTTTAATCCCTCGAGTATGTTTTGATTGTGTGTGTGTTGCAAAAGCGGGCATACAGAAGAAAGAAAAAAAGTAGCTGTTTTTCAAATAGCGAAGCTAAGACGGTGAAATGCATAGGTGCTACACACACACACATACACACACTTTCTCCCTTTCTCATCAGGTGTCCTTAATGCTGGGTACTGCCCAGATCCTCAGGGGCTAGTATATAAATAGCCAAAGGTTCATAGCTGAGTCCCTTTGTAGAGCTGTGATCAGCCTCACTGGAGATCACATCCCCTTCCTGGTGACAGCCCACATATAATGATTGGTCCCTGCTGAGATACAAGGTTCCCAGCCTCTTCCCTCAATTCATTATGTCTGGATGCAGGATGCTTCCAGCTTTGGAGTGCCCATGGAGTTACCTGAGGCTTCTGCTTCAACTGCATCGGTAGTTTAATTTCTCCATTTGCTGTATTCTTTTCTCGCTTTCTCTGTTTAACTGGAGGCATTCCAGAGAGCACACCCCAATAAGTTCCTGCATTCAGATCTCATCTCATTAAAGTCTGTTGTGAGAGAATCTAACCTACAACACACTAAGTGACAATTTCCCACTGAATTCATTGTGTTTCTGCCATTGGAAGTCTTGGGTTTTCTTCTGGGGTTATAGCATTTCTTATCCCTTACACCTCTTTGCAGTACTGAACATTTATTGAATTTTTAATTTTTAAAACATATTTTTTAATTTTAAAACTTCTTTTAATTTTTATGGATGTATAATAGTTGTTCATATTTATGGGGTACATATGATATTCTGATACAAGCATACAATATGTAGTGATCAAATTAGAGTAATTGGGTTTATTTAAATTTATCCAGTAGCTAAGGAGAATGATCTCTTACAGGGGAAGATTACCCAGATATTCAAAATATGTTTAATAATTAATATTTCCTGGCATTTATATTTGCTCCATATTATCGCATCTACATTTCACATCATAAACCAAACACTTTTTTGAAGGGACAGAGACTGTTGACTTTAATAACTTCAGTGGTCATATGCAAAGTAGAGATCAACACTGGGATACTATGAAGAGTACATTAAATCTACATATACATACATGTGTGTATATATATATATCATGTGTATATATATCCACAAGGTAAGCATTGCAGCATTACATTTTTTTCTTTCTCTTTTTCACTTAATTTTTTTTTATTTTTTATTTTTATGGGTACACAGTGGATATATATATTTTAGGGGTACATAAGATATTTCGATACAGATATACAATGCATAATAATCACATCATGGAGAATGAGGTATTCATCCCCTCAAGATTTATCCTTTGTGTTATAAATAATCCAATTATACTCTTTTAGTTATTTTTAAATTTATTATTAAGTTATTTTTGACTATAGTGCCCTGTTGTGCTATCAAAGAGTGGGTCTTATTCATTCTTTCTAATTATTTTTTGTACCCATTTATTTTTTCAACTCTCCTCCCCAGATCCCACCCCACCCTGCTCCACTACTCTTCACAGCCTCTGATAACCATCCTTCCCTTCTCTGCCTCCAAGAATAAGAGAGATTTTTTCATCAAAACAGATGAACTCCAGGGAGTCAATTGTTTTGGTTTTTAGATCCCACAGACAAGTAAGTACATGTAATCCTTGTCTTTCTGTGACTGGCTTATTTCACTTAACATAATGACCCCCAGTTCCATCCATGTTGTTGCAAATGAGAGGATCTCATTCTTTTTATGGCTACATAGTACTCCATAGTATATATGTACCACATTTTCTTTATCCATTCATTTGTCGATGGAGTACTAAGTTGCTTCCAAATCTTGGTTATTGTGAACAGTGCTGCAAAAAACATGAGAGTGAAGATATCTCTATAATATACTGATTTTCTTTCTTTAGGGTACATACCTAGCAGTAGAATTGCTAGACATATGGCAGATCTACCTTTAGTTTCTTGAGTTACCTCAAAACTGTTCTCCACAGTGGTTTTTACATTTTACATTTATATTCTCATCAACAGTGTACAAGGGTTCCTTTTCCTCCATATTCTCACCAGCATTTGTTATTGCCTGCCTTTTAGATATAGGCCATTTTAATTGGAGTGAGATAATACCTCATTGTAGTTTTGATTTGCATTTCTCTGATGATCAGTGATGTTGAGCATCAACATCATACTGCCTTTTCATATGCCTGTTGCCATTTGTATGTCTTCTTTTGAGAAATGTCTATACAAATCTTTGGCTTATTTTTAAATTGAATTGTTATTTTTTTCCTATAGAGTTGTTTGAGCTTCATTTATATTCTGATTATTAATCCCTTCTCAGATGAGTAGTTTGCAAATGTTTTCTCCCATTCTGTTAGTTGTCTCTTCACTTTGTTGTTTGTTTCATTTTCTGGGCAGAAATTTTTTAACTAGATGTGATCCCATTTGTCCATTTTTGCTTTGGTTGCCTGTGCGTGTATGATATTACTTAAGAAATTTTTGACCAGACCAATGTCCTTCATAATTTCTCCATTTTCTTTGCAGTAGTTTCATAGTTTGAAGTCTTAGATTTAGGTCTTTAATCCATTTTGATTTGATTTTTAGGTATATGATGAGAGATAGAGGTCTAGTTTCATTCATCTCCACTCAGATTTCCCAGCGCTATTGATTGAAGAGTCTGTGTTTTCCCCCTTATCTGTTCTTGGCACCTTTGTCAAAAATGGGTTTGCTGTATGGGTGTGGATTTGTTTCTGGGTTCTCTATTCTGTTTCATTGGTCTGTGTGTCTGTTTTCGTGCCAGTACCATGTTGTTTTGGTTACTAGAGCTCTGTAATATAATTTGAAGTCAGGTAATGTGATTCCTCCAGTTTTGTCCTTTTTGCTTAGGATAGCTTTGGCTATTCAGGGTCTTTTGTAGTTACATTTAAATTTTAGGATAGTTGTTTCTATTTCTACGAAGAATGTCATTGGTATTTTGATAGGGATTACATTGAATCTTTAGGTTGCTTTAGGTAGTATGGACATTTGAACAATATTTATTCTTCCAATCCAATAATATGAACTATTTTCCCATTTTTTGCATCCTCTTCAGTTTCCTTCTTCAGTGTTTCATAGTTTTCATTATAGAGATCTTTTACTTCTTTGGTTAATTCCGAGGCATTTAGTTTTATGTGTGGCTATTGTAAATGGGATTACTTTTTAAATTTTTCACATTGTTCACTGGTGGTATGTAGAAATGTTGTTGATTTTTGTACGTTGATTTTGTGTCCTACAAGCTTACTAAATTTATCAGTTCTAATAGTTTTCTTGTGGAATCTTTAGGTTTTTCCAAATATGAGATTATGTCATCTGCAATCAAGGATAATTTGACTTCTTTCTTTTCAATTTGGATGTTTTTGATTTTTTTTCTCTTGCTCAATTGCTTTATTCAGGAATTCCAGTACTATGTTGAATAACAGTGGTGAAAGTGGGTATCCTCATTGTGTTCCAGATCTTAGAGGAAAGGCTTTCAGTTTCTCTCCATTCAGTATGATACTAGCTGTGGGTCTGTCATATATGGCTTTTATTGTGTTAAGGTATATTCTCCCTATGAGCATGAAGTGATGTTGAATTTTGCCAAATGCTTTTTAGCATCAGTTGAAATGATCATATGATTTTTGTCCTTCATTCTGTTGGTATGATATCTCACTTTGATTGATTTGTGTATTTTGAGCCATCCTTGCATCACAGGGATAAATCCCACATGAACGTGATGATCTTTGTAATGTATTATTGAACTTGGCTTGCTAGTATACTTTTGAGGACTTTTGCATCAATATTCAACATAGATATTGGTCTGTAGTTTTTTTTTTAATGTGTCTTTGTCTGGTTTTGGTATCAGGGTAGTACTGGCCTCTTAGAATGAGTTTGGAAGTATTCCTTCCTCCTCTATTTTACAGGTTAATTTGAGGAGGATTAGTATTTGTTCTTTAAATATTTGGTAGAATTCAACAGTGAAGCAATTGAGTTCCAGAATTTTCTATACTGGAAGACTTTATTTCAGTTTTGGTCTCACTACTTGTTATTAATTTCTTCAGGTTTGAGATTTCTTCATGGTTTAATCTTGGTAGGTTGTCTATGTCTAGGAATTTGTCCATTTCTTCTAGATTTTCCAATCTATTAACATATAGTTGCTCAAAGTAGCCTGTAATAATCCTTTGAATTTCTGTTTTATCAGATGTAACGTCTCCTTTTTTATCTCTGATTTAATTTATTGGATTATATCTCTTTTTTTCTTAGTGTGGCTAAAGGTTTGTCAAATATTTTTAACTTTTCCAAAACCAACTTTTGGCTTTATTGATGTTTTGTATTGTTTTCTTCACTTAATTTCATTATTTCTGCTTTGATCTTTATTATTTCATTTTTTCTAATAATTTGGGCTTGATTTGCTATTGCTTTTCTAGTTCACTAAGATGTATTGCTAGATTGCTTATTTGAAGTTTTTCTTCTTTTTTGACATAGTACTTAGAGCTATAAACTTCTGTGTTTCCATTATCATTTGTTTCAGGAAATTTTTCAATTTCCTCATTAATTTCTTCATTGACCAACTGATCATTCAGGAGCACATTGTTTAATTTAATTATTTGTGTAGTTTTCAAAATTCCTCTTGCTAGTGATTTATAGACTTATTGCACTGTGGTCAGAGAAGATGCTTGATATTATTCCAATTTTTTAAATGTTTTTAGAATTGTCTTGTCACTTAACATATGGTCTATCCTTCAGAATGATCCATGACATCTCTGCATTTTGACTTCTGTTCTTCCTCTCAGAAAAAAATGTGTGAATAATTTAGATTGCTCTTCTCTTGTTGAGATAGTTTTCAGATTTCTAGCCTGTTACTTAGGCCTTCTACTTGGATCCTATCAGCTTATGTGTCCTCTTCTGTACTTCTTATCTATTACTGAAGTGCTGTCTAAGTCTGACCTACTCACTTGTATGCGTTTTAATTAATTGCAGCTGTTCATTGGGTCTAACCCCATTTTTAGATTTTATTGCCAAGATTCAAGTACAGCCGGTTTTATGTATGTATCTGATTTCTCCCCAATTTTGTCACAGGTCTTTTAGCTATAAGTTCAGATGATGTATTCAGGGTATATTCTTGCTAGTAGTCTTGCCATTAATAAATTTTTTCACTCACATATTCTCTTAAAAGTGCTGCTTTATTCATTCAATCAATCATCTGTTCATTAGTTCATTCATCTATTTATTTGTCTTAGGACGGGTTGTCTAGAAGGGGAATATGAACCAAGGGAATTCTTGTTCAAATGATTTCTTGCAGAAGTGCTCTAAATATAAGGAATATAAGAAAATAAGGATAAGGCAGGGGGAAACCTAACCATAGGTATGACCTCACCTGGAGACAGGCTTAAATCTGATTCATGAGGAATAGTCTGTAGCACAAATTGCCCCATAGAATTACTTCCACCTACAGCAAGAGAGTCAGCCTTCCGTATTTCCCTCTATTCAATCATTGGCCAGGGTCTGAGATTGTGAGACAAGGAAATAAGGACATTTCTCAAGAGAAGGAGTAGCTATGAACTGTTATTAGAGTGAATATTCTCAACTGCATGGCATGGAAGCACTGTGGCATAGCTGGTAAAGGGGGCCATGGTGAGCAACAACAGTATCTGTGACAACATCAATCTGTCCATCCATCCACCATGCCTGCATGCATTCATTTATCTATGTAAACAATTTAATAAGTATAAATTTTGCAGAGTTCTAGGAATTAAAGAAGGGGCCTTTAATCTGCAAATACATGCAGTACAATGAAGGAGATCAATAAAGAGACTATCAAAACCCAGCCAAGTAAGTTATGTTACAGAAGTCTGAATTGGGAGCTCTGTGTGGTTAGGGAACTCTGAATTCTTCCTGGATGATCAGGGTTATAGGAATATTCCTAAAAGGGGCAATTCCTAGTAATAAAGATAAAAGGAGGTTTTAAGTTGCTAGGATGGGTAAAGAGAAGTATAAGTGAATTGCAGACGAGATGTTAGTGTTATTACTGTTCACTCTTGACAGGGGAAAGTCTAGTCAAATTAGTATTTCTTCTGACTATTTTTTCATTTGACGAGAGTTAAATAGTATCTAGGTATTTGTAAAGGACTTGATAAACTAGGTCACAAGGTCTTTTTGTGTTCCACTATCTCTTGGCTTGTAGTTGTCTGATTAGACCCAAAGATATTTCCCAAGAGAAGGGAGCAACGGAGTTTGAAGAAGGTAACTATAAATAGAGATTCTCTCCTTAGCATTTTTTAAAGGTTTCCTAACATTTCTCTATCAATCCCTTGCAAGTCTGTGTATGATATACTTACATTGGAGTGGGAAATTGGCAGTGACTAAAATGAATCTGTATGTTTACTAGCCAAGTAGTGAAAAGGAAAGGGCAATTCAGATAAGTGGAATAGTGTGGTACAGAATTGTAAAATGGCATCCATTTGAAATGTAAAAGCTGTCTGCATTTTTTGGTAGACAAGAGTTTGGGCTAGGGTCACGTTGAGATTTGATCATAAGGGGACTTATATGTCATTAGAACACGTTAAGTATAGAAGTAATATGACCAATCTTTGTTTTATAATATAGGTCTGTATGAAGAGAGGATTTCCTAGATAGATAAACTTAAAGAGAAAGAGAATGTTTGTCATCCATTTAATTTCTGTGACTCTACCTGAGAACTATCAAGTTACCATTACCTTTCTACTTGCAACAGAATGGGAGAAAAAAGAATACAGCTGCTCTAGCTCTGCCATCAGTTAATTTATCAATAAAGTTTTGTAGTGGACTCAAGTTAACTTTTACTTTCCAGATCCTATTTTACTGGTAAAAACACCTCAATACATTTGGTGTATTACCCACTATTCACTTTTAATTTATGTATTGCAGGTAGTGCTGACTAGATATGGTCAATCAGATTTATAGTAATTAATTCAAGAATAAATATATGTTTCAATCCAAGGACAATCAACTTCAGGAATTTTGCATGGCACCATCAGGAAAGAAACATGCTCTTTTTCTCCAAAGTTAATAAATCATAAAATCCAAGTCTTGATTTGCTGTTGGTCATCCTTGACACTTTGTGGGGAAATACCTTCTCAGATTAAAGTGTGTATATATACATATATAGACTTTATGTATATGACCTTTTGTGTATATATATGTGTGTATATATGTATGTATATATATGTTTACTTATATGTGTGTGTACACATACACACACACACACACAAAAGAAAGAGACAGGGATACATAATTTCTTAAAGATATAGCTTAACAAGCTTGATAGAGCCAGGTCTAAAGTTCATTTAGTTATGGTTTTTTTATTATATAAGCTAGGCTGAGTTGTGTTACAATTTGTTGGACTCCAAAGGGTTCTGACTAGTAAATTTATTTTCCTATCAAAGCTCCAAACATCTTCATGTCTGTTCACTCTTGACCTAGAACATGCTTGGCTTCTCATCTCTTCACTATTTATTTTTCTTCATTATTTGCCTATTTCCTCTATTAGTTTGGATTAATTACATCAGCACAGATCTAGAATTATTAGTGGAAAGTGCTACCACCATAGAAAGCTCAAGTCATTTGGGAAACTCTTTAACTGGCTTGCAAACCCCACTTCCTTCCCCAGGCTGATCCTTGGCTGAAGAAATAAAATTAGAAGAAATTCACAGCAATTCATGCCCTTGATAATGAAGGCATGACCAAAGAGACAGATCCACTAGCTCTTTAAGAGGCCATGGAGTATTTAAAATGAGGGATATGACAGAGTTTGCAATGAATTTGACTTTGTTTGGTACACAAGTGCATAAAAGCACGTTTTAGAAAAAGATGTAATTCTGAGTCTATCTCTCTCCATCTCATCTGCCAAATACTAGTTTAAATTACATCTACTCTGGTTCCTTACTTCCTGATGGCCAGGGGGAATTTCAAAACCCAAGCCTGAACATACAATTTTGAACATGTAATGTCTTTGGTTTAAGACACTTTAATGGCTTTTATTATAACTGTTTTCAGGATAAGAAAAAAATCCTTAACATGGACTTCAATTTTGGAGGAAATACTATTTCAAGGGCACTGCAAAGTTTACCATCAATCAAAGAAATATTTAGTTACAGTGTGGAAATTGTAGAAATAACAACTAACTGCATGATCTGGTGCCCCCCTGCCCCTGTGAAACTCCGTCAACCCCACGCGTCACTCCTTCTAGTAACTAAATACACAATCTCAGTTTCTCAACACCTCTAATCCCCTCCATTTTTGGAGGTTTTGATTATGCCCTTCATTGTGCTGGGGCAGTGAAGCTGCCCATAGCCCCTTTATCAAGTTAATTTTTACTTAATACCCTGACATCCCTCACTAGAGCAGATCTCCAGGTATTAGTCTGTTCTCACACTGCTAATAAAGACATACCCGAGACTGGGTAAATTATAAAGCAAAGAAGTTTAATTAGCTCACAGTTCAGCATGGTTGGGGAGGACTCTTGCAATCTTGGCAGAAAATGAAACAAACATGTCCTTCTTCACATGGTGGCAGAAAGAGAAGTGCTGAGCAAAAATGGAAAAGACCTCTATAAAATCATCAGATGTCATGAGAACTCACTCACTATCACAAGACCAGCATGGGGGTAACCGACCCCATGATTAAATTAGCTCCCACTGGGTCCTTTAGAAAACATGTGGGGATTATTGAAATATAATTCAAGATGAGATTTCAGTGAGAACACAGCCAATTCATGTCATTTTGCCTCTGGACCCTTCCAAATTTCATGTCCTCCCATTTCAAAACAGAATCATGCCCTTCCAACAGTCCCCCAAAGTCTTAACCCATTAACGCAAAAATCTAAGTGCAAAGTCTCATCTTAGAAAAGGCAAATTCCTTCCATCCATAAGCCTGTAAAATTGAGAGCAAGTTAGTTACTTCCTAGACACAATGGGGGTACAGGTATTGGATAAATACATCCATTCCCAGTGGGAGAAGCTGGCCAAAACAAAGGGGCTACAGGTCCCATGGAAGTCTGAAATTCAACAGGGCAGTCATTAAACCTTAAAGCTCCAAAATGATCTCCTATGACTACATGTCTCAGATCCAGGTCACGCTGATACAAAAGGAGGGTTTCCAAGGTCTTGGGTAGCTCTGCCCCTGTGGCTTTGCAGGGTACAGCCCCCTCCTGACTGCTTTTGTGGGCTGCTGTTGACTGTCTATAGCTTCTCCAGGTGTGCAGTGCAAGATATCCATGGATCTACCATTCTGCAGGCTGGAGGATGGTGGCCCTCTTCTTACAGCTCCATTAGGTAGTGACCCAGTGGGGTCTCTTTGTGGGGGTACTAACTCCACCTTTTCCTTCCACACTGCCCTCATAGAGGTTCTCCATGATGGCTCTGCCCCAACAGCAAATTGCTGCCTGGACATCCAGGAGTTTCCATTTATTCTCTGAAATCTAGGTGGAGGTTCCCAAAACTCCGTTCTTGACTTCTATGTACTCAAGGCCCAACACCAAATGTAAGCTGCCAAGGCTTGAATCCTCTGAAGCAACAGTCTGAGCTGTACCTTGATCCTTTTTAGCCATGGTTGGGATGCAGGACAACAATTTCTATGCTGCACACTGTAGCATAGAATTTCTATGCTGAACCCAGCCAAGGAAATTGTTTTTTCCTCCTAGGCTTCCAGGTTTGTGATGAGAGGGGCTGCTGTGAAGGTCTCTGGCATGACCTGGAGACACTTTTCTTATTGTCTTGGCGATTATCATTTGGTTCCACATTACTTACGCAAATTTCTGCAGCCTGCTTGAATTTATGCCCAGAAATAAGTTTTTATTTTCCACTGCATCATCAGGCTGAACATTCTTCAAACTTTTATGCTCTGCTTCCTCTTGAACACTTGGCCTCTTAGAAATTTCTTCCTCCAGATACCCTAAATAATCTCTCCTAAGTTCAAAGTTCCACAGATCGCTGGGTCAGGGGCAAAAATGCTGCCAATCTCTTTGCATTGCAAGAGTCACCTTGCAATAGGTGTCACAAGGTGAAAAGAGTCATCTTATTGAGAACTCCAGTTCCCAAGACGTTTCTCATCTCCATCTGAGACTACCTCAGCCTGTACTTCATTGTCCATATCACTATCGGCATTTTGGTCAAAACCATTCAACAAGTCTCTAGGAAGCTCCAAACTTTCCCATATCTTCCTGTCTTCTGAACCTTCCAAGTCTCTAGGGAGTTCCAAACTTTCTCACATTTTCATGTCTCCTTCTGAGCGCTCCCAACTGTTTCAACATCTGCCTGTTACCCAGTTCCAAAGTCCAAAAATTTCCCAGTATTTTTACAGCAGCACCCCACTACACAGTACCTATTTACTGGATTAGTCCATTCTCATGCTGCTATGAAAAAATACCCCTGACTGGGTAATTTATAAAGAAAAGAGGTTTAATTGACTCAGAGTTCAGAATCGCTGGAGAGGTTTCAGGAAACTTACAATCATGGTGGAAAGGGAAGCAAATACGTCCTTCTTCACACAGTGGCAGGAGGGGGAAGTGTCAATCAAAGGGGGAAAAGCCCCTTATAAAATCATTGGATCTCATGAGAACTCATTCACTATCACAAGAACAGCATGAGGGTAACAACCCCCATAACTAAATTACCTTCCATCATGTCCCTCTCATGACATGTGAAGATGAGATTTGAGTGGGAACACAGCCAAACCATACTTTGCAATATTTACTAAATCTCTAGTATTTTTTCTGTTTATGGGATTATTTAATTACCTAATTTCTCTCTCACTAGACTGTGCACTCTAAGAGGGTAGAGAACATATAAGTTTTGTTTACCATTATATTAACAGTGACTAGGGGTTCACATTATAAACTCTGGTACATATTTATTTCTTAAAGGAATGACTCATTTTTGAGAGGTTGTATATTTTTAAGAAAATACTATCTTTTTGCTTTCAATTGCATGTTTGAGTCCATAAGGAACAAGGTTGTCAAAAATTATTCCTCTCCCTCTTATGAATATGCCTCAGTTTCATTTTTTAGATGAAACTCCATCCTTTCCCTTTGACAATAAATGTTTATGCCAAATATTAGTTGGTTGGATTTTGAATCCTAAACATATTATGTAAGGATTGTGTGTAGCTCCATGAATGGCATTGCTCTCAATTTAGGTAGGATTACTGATAACATTCCTTTGATAGAGGAAGTTAATTTTTCTCACTGCTACTTAATTACTCTGAAAATATCAGAAAACTCAGTATTCAGAGGTTTCTTAATCTCTTGCCATTTAAAATGACAGTTTATGTGGTAGGAATAGTGGCACAAGGGAATGTCATTTATTTCCACAAAGTTTATGTAATGGACAGAGTGCAGACGGCAGATAAAGCTCAATATTTGTGCCTGGGAGAGAGAATATTTTAATTGCAAATTCACCAGTAGAGAAATTCTTGTCACTACCTTAGAGGAGAATAAATAGATGATCTTCTTACTTCTGCATGCATACTTATGAACTTTATCAGAGAATCAGGCTAGATATAACTGCTCTATTTAACTGTTTCTACGCTTTTTTCCCTGGAAGTGTTTTAGCTAACTCATTAGCTACAATATATCTTATTCGGGGAGGTCTCTGTACAGAATTTTCTGCTGATGACACCTTTGCCAGATCAAGATGCCTAGTTTGCACTACTGGAAAGTGATTTGCACAGAGAAAATAAATAGCAAGTGTCATGAGGTTAAAAATAAAACCACTATTTGTCAGATTTTTATGGTGCTTGGGTTTAGAGGTGTTGATACAGTTTTTATTTACCTTATTATAATACTTATGTTTTAGGTACTGTTCTGAGTATTCACAAATATTAACTTATTGTATCCCCACAACAAGTTATCAGACATTATCATAATCCTTTAGAGGTAAAACTGAGGCATAGAGAGGGAAACTTGTCTGTAGTCACACAGCTAGTGAGCGTTGGTGCCAGGACTGTTACTCAGTCATCTGGTGTCAGAGTCCATGCCCTGGGCCACTATCTGGCATTGCCTCTCAAGTTTAACATAGACTCACTTGTTTTATTTTAGTCTGATCTCTAAAGCTCACTGTGGCTTCAACTCAGATTAAACAAACAAACAAATAATCTTAAGGAATATACAACCTAATAAATGTTCATTTTGCCTACATTCATCTACTTGGAAAAACTACCCCGAAGATTACTGCCTGCTTCCCTCTCCTTCTTAGTTAATAGTACAGAGTGTATTTTCCAACATAGTTGCAATGTAGTATTTCTTCCCACATGCTCTTCTTCCAGTATGACTTTGACAGTTCCTCCATGAAAGATGGGGCTGATGTCATTCTGTGAATCTAAGTGGAACTATGGCTATAGTAACAGTGACCAAGGAGAGATCATTAAAGATGATATCACTTCTCCTTGATCATCTTGAGGTGCTTGATATAGTACCCAGTCACCATGCTGTAATGAAACCCCAACCACATGGAGAGGATGCATGCAACTCTGATTGTCAACCTCAGCTGAGATCCCGGGCAAGAGACATCATCTGCTTCCAGGAACACACGTGAAGACTCCTCTAGATGATTCCAGTCCTTAGTTTTTTAGTCTTTCCAGTTGAGGCCTCAGAAATTGCAGATTAGAGAAAAACCATTACTTCTGAACTCTGTCTATATTCCTGACCCATGAAGTATGGAGCTTAATAAAGTTGTTCATTTATTCCACTAAGATTCGGGATTGGTTTGTTACTCAGCGATAAATAACTGAAACAGTCAAATAGGATTAATACCTCTGGCCTAGTGTAAAGTATATAACTAATTAATCTTTAATTCAGTAGCATAAACCGAATTATTCATTATAGTTAAACCCTAGAAGAACTTTCGGATCACTTAGATCACGGACATCCAATATTTTAAAAATCAGAATGAGAATTTAAATTTGAATTTGAGTGATAGGTTTCTCACTTTTGCTGCTCTTGATTGTTTAGGTAATTTCTGTACTGTTTCTTTTTAAATGCTCTGTGCCTCAGTTTTTTCTCTTTCAAATCCTGAACTGCTAACATAACATTTTATATTACTGTGTACAAAGTTTTACCAAAAGTACTCACTTGCCTGTCCATGTGAGCATATCTTATTGCTCAAGGTTTAAGCAGATGGTTAATATACCTACAAAGTTTTACCAAAAAGAGGTAGATTCAAGGTCACTGGCATCGAAGGTTAATTTTGTTTCAAATAGTATAAATGGAAACTGCACTTCAATGAAATGTTTCCTTTTTTTTTTTCTTTTTTTTTTTTTTAGCAATGGGGAGTAGTAAACAGTCATTAATCTTGAGTGTGGGAGGAAGTATTAGAAGAAATTTTCTGAATGATTTTTAACTGAGAGAAACTGCAAATAATGATACTAGGGTTGTGTATGTGTGTGTGTGTGTGCGTGTGTTGAGGTCTCTCTCTGGACAGTGTATCTTAACCTGAGTTTGTTCATGATTTAAAAATATCAGAATAATTCAAGGTTACTGTTCATGAGTTTTACTGCAACTTATAAGGTGTTATTTGAATATATTAAGTATCTGACTAAAGATACATGAGCATTTTATTCTGATGTATGACAGTAATTACTCCTCAAGGGCTAAAGTTTTTCAGTGTCTTGACAACTTAATGTGACATGTTCATATGCTTTGATCTTTTAAACATATAACTCACTTGATGCTTTAAAAACTGTGAAAATTAAAAAGAAAACAATCACAAATATATTTTAATAGCTACAACAACATTTTCTTCATGTCATCACTATGAAATGGCAGATAGTCTTTATCAACAAAACAAAAGCTAGTAAGAGAAAGAAAAGTGAAAATGAAAGATCTTTGTTGTAAAACACACAAGAAAACAAGCTCCATGGTTCACGTGCTCAGGAAGGTTCCAAAATAAGTCAAGTGGACATACTAATTAAAAACCAACAGCAATATAAAAAAAGTAGTAATGGTTTTAAGAGAAGTAGAAAATAGTCTTTTTTTCCCCCAGTTACTTCAGTTAAATAAGGGGTACTGAGCACTTACTGTGAACCAACCAATGATTGGGATAAGCTTTGAAGATTCAAACAATGAGGTTCAAAACCAAAGAGTCTCAGCAAGACTGTGGTAGTGGGGAAGTGGTAGGAACAAGCTGGATATGAAGGTTTTCATTACTATTAGTCATTTCATAGGAAAACTTACATAACTTGAGCAGCAACTGTTTGGGAAGAAGGTGTTCTTGGTTACTTATAAGGAGATCTAATATAAATTTAATACATAAATAAATGTATTGTAACCATGATTTTAAGAACTGTCACACTATATTTTCTGAAGACCATAAAAAGCCAGCTAGAGATAGGTAACATTCTTATTTCATCTGTGTTGCTATAAAGGAATCCCTGAAGCTGGGTAATTTATAAATAGAAGGTTTATTTGGTATCTCATTGTGGTTTTGATTTGCATTTCTCTAATGATCAGTGCTGATGAGTTTTTTTCATATGTTTATTAGCCATAAAAATGTCTTCTTTCGAGAAGGGTCTATTCGTATCCTTTGCCCACATTTTGATGGGGTTATTTTTTTTTTCTTATACATTTGTTTAAGTTCCTTGTAGATTCTGTGTATTAGACCTTTGTCAGATGGGTAGATTGCAAAATTTTTCTCCCATACTGTAGGTTGCCTGTTTACTCCAATGCTAGTTTCTTTTGCTGGGCAGAAGCTCTTTACTTTAATTAGATCCCATTTGTCAATTTTGGCTTTTGCTGAAATTGCTTTCGGTGTCTTGGTCATGAAGTCTTTGCCCATGCCTATGTCCTGTCAGAATGGAGATGATTAAAAAGTCAGGAAACAATAGATGCTGTTGAGGATATGGAGAAATAGGAACACTTTTACACTTTTGATGAGAGTGCAAATTAGTTCATCCAATATGGAAGACAGTGGATGATTCCTTAAGGATGGTACCAGAAATACCATTCGACCTAGCAATCCCATTACTGGGTGCATACCCAAAGGATTATGAATCATTCTACTGTAAAGACACATTCACACATATGTTTATTGCAGCACTATTTATAATAGCAAAGACTTGGAACCAACCCCAATGCTCATCAGTGATAGACTGGATAAAGAACATGTGTCATATGTACACCATGGAATGCTGTGCAGCCATAAAAAATAATGAGATCACGTCCTTTGCAGGAACATGGATGAAGCTGGAAGTCATAATTCTCAGCGAAATAACATAGGAACAGAAAACCAAACACTGCATATTCTCTCTTATAAACGGAGTTGAACAATGAGAACACGTGGACACAGGGAGGGGAACATCACATGCCAGGGCCTGTAGAGGGGTAGTAGGAAAGGGTAGGGAGAGCATTAGGACAAATACCTAATGTATGCAGAGTTTAAAACCCAGATGATGGGTTGATAGGTGCAGCAAATCACCATGGCACATGTATACCTATGTGAAAAATCTGCATATTCTGCACATGTATCCCAGAACTTAAAGTAAAATAAAATTTAAATTTAAATTTTTTAAAAAAAGTTTATTTGGCTCAGCATTCTGCAGTCTGTACAAAAAGCATGGCTCCAGCATCTGCTTCTGGTGAGGGCCTCAGGCTGCTTCCATTCATGGTGGAAGGTGAAGGGGAGCCCGCTTTTGCAGGGGTCACATGGCAAGAGAGCAAGACAAGAGGGGAGGGAGGTGCCAAACTCTGTTATCGCTGAAACTAACAGAGCAAGAACTTACTCATTGCTGTGAGGACGGCACCAAGCCATTCATGAAGGATCCATTCCCATGATCTAAACACCTCCCATTAGGCCCTACCTCCCAACACTGGGGATCAAATTTCAACATGAGATTTGAAGGGGTCAAACATATTAATACATAAATTATATAATTTGAGAGATGAAGACCATGTGTCAATATCTACAATCATGTCCTGCAAGGTGAGGATTTCTGCTAACAGTTAGTTAGTCTTCTAGTCCTTTTTTCTTTTTGAAGTAAATCATTATTTCAGGAATAAAATGATCTTTATGATGTTGACCTGTAGAAAATAAAATACTAGAAAATAAATGTTACTAATAAAAGAAAGCAGTGTCATAGAATGGAAAGGAAGAGAAAAAGTGATACCAAAATTAAACTTTTCTGAGTCTTCTGAGAAGTGATAAGAATCTTCATCTGTATGTCATTTTGTGCATGTATTATTTTAATCATACATAAAATGTATGTTATTATACGTAACACTATATATTACATTGATTCTTGTCAAAAGTCAATTAAGTCATATGTCATTCATGTTTTGGTTTTTATATTATATTTTTGGCCAAAGTGAATTGTTAAATATTTTGGCAATTAAAAATGCCACTTTTCTTATTTATTTATAGAAATATGATATATGAAATCACACAGAATAGTGTTAATAAGAGATTAAGATTGACTTAATAAATTATTTCAATCTGGGTCTTTGATAATTTACTCAACAGTGAAGATACTAACATTCATATTGTATCATTCAACTTAATAATGTACATGAAAGCATTTTGACATTATTTTGGTAGATTCATGGCAGGCATGTTAATATATTAACATATTATCTGGATTTTCTTTTACATAATAGTTCATTATTTTTTCTGTTAGTGATTCTTCCTTCTTTGCTGACATGACAACAGAGACACAGCTTTCTTCCACATAATTATCAAGGAAAAGCTTTATGTCTATAAGTATAAACTTGGCTAAAACCACATATGATCAGATGGGTAAAACCCCCTATGACACAGCATACTTTAGAGTCTTCGACTATTTCATGTATTCAGAGGTTTTATTGATAGCAACTTTTCAATTTATCTCTACCATGAATTTATTTATAAAAGATAAGTTCCTCATCCAGTGAAGACAAGGAACATATTATGTACTCTATTTATAGTCCCAGCATTGTCTAGCGTATATTTAAGCATATGGTTATCAGTTAATACTTGATTTACTAAGATGATAGAGTATTTTATAATTAAGATTTGAGTAACAATATATTGTATTCTGTTGTAAAACTGCATCATGGGATGTGTATAATAATGAATGAGGCTTCAATCCCAATTAAGTCATTTACTACCCTACCCATATGACCTGTTCAAGTTATTCAGGATCTGCGGGCCATTGTCTCCACTTTAAAATAGGGATAATGCCTATTTTATGTAGCTCTAAAGACTTAACAAGAAGTTGTACATAAAATGCTTAGCACAGCTCCTGACATAAAGTTAGCTTTCAATAAATATTAATTCTCTTCTGGCCCATCATTCTCCAGAAGTTGAATTAATGCACACATTATAGGCAAAGTAATTAATAGCTGGTGCTGCTAACATCTTAAAGTGTTAGTTACAGGAACATCTTATATTCTACAAACGCCAAGGGATAACAACAACATCTTTAAGGTAAATGTGCTCAAATAACTTATGACAGCAATCTTACTACTAGGCAATAAATTATAGTAGTAGTAATTTCCCTATGAAATCAGAAACCTTTTCATAAAAGAGCAGCTCTTTTATCTTTAACTTCATAAATCATAGTATATAATGCACTCACAACTTGAAAATAAAGACTTTCTTTGGTAGATGTTGAAATGTATAATGTTACTTGTAGCACAGAAAGAATGTCACTTAGAAGAAATCTGTATTTTTTTTTTTTCAGTGGAACTAGTTACTTTTGTCAACATAAAAAAGAATTATGAAAATTGTATTGTAAAATCTTCTTTCTGGTATTCAGTTCTTGAGAAACTGCTTGACCTTAACTGATGTTTGGTGATGTCAACAGTATTTTATTGTCTTTCCATTGCATGTTTCTAAATAAATGAACAGCCCACATGCTGCTTTTGTTTATGTCATTATTTCAAGTAACTAGATCCCATTGGTGCTACTGGTTCCAGAAACTCTCTTCTCCTGAGAACAAAATGTGCCAATGAATTCCAAAAATTCAAAAGACTCTTTACCCTGGATGAGCCCTTGACAGACTGCTAGTAATAATGATCATCAAGAAGGATTTTTTTGAACAGTAATTTAGGAAAATACACTTAACCTGAATAGTTTTTTAATTTATATTTTTTTCTATTTTTCACTTTTTGGATAGTTTGAATATTCTATTTGCCTGAAAATATATTTATGATATCTTATTTGGTAGTATTATATTTTGCATGTTAAATTATTCTATTTTTTGTGCCCCATCATGTGTGTTTATGGAACTATCGCTATTAAAACATGCTCCTTAACATGACACTGTAACAATTAGAGTATGCTACTCAGGTACAACTGATATCATAAAACCTAAGTTTAAAGAAACCTCCTAAAGCCATGGCATTTAATCTGCCATGTCTACCACTTTTTTCTGTATATAATTTTTATCAGTGAAATTCAATTCTTGTTTTATAGTTGGGACATTCCTTGTCATATTTCAAATTCAATTTAATTCATTCTTTACAAGTGTTTTCCTCAATAAATTTCTTGTATATTAGTGTCTATTTTTAAAAGGACCTGAATAGATACAAAGGGGGCAAAGAGTGGTGTGGAAAAACATGCAGTAAGATGAGGTTTTAGGAATAGTGAGGGGGGCCAATCTTGAGTGGAATGGGAGAAGAAACCAATAACCTCTAGTACAAGGTGGTAGACCAATTGCTGAAAATTCACCAGTGGTGAACTTGGAAAATTTTACAATGGGGGGAAAACCTTGCTGGTGTAATGACTCAGGCATTTGAAGGATATGGAGGACAACAATGCTTATAAGGACAATTGGGTTGGCATATTATTTACTATATGTTATTGCCATACTAAACAGAGATGATGAAAAGCTAAGATTTATTAAGAATAGTTAAAGGCTAAAAAGATATCATGAAAAAGTCATATATATATATATATATATATAAAATAGCTACCAATAACATAAAAATTTAGAAATAAATTTAATTAAGGAGGTGAAAATCCTGGAAACTGAAAACTATAAAACTTTATGAAATAAATAAGACACAAATAAATGGAAAGATAGCCCATGTTCATGAATTGGAAGAATTGATATTTTTAAAATGTCCATACTAACCAAAGAGATCTACAGATTTAATTCAATCTCTATCAAAATTCCAATAACATTTCTTACAGAAATAGAAAAAAATCCTAAAATGTTTATAGAATTACAAAATATTCTAAGTAGCCAAAGCAATATTGAGTAAGTAGGCAAAACAATATTGAGTAAAAACAACAAAACCAGAGCTACCACACTACCTAACTTCAGAATATACTACAAAACTATAGTAAACAAAACAACAGGATACTGGCATAGATACAGACACATAGATCAATGGAACAAAATAGAGAATCAAGAAATAAATCCACATATCTATGGTCAATTAGTTTTTGACAAAAGTGTCAAGAACACATAATGAGGAAGGACAGTCTTTTCAATAAATGATGCTTGGAACAACTAGATGCCCACACGAAAAAGAATGAAATTAGACTCTTATCTCACACCACATAAAAATAAACTCAAAATGGATTAAAGACTTAAGTATAAAACCCAAAACTGTAAAACTGATAGAATAAAACATAGGGGAAAACTCCATGACATTGGTCTTGGCAATTATTTTTTAGATATAGCCCCCAAAGTACAGGCAATAGAAGAGAAAATAGACAAATGGGATTTAAAGCTTCTGATGGCAAAGGACACAAACAACAGAATGAAGAGACAGCCTATGGAATAGGAGAAAATATTTGCAAACCACCCTTCTGATAAGGGGTTAATATATATAAAAAAGAAACTCAAACAACTTATTACTAAGAAAACAAATGACCCAATTAAAAATGAGCAAAGGATTTGAATAGACATTTTCAAAAGAAGATATACAAATAGCCAATAAGTAGATGAGAAAATGCTCAACGTCACTAATCATCAGAGAAATGCAAATTAAAATCCCAATGAGATATCATTTTATAACCATTGGAATGGCTATAATAAAAAAAGATGAAAGATTGCAAGTATTGAGATGATGTGGAAACAGGAATTCTTGTACATTGTTGATGAGAATGTAAATTAGTATAGCCATTATGGAAGACAGTATGGAGGTTCCTCAAAATAAAAAATACAGAACTACCATATGATCCAACAATCCCAATTTTGGGTATATATCCAAAAGACATGAAATCAGTATCTCAAAGAGATATCCACATTTCCTTGTTCATTGCAGTATTATTTACAATAGTCAAAATATGTAATCAACCTAAGCATCCATCAACAGATAGATGGATAAAGAAAATTTTGTATACTATTGGTATACTATTCAGCCTTAAAAATGAAAACGATCTTGTTATTTGAGACCATATAGATGAACCTGGAAGACATTATATTACGTAAAATATACTAGGCACAGAATTATGTCTTGTTTATATGCAGAATCTAAAAAGAAATGAATTTATAGAAGTAGAGAGTAGAATGGTGGTTACCAGGGGCTCAGAGGTGGGTCGGTAGGGAAAATGTTAAATGATACCCAATTTTAATTAGGAGAAATAAATTCAAGAGATCTATTGAACAACATGGTGACTATAGTTAGTAACAATGTACTGTATTCTTGGAAACTGCTCAGAGATCAGATTTTAAGTGTTCTCATCACAAAGCATTATATATATGTGAGTTAATGCATATGTTTAGTTCAATTTAACCATTCTACGATGTATGTATCTTTTAAAACATGGTATACACAATAATTATACACAACTTTTACTTGCCAATTTAAAACAAAGAAAGAAATAAAGTCTGTGTGTAAGAGCCAGAGAACATGTTTGGTAAGGTACAAAAAGCCTTTTTTCTTCTGCAAAGAAAAAGCTGAGGCGCAGCCACAAGATATGATAATGTTGCAAAATCCCAGCGACATTTAAATGCTCAAGGCAAGCTTGTTATGCTAAAACCACAGTCTTTGTTGGAAAAATCTGGGATCCTAAGAAATAGGACAGACATCCCTGAGGATTTTTGCTCTGTTGACTTCCTTCAGCCCTCAGAGTTTGTATAAGTAGCCCACTTTTCCTTAATAAGAGCTAGCACTTCACTGCTCGGGGATACACTGCTGAGAACTCATCCTTTCCACCCCAAGGCAAAAGGTATCCCCTAAGGAGCTGTCCCTCTCCTGACTGCTGGACCAATAGCTACTGTTAAATCCTAGCACCAGCCATCTGGAGACATGCTGGGACTTATAAGAAAACAAAGAAATTACACATCAAGGCATATACAATAATTATTTAGCATATACCAGTTGGAACTAGAAAGGTACTCCTGAGATTAATATTTTGAGGGTGCTTGATCAGAACATAAAATTGGATAAGCATGAATTCAATGAGTTATGGGCACTTTTTTAGGACATAGGATTTAACCACACAAGAATCCTAGCGATGGGAAAAAACTTACTCTTACGATAAGGGTAATGGCTCATTCAGAGTGATGTGAGAATGGACGAATCACCCTGGTACCTGGTAGACTAGAGCAACACCCCCCCAAAAAAAAGGAAGGAGGAGGAGGAGGAGGAGGAGGAGGAGGAGAAGGAGAAGAAGGAGAAGAAGGAGAAGAAGGAGAAAAGGAAAACAAGGCTAGAATAGATGGTATGCCATTCACAAAGGCCACCAGGAATCTGTTGCTGAGATGGGCTTATGCAGTATGAGAAAATTCAGTCGTGTCTCTTTTCTACAGGACACAGCTGATATAGTAGGATAGGCTGACACAGAATTGTACTTGTTAACATCCTTGAGGATTGATTGATCCCAGAGTATGGAAGCCAGGTGGCAGTGCTTAATCACAATGAGGTAGGGAATCACAAACACTTTGAGCATCAGCAAGGTCAGGAAAACAGTCAAGGGGGCTTCATCAGCAATGGGTTGTGTAGATTGTTGGAAGAGAACGGCAGACTAGGGCAAAACAGACGGGTAGCCAGTAATGGTGCCAAGTAACATCTCTGACCTGAAAAAAAGAATGGAGGAACAGGAATCTGAAAGTGGTCCAGACCCCATTGACAGAAGGGCCCTGCAACATTGTGATAAATATAAATTGTATTTATTCCCTCACCCTCCCTGAAAGGATAGCTATTTATTGAGGTGATTTTTCACTGGAGAAAGTGGAATACACAGACATTTCAAAAATTGACAGATACGGAATCTGAATTGATGCTTATACATCGAGATCCAAAGGATCATTGTGGCCCTTTGTTAGAGTTGGAGCTGACAGGGCCAGATAATAGACAGATCCTGGCTAAAGCCCAGGCAGGCTTATGTGCATTTCATAGATATGTGGACCCACTCAGTGGATATTCCCCTAATCTCTGAGCGTATCATTGGAATTGATATGCCTGGAAGTTGGAGTAACTCCACTTTGATCACTTGTGCTGTGAGGTTGGAACTTTCAAAGTGGAGCAGGACTGAAAGAAATGTCTGAAACTGCTCCTTTCCCATGCATGTTAAGATAGTAAATAAAAAACACCTAGCACCCAGACCTTGGTTTGTAATATCATTCTCCGATTAAAGGAACTGGGGCTCCTTGGAGACATGGCTGATCCTAGAAAGAGCGTTCTGTTGCCAAAGCTGGAAAATTTGAGTAGTACCGGATTGTAACCAAAAGTATAAAATAAATATTTGAGTCCATGCTTATATAAAGAAATTATTGGAAAAATACCTGATAGAGTCATAGAATTCCAACTAATTTGCAAAGATTCTCCACCTTCAAGGAGATGCAGCATAACTTCCTACTCCTTAAGTGTAGGGTGCACATTTTTATTTTTCTCCAATGAATATAGTGTGGAAGGGGTTGCGAAATAACTTTATAGTGGAGAACTTCATAAACATTATCTCAGTCAGGTGATTGATGTTAGCATCAGCAGTGATAAATTATGTTGATAGTATCTGCTCTTGATATGATATGCTGAGAATGACACTTCTGTAGTCTTTCTCTCCAAAACTCATAATCCCAATCTAATCATGAAAAAAGCATCACATGTATCCAAACTGAGGAATATTCTACAAAATGCCTAACCAGTACTCAAAACTGTGGAGATCATTAAAAACAGAGAAAAATCTGAGAAAGTTTCACAGCCAACAGGAGCCTAAGTAGACATCATGACTAAATGCAATATGATGTCCTGAAACAGAAATATGACACTAGGTTAAACTAAATAAACATGAATAAAGTGTGAACTTTAGTTAATAATAATGTGTCAATAGTAGTTCATTAATGTTTTTAAAAATAAGATGTTATTAATAGGTCAAACTCTGTATGAATTTTATGGTAAGTCCGTCTATGACCTTTGTAACTTTTCTATAAATATAAATCTATCCTAAAATTTTAAAAGTTCATTATACATGAAAAGAAAACAAAACAATAGCAAATTCATGGGCATAGCTGAGAAATGGTGGAGATTATTTTCACCATTAAAGACTTAAACATTGCAGGGGTGGTAGGGACTAATATTTCTCTATTTATTATAATTCATTGTTCTGGCTGCTGCAGAAATAATAGATCCTGGAGGTAAATGACCATGAATTCAAAAAAGTGTTATTCCTATTAAAGCTACTGTGCCAGGTGGGGTTTATTGTGAGAGCATATTATTATGGCAGCAAATAAGTGGTATTCATCCATTTATTTGGCAAATGTGTTCTTTCTATTCCAACCAGAAATGAGGATTAGAAACAGATTCGTGTTCACATGGAATAGACAACACTATTTATAGTTTTGTTAAAAGATTATATTAGCATTCCTGCTATCTGTAATACAATCATGTAATGATACAAGGACCAACTGGGAATCCCACAGAATATCACATTGATTCATTTCACTGATGATATACTAATTGGATAGTACAAGTAATAAGTGGCTAATAAACTGGTGACTTTGGTAAGCCACATGTTTTCCAATGCGTGGAAGGTAAAACTTATGATTCAGGAACCTTACTAGACATTTTTAGGAATCCAGTGAGCAAGGGTGTATGAGAATAACCCCTTCAAAGAAAAAAGCCAGTTGCTGCATCTGTATTCTCTAAAATTAAATTAAAAGGAAGAATCACTTTTGGTAAGCCTCACTGGGTTTTAGAGGTAACACATTTTACACTTAAGAATATAGCTCTGGGCTGGGTGTGGTGGTTCACACCGTAATCCCAGTACTTTGGGAGGCCAGGGTGAGCAGATCACCTGACATCAGGAGTTCAAGACCAGCCTGGCCAACATGGCGAAACCCTGTCTCTACTTAAAATACAAAAATCAGCTGGGTGTGGTGGTGGGCACCTGTAATCCCAGCTACTTGGAAGGCTAAGGCAGGAGAATCACTTGAACTCAGACAGTGGAAGTTGCAGTGAGGCCAAGATTGTGCCAGTGCACTCCGGAGCCTGGGCAACAGAGCGAGACTCTGTCTCAAAAAAATAAAATAAAATAAAAAGAGAGAGAGAATATAGCTCTGACCTATGACTCATATATTGTATAACTCTAAATGCTCCCACTTTTAAGTCTTAAATAATAAAGTGCTCTATCAAAGGTTTAGGCTGTAGTGCCAACAGTCATGTTTCTTGGGCTATATGAATGACTCTAGAATATTGGAGGAAAACATTGCAGTGCAGAGATAATGCAAGCTCCAATGGAAGACTTGTAACACAGCTTCCTGGGTTTCTGAGGTGAGACTAGGCCATCTATCTTACAGAGTTATATACCTTTTGAGAAACATCCCTCTGCATGCTACTAGGTTCTGATATAATAAGAATTCTTTACTGCAGGGCACCAAGTAACGATGCATCTACAAATGTTCATTATGAGCTGGATCACATCAGATCTGGTAAGTCATAGAGTTGGAAAGACTCAGAAGCAATCCTTAGTGAAAGGAAATAGTGCATTTAACCCTGGATTTAACCCTGGAAGTACCATATGGCAGGAGTAAGCTGCAAGAGTTGATAGCTCAGGCCTTCATGCCACCCACATGCCACCCACCAAAGTTGCATCAGTGTCCCTCTCCCCATATGTTCTTATGAGGTTACATGTGACTAGTTGGAAGAAAGGAAAACAGTTTGAGATTTTTTTATAAATGGGTCTGCTTGGTATCATGTACAAGCCAAAAATGGATGGGGGGCTGATCTAAAGACACATTCATGGAATGCCTTGAAAGACAGTAAAATCTTCCAAAGGTAAGGAACTGAGGACTATGCAGGATCACCCACTCTGTAGGAGAGATGGCCCAAGGTGAAAATAAATACATATTTTAAAATAATAGCTTTGGCCTGATTGAGTGGCCAGGAAGCTAGACGTGAAAGACTAAATGGTTGAAGACAAAGAGGTCTGTGTAGAGGTATGTCAATGGACATATGTGACTGGGTATAAAATATGAAAAACTTTGCATCACATCACCCACTGGAAGACATCTATCATAGAAGAGGCACCAAACAATCAAGTAGACAAATGACTCATCTAGTTTATTTTAGCTAGCCTTTGTGATAATGCTATTCTAGGACTTGCATCATGAGCACAGGAATGGAGTGACTAATCGTGGCTTATATAGGAGCTAAGCATAGGCTCAATGTAATGGACTTACACCTTCCAATGTCAATCAAGGCACCAATGCCTTAATGTCCAAACTTCTAGCAAAAGAGGCTAATGCTGAGTCTCCAGTTGGGTACTTTTCCATCAGGTAAAACTTTAACTTCTCAGTCACAATTCTACTACACTGTACCACTTTTATCCTGGAAGAACACCTATTCTAAGTGTGTATTTCACTCTTCTGCCTGCAGAGCCTCAGCCAGCACCTTCTGAGAGATTATGGAATCCCGTGTCTGTAGACATGGAATCCCACTGCCTAGCATTTGACCAGGGAACTCATCTCACTGATGTATGGACTATATCCTGTGTACTGATCTTCTCACGGTCCACACCATTCAAAAGCAGCCAATATCATAGAGTACTGGAATGGCTTATCCAACACACAGCTAAAACACCACCTTGGAAGCCATCCTTTAGGATCTAGTGCGTGTAATAAATCACAGAAGTGTAATATATGGTGTCCCCATTAGGAAGAATATGTGGGTTCAGGAACTAACACATGGAAGCAAGAGGAATCTTATTTATCATCAATCACTGGGGGATTTGATGCTTTCCACCACCAAAACTCAGGGCTCTACAAGTTAGAAGTCCTGATTCCCAATGAGAATACACAAGAATACAGGACACACAGCAAAAGAATCACTTTTATTTAAGTTAGCTACTTCAGATTTTTGTATCCAGGGAAATGGAGTCACCATGCTGGTAAGGGTAATTGATCCTGATAAGCTGGAGGAGGTAGAACTGCTTTCAAACAATGGGGTCAGGAAAGAATATATAGGGAAGCCAGATGATCCACTTTGGCACCTCTAGATATTCCCTTACCTAATTTAACAGTGAATGGACACATTCATTAACATGGGCTGAGAAAGGTGTAATTTCCACAGGCTCAGACCCCACAGGAATGAAAGGTGGGGCCCAGACACCAAATAGTCCATCAGGACAAGCTGAAGTGATAGCATAGAGTGAAGGGAAATTAGAATGGCTGGTGGATAAAAGAAAGGATGAATATCAGCTGCATTCTCAAGACCAACTGGAAGTGACAGAGGTTATAGTTTATCTTTCTAACATCTCTGTTCTACATTCTCTATAAGGAAGAAAGTCCAGTGGGCCAATGGAGAAAAGGCCTTCTGAACCTAAAAGGAAAAGTAGGTCTCTGTAGTGTCATCTCTCAGATCTCTTTCAAGAGAATTGACTGCTGCAGGCATGGTTGACTGACAGCCCAGCTCTCGATTCTTTTATCCATCATTGTACTAACACAGGTCACATAGATTCTGGGCTGCAGCTAGCCAGTTACAAGGCATGCCAGTTTGTTAGTGCTCCTTCTTGCCTTGTGAAAAATTTTTCTAACGGGAAACTTGTGCTCTGGGATTCCTCAGTAGCCTGGCCAAGACTTTCTTAGAACTCTGCTACAGTTTAAGGGACTTTCTACCCAATTGTTTCTTTCCTCTCTCTCCTTTTACAAAGATAGACCTGTATTGTTGTCTGAAGGGTCTTCTCACCTATTCCTGCTACCTCGACTTTTATCTTTCATAAGGAGTTATCCCAAATAAATTTCCTGTACATCAAATCCCATATTGGCCTGTTTCTTCGGGGATGCAAACTGACAGAGAGGTCATCAGGCCCTCCTATGTGCTACTTCTTTTTATTCTAATTTTGTATTTACCATGGGATATTAAAATGGGTTTGTTTACATGTCTGTTTCCCTAGTAGACTAAGAACTCTTAGATTGTCTGGTAAAATGAAAATGGATCTAATACACTGTCACATCTATACTAGATGAGTAATACATGTATGTTTGCAGAATAGAAATTTTATTAAATTTATGTGCTCCTAACATGGCATATATATATCAAATTTAGAATTGCTGTAGTGTATTGTGATTATTGATAAACCTCTCTCCAATGACCACTACTAAGCTATAAGCCATTTAGGGTAAAGATCTTCTCATTCCTCTTTGTGTTCCTGACACATAGTAATGGCTAAATAAGTGGCAAAAGTGATAATTGTTATTTCAAATATTAATGGCTCATATAAAATAATAGAAGATGTACCACATTAATTTATGAAAAGCTGTCATTATTTCATGAATCATTTTATGAGTATGGCAAATATCAAAAGGGTATGCCAATTATCCAAAGAAAGAATTAGAAACCGCTTACATCACATCTACTGACAGTTTAAGAAAAATTCACAACAAGACGAAAAGCAAGCATTTCTAACTGATCGAAACAAGAATGAAAGTACAACGGTAGTTCTTAGTATGTGGTCTCACTGGATTCCCTAGAGGGTTGCCTTACATAAAGCAAATCATTTCTTTATCAATTCAATTTATTATTCATATCCATATTGAGTATTTCATAAATGTCAACCACTGATTTGGATACCACATTTTCTTATATTAGAATATAATTGTTTATAATGGACCATGTTTAAACATTTGTTTGTTTATTGATACGTCTTGTTATATATTATATATTGATACTTCTCAATAATTATTTATTAGCACTTATTGATACTTAATTTAATAAGACATAATCTCGTACTAAAAATAAAAGTTAAATCCATAACACTTTACATATTGATCATTATTCTCTCTTGCTCTTTCTCCTCCATTGTTTTCTCTTTTCACACTGAAAAATTAAAGCAAACAAAAAGAAACAATAACAAAACAAAGCAAGAAATAGGAAGATCATAATAACTTCCTTACATAAAATGATAAAATACTTTGATTTTTTCCCAACAAATCATCATGTCATTGCTCCTTTTTTTTTTTTTTTTTTTTTGAGATGGAATCTCGCTCTGTTGCCAGGTTGGAATGCAGTGGCACAGCCTCTGCCTCCTGGGTTCAAGCAATTCTCCTGCCTCAGCCTCCCAAGTAGCTGGGACTACAGGCATGCACCACCACACCCAGTTAATTTTTCTATTTTTAGTAGACATTACTCTCTTTACTGTCACAATTAAATGCTATACCTTACTGGCTTTAACTTCTCATATTTCCCTACTGATGAACTCTGGGTTGGCTAACCATTGTTCCACTTAAACTATTCTTCCAAAGACAAAAATAGCTGTCCATATCATTTCCAAAGGGTGTTAATCCCCCACCATGAGGATCTGTGACATAGGGATGCATGATCAACAAAGTGAGAGATGGGAACAACAATGGAACGGAGAAGATGCCAAGTGAAGTAAACATTTTGAGAATAAAATGGATCAAGCTAAAAAAGCTAGTAAATGATTAAATGAAAGGTGACACTAGGAGCTAAATGCAAACATCTGTGTGGTGATCCCAATTCAGTTCTTGTTAACCATCAACTTAAAAAATAATTAAAAACATTTTTCAAAGAATCATCTCTGTAAGCAGGGTATACCTGAAGCAGGTAGTATAGCATAGAAACTGTGGAAGTACCAGGGGTTATTCAACTACCAACTTTTCATTACCTAGATCGAAAAGTTTCTCAGCTTTGCCGCTCTTGTCATGATATCATCCCAGCTTAAGTTCCATATCTCCTACTTGTTGGACGTATTTCATTACCATCTTTTTTTTTTTTTTTGAGACGGAGTCTTACTCTGTACCCCTGGCTGGAGTGCAGTGGCGCGATCTCTACTCACTGCAAGCTCCGCCTCCTGGGTTTATGCCATTCTCCTGCCTCAGCCTCCCGTGTAGCTGGGACTACAGGCACCTGCGACCGTGCCTGGCTAATTTTTTGTATTTTTAGTAGAGACGGGGTTTCACCGTGGTCTCAATCTCCTGACCTTGTGATCCGCCCGCATCGGCCTCCCAAAGTGCTGGGATTACAGGCGTGAGCCACCGCGCCCGGCCAATTCATTACCTTCTTAACCAGCTTCTTTGCTTCCCAATTTTTCTTCATCTACTACATTTTCAACAATTCTGTATAAGCTGACTTTCTAAATCTGATACTCTACTCCTTCTCTCAAAAATATTCAGTGGCTTTTCCCTTCATGGGGGTAAAAACATAAAGCCAATTCCTTAATGTGGTATTCAAGGTTTTGGTAATTCTTTTTCAGTCTGCATTTTCATCTCGATCTCAGGTCATGTTCTTCAACATCTTCACATGGTGAGCTTCCTGTTTCTTCCCAAATTCTCATTCATTCCTTGTCACTTTTGCTTAGTTTATGCCATCTATCTGAACTATCCTTCTTTTTCTCTGTAGCAGCTAGAATGTAGGTCCTCAGTGAAGATTATCTAGAATGAATGCCACTGAGTGTAACTAATTGCAATCAGATTAAATGTACTCTAGTTACACAAGTACTGGGGAACATTCTCAGTACCTCAGGAGATGGTTCACATCCTGGAGTAAATGCTTATTTGAATCCCATTGGCTTGTTCAGTGCCTGGTACAGAATAAGCTATCAACAAATATGAATTGAATATTATTGATTTGGGAGGTCTTTGTCTCATGACATTGTCCATGAGTTTCCATATTTGATCATGGGACTAATACATGTGTAACTCCGGTTTTGTGAAACTCAAGCTGAAGAGTGGGTTATAGGACTGGCTGGACCCACTAAAGAGGCCACATCATTCTGTGATGCAGGCTAAAATTTAAATGAGGTCTCCGGGGCTGAATCTGGTGGAGGACAGGGTAGGGATGGACATTGTCATATTAGACTCTGAAAGGTTTTTGAACATCTGTGTTTTTCTATTTGTACAAAGACATTGACAAACATGCCATGCTTGGGAACTATGAAGGCATTAAGCCCAAAAAGGGACCAACACTGAGAATCTTGGAATCAGACAAAGCAGGGAATGGGATCCAAAGTGAATATTTTAGTCAAGATTGATAGTGAAAATGAAAGGAATGTCTTTGTATAAGCAAAGAAAAGATGTTCATTCCTCTAAATTAGAAAGGATCTAGTAAAAAAACAAATGCTTTAACCCCATCAGTCCAGCATTCCCCACCATAGCTCTGTGTGCCTTGCTCTCTGTTGAAATTTCTTATGAAAGTCATAATAAATTCTGATGACTCACGTAGAAAAAAACAAAGAAAACATTTTATATCTTTGCAATAAGAGCTTCCTTACTCTCCTCCTACCAGAGAAAGCAATCATTTCAAAAATAATTTAAATAATTAAAATGATTAGTTGAATGATTTGTATTGTCTTTTTAAAAAAAACACAAGTACACGAAAGAAGAAGTAAATGAACACAGAATGAATTCATAATTTTAGAGCAGAAAGCAAGTTTAGGAAAAGTAAGTTTAACCCTTTCATTTTACAGATGATAAATTTTGCTAGCTAGGAAAAATGTTTCTCTACTACACACCTAGTCTCAGAAATAGGTCTTGAGCCCGTGATTCTTGTTCTCTTTTTATTACATAATTGCATCAAACATTTTAACATAAGGTAGGGATTGGCAAACTGTAGTCCATCAGCCAAATCTGGCTTGCCACATGTTTTGGTGATGTTTATTGGAACACAGTTATGCCTATTTGTTCGCATACTGCCTCTGAGTACTTTCATGAGACAATGGCAGCATTAAGCAGTTGTTACAGAGCCCATATGGCCCTTAGAACATAAAATATTTCCTATCTGGATCTTTACAGAAAAAGCTTGCCAACCTCAGGTGTAAATCATGGGTATCTCTTATAGCCTTTTCTCAATAGTCTGCTAATTTATCTTTCTTGCAACTACCCACTTTCCAGCACCATCCACATTTTCCTAACAGAATGCATGCCATGAAAAGGAGCAGACAAAAAACTTTACGTTCCAGCAAAGATTGCTCAGTTTATATCTCACATTATTCACTTTTTATCCAAAACATTTTTTTCTAAAGTAAATTGCTTTTAATGCCTTTCCAGAAGCCACTAAGAAAACACAACATACTTTCTACATTGGATAATGGTTAACATTGTAGACATCATTGTGACTGATGCTGGTGTACACAAGCAGTACCAAAAACAATGGGTAATTTGGAGTTTGTTGCAGAGACTGGCTTCAAAGCTTTGGTAAAGGATCTATAAGCTAAGGCAGACATCTTCAATATTATATACTTTTGTGTTGATTTCTGATTACCTTTGTGATCACACTTTGCAACCACAATTCTCACCTTTCCAATTTTGTCTGAGAGTTCTCTGCTGAAGATCTTTTCACCATCTGAGTTGACAATAGTGACCATATTGGCTAGACCACCAAAGTGATACTACCAGTGAAAAATAAATAAATAATATTTACACGGGTACTCTCAAAGAATAAAGTAACACTGATAGTTAACTGATTATCCTGCATCTGTGGAAGAAATGAGAGAGTAAAATGAATGATGATGATCACATAGGAAAAAATGTGAGACCTAATAAAGTAAGTTAGCTTCTTCGCAGGTTATAGAGATAAAGATAGTGTTAAGTCATGGAAAAATAACATGGAAAATAATAAGCAGAAATAAATGATAAAAGGAACTGAGAAATACAATGTTCATTTGAACCTTACACTCTGATGACACTAGACATGAAGAAAATGGCAAATTCAACTGTAGCCTCACATGGGTGGAAAGAGAACTTGATGTTCTGTATTGCTCGGTGGGGTTCAGTTGTCATTGAGGATGTTGGCATTGATCCCCTGATTGACTCCCTTTGAAGCTACTGAGGATAAGCAGAATAGCAACCTTGAGGTGTACATGCAGCTACAAGGAAATTATTCTGAGGTATCTCAACTTTGACTATGGTATGGCAGACTCATAAGTGCTTTCTCTTAATATTTTCTGACAAATGCTTTCACAAAGCAGGGCTAGGAGGAACATTTAAAGAAATTCAAGAAATGCTATGAAATTCTTTCAGCTGACAAAAGGACAATGATGACAATAAATTTCATAAGATATATCCAAATACCCGGAGCTAGGATTGTAGGAAGATTCCAATGACTGATAACACTTATCTGAGTTGATGCTTAGGGTCAGGTAATAGGAAGACAGCCTGGTCAGAAAAGCATCATGTACGAAGGAGGCCTAGGTGATTTTGATGACAACTAGGTCTGGGAGTCATTGAACAGTGTTTTGATCAGTAAAAGATTCTAGGGTTTAGAGTTCTCAAACAATCTACAACTTACCTAATGTGTCAGACACTGCACTTTATATTTCACTATATGTTAAAATTAAAACTCTCTTTGAATTCATTTGGAAGTAAGCTCCTTTCAAGACCCTGTGTCTGATGTTCATGAAGCCTGGGTTAGGTCCAAGCATATCTCTAAACTGAAGGGTCCCATTTCCTATCTACACACTGGGGACCAGCTCATCTCGTTTGCTTCATCCTTTGTGAAGTCATTTTTCCCACTTTTACTAAAAGCTACAGTTGTCTTCCTAATTCCTCCTCCTTCCTTAATATGATGAGTAGAAACTTCTAACCCCTGTGTCCATGCTCCTCAAGAGGCTTAAAAGGAATTTTTACTAAGGAATTGTCCCCTGGATGAGTTTTTCTGCCTAGTCTGAGTATTAGCATAATAGGATAATTATAAAATAAAATAGATGTGTTTACTCTAGTTCTAGCCATTTTTAAGTAACTTATCCAGTATCTTCTTGGAATGAAGAAACCAAGGATAAAATACAATAATAAAAACAGAAACAAGAAACACAATAACATAGGAATTAAATAATTTTTTTCTGACTTTTGGTAATATACCTGCATATTCACTTTAAAACACAACTCTCTTAACATTACCAAAGGTAAATGAATCTTATATATCTGACTAATAATATGCAATGTAAAATATGAATATAAAAATATTATAATAGAATTTTATATTTAATCTTCCTGCCTGTTGTTTATCCATTGAAATGCTTTTGTATTGACTAAATTTTATTTAGGAGCCCTTCTCCTGGAGCCCTTCAGCTTTTGTGGCTCTTACAACATGTGATGTAGTGAGCCTCAAATTCCATAAGGTGGCATCAACCCACTAGAGTGAGTAGGACACAGCTGATTTTATTTCAGGTGACCTTGGACCTTCAACGTTCATTTATTCCTAAAGTTGTTTATGCAAAGAGAAAATTCAAAGACATTTTTAAAGACTCCTTCAGATATACTATCTTCTGACTTACAAAAAGAAAATTTCAAATATCCAAATTTGTTCTGAAGATGTTAAAGTTAAAGTGTACAACTGAAGTTTATCTGAATCTCTCTAGTCTTCCTTGGACTGTAGACTCGGGCTTGAAATCCTTCAGGAATTCTACGCTTCTGTGGTTTCTGGCATTTCATCTTTTGGGTTATAGTCAAATGCAGAGTCAAATATATCATGCAAATAGTAATTTTCCTAGTGTTCTTATACAGCAAGAAAAGGTGAGAAATGAAGAAGCACATACGACACTAAATATTTATTATTTTATCTTTTTTACAGGTTGAATTAAATCTTATTTAAAGGTAAAATAATAGAAATAAAATAATGCTGCTTCTTGAATTATTTCTGTATAAATATCAAAACCTCTTTTAAAATGCATGATTAAAATAATCAAATAAATGTGATATTGAGCTGCATAATCCTAATAGGATAAAGGGGGCACCTTAAATGAGTTTGTTAATAATAAATGAAAGGAAAAAAGAAAAGACGCATTGAGCTCCATATTAACTTATTAAAGATTCTTAATATTATCACTTATTAATGAATGCTAACTAGCTTATATAACAAAAAAAACAAATGTAATTTTCTTCAATATACTATTAGGACATGATACAGTATGTTTCACCAATATAAATGCATTTATATTCTCAGCTATAATTTCAAAAGGCCATTTTAGAGAACACTGTTACAATTAAATATGAAGAAACCTGTTTAGTTCTCAACTCCTAGTACCAGTTATCTCTGAAGAGGTTCTTGTAATATGAGAAATAATGACCTAATATTGCAATAAAAGCAAGCCTTAAGCAGTTTTTTTAACTCTGCTTTTTACTGACTCGGTGACATAGTATAAGTCATTTAATCTCCCTACATGTAGAATGGGAATTTACTCCTTATTCTCACTTTACAGCAATGTTAGGAGGATTAATTGGATAATGAATCTAAAGGCTCGTAGGCTCAGTAAAGAAAGACACAAATGCAATGTATTATTTGCCAGTGAAAGAGACAATGAGGAAGCACTTTTCTTACTAATCAAAATTATTCCTAGCGAGAAAGTGAATGTTAGCAAGTAAATTAAGACAATTTTTGATAGAGTTTCTAGTCTCACATATCCTACGGCAGCAAGCTAGGAGAGCAAACAAAGCTCTCAGACAGTTTAAATATATTCCTCTCATTAAGAAAATGGGACCACCTCAAAGGCATAAGTGTTTTCCATAGTGATTTCATAAAGTCATTAAAGCACAAACTTTGAAATAGTTGGACCAGACCTAATGAAAGACACATGTTCAAAAAAAAAAAAATAGGGGTAATTCAAATGAGAGTTTCTTCTTGCGTTAGCTTTCCACTGTTTTCTTAGAAAAAAGATCACACCATGGCAAATGATTTTAAAAGCAATGTAATGAAAAGCTATCCAATTTGGTAGCAGGTATAAAATATGATACCCAGAATTAATGATAAAATGGAATACCCGTGAGCATTCATAAGAATATACCCATTGTGGAGTTATTGAAATAGAATTGGATTGGGAGTAAATTACCTCAGGCTGCCCTTTTTGACTGTTTCTCCTTAGAGATTTTTGACCTTAAATTATTATTATTATTATTATTATTATTATTTTGCAGTGAGAGATCTGCATTATATGTAGGTTGTTTTCTAGCTGAAGGATAAATAATTATAATCTCCATTTAGAGAGCTTGAATTTCAACAAGGGCTATTTTCTTGACAAATAGAAAATGAAACTAGCTCTGTCTTTGGTCCCGATGTCAAAGTTCCCAGGCGTACCTTTCCCTTTTTTGGGAATCACTGTATATGATGAGGTTTAGTGGACTGTCTAACTCCCAGTAGTGCCCCCATTCCGTCTTATGTTGACTTTAACCACTCTTCAAATGTGAAACCAGGTTTGTGGCAGGATTTCTGAAATTGTTCTATAAAGCCAAAACCTCTCATCTTGACACCCTTTACAGGTAGTCTATGAAAATAATTAATACTTTAGATGGTAGAGTTCTTACAACCAAATACTGTCTAACTTTACCTTTGAGTAGATTACCTGGTTTATGAATTGGAAGCATTAACAATCATTTGCCAGCCTCCTTCCATCAGTATGATTGATGGCCTTGTGGTTAACCACCTTTCCTCTGTCAATCTGTGTTGTTGGATTGTAGCAATTATCTTGGTCTTTCAATTATAAGTCCTAATCGAATGATCTGATTTCTTCTGAGGAAATGCAGAGGCTTTTCTCAGTCAAATAATTAATTTAGTTTTAGAAACATACTAGATATATTCACAGGGAGCAGATTACTCATGGTCATCCAGACAAGAAAAAAAAGTACCTATGTATTTCAAGTGCTCTAAGAAAATTATATTTGCATCAACTGATAATTTCAATTGTAATAGTAGTAAAATAGTTAATAAACTCTGTATTATATAGTTAATTATAAATACATACTTTTAAAAGTTGATTATATAGTGTAACTTTTCTTGTAAGACATGTAATTTCTTATTAAATTGATATTTATTCAACAACTAAATCTAATTTTAAAGTTTTTAGAAAGTAACCAGTGGATCAGGTAAAGGTTTTGGATTAATTTGATGATATCATATATATTTTACATGGATTGAGGCAACATTTTTTCTGTTTTTTCCCCATTTAATGTTTCAAATAATAAAGTAAAAAAGAGATATTTCTTTTAAATGCTTATTTTAAATCAGGGATGATTTTTAAATATTTTTGTTAACCTCATTGTAAAACTTTCTTCATTTATACATAAATTACTGGCAGTTTAATTCTCTCTTTTTAACAATGTTGGAAACCTATACATATATTTCTTCTACTACATTTTTTTACTTTGAAAAATCTACCACAAGGTGGCAGTCAACAGAAGTCTTTTAAATTTAATCTTGGTACATAATTTATGAGGTGAAGAAGTCAGGTTCATCTGAAGAGTTATCACACACCTAACATAGTCAGTGGCCAAACCAGTACATAAAAACTGATGTGCACTTCAATTAAAAATCATAATTATTCATACAAGGAAAACAGCAGGCTATGAAACCAAATGCTCTGGAATTGAGCCAGAAATCTTAGATGGACATCTTGACTTAGACAGTGTGAGCCTTGGCAAATCACATTAATTCTTTGTGTCAAGGCACATTCATTTCTTTGTGCCAATCTAGCAGTGATTTTTATATCATAATGAAAAATAGCTATCTGAGACATTCAGCTCCAGCTACCTCCAGGATGCTATAGGAAGAAGCAGTGCTGAAAGAAGCTTTCGGTTTACAGCAGTTCCATTCAATTTACCTCACGTAACCTCCACTTTCAGAGATAAAGCAGATAAGAGCATTGTGCTGGACACACTGGAGTATACACGGACAAATAAAACACAAATTCTTGGCCTCAAGGAAACAATCAAAAACACAGGACAGACTAATATGGATAAGAAGAAGTTTTCAGGAATTTCTTCACTAATAACACTGAAAATGTACAAATATAAAAAATACATAA
Organism: Piliocolobus tephrosceles; assembly: GCF_002776525.5. Taxonomy (NCBI): domain Eukaryota; kingdom Metazoa; phylum Chordata; class Mammalia; order Primates; family Cercopithecidae; genus Piliocolobus; species Piliocolobus tephrosceles. The sequence continues at coordinate 71,734,241 of NC_045443.1, read as the reverse complement.
AAATATCCAAATTTCTCAGACTAACTAGAAGTAATAGTTATAATTTCTATATTTTATATTTAATATTGAAACGATATCTAATTCATTTGGTAATATTTAAAAGTCCATAATATTGACTTGTGTGTACCATGTTTAGCACGGGTTTATAATTCACTGCAAACATGGCAGCTTGTGTTTCTTATTTTTACAGAGTTAAGTTTCTTCAACAGTAAAACTGACATAATATTGCTTTATATACAGAAAATTTGTCACCATACATTCGTTAGTCATAGCAAAATGCCTGTACATAGTAGTTGTTCCACAAATATTGGTTACCTTACTGATAACCAGTGTAGTTGAATATTTACTATGTTTTCAACATACTATCGCATTTAATCCTCTATTATCTTTATTGTGCTCATGAGAAAACTGTGACTGAGTTTATTTGATTTCTCTAATGCCATATATTTTACAAGGTACAGCGACAGGATTCCAAGCTAAGCCCACATGGCTAGAGAGTCTATGATCTTAGGTATCATGTGAAGATGCTTCTTACAAGTTGATATGGTTTAGATTTTTGTTCTCTCCAAATCTCATGTTGAACTGTAATCCCCAGAGTTGGAGGTGAGGCCTTGGGAGGTGTTTGGATCATGGTGGCAGATCCCTAATGAATGGTCTAGTGGCATCCCCTTGGTGATGAGTGAGTTCTCATCCTGAGTTCACATGAGAGCTGGTTGTTTGGAAGTATGTGGAATCTCCCTCCCCTCTTTCCTCCTCTCTCTCGTCATGTGATAGGCTGGCTCCTCCTTTGCCTTCCGCCTTTATTATAAGCTCTCTGACTTCTCACCAGAAGCAGATGCCAGCACCATGCCTCCTGTACAGCCTGCAGAACTGTGAGGCAATTCAACCTCTTTTCTTTATAAACTACCCAGCCTCAGTCATTTCTTTATAGCTATGGAAGAATGGACTAACACACAAGTTTTTGTCAAACTATCTTAACAGAGACATTAAAGATGTGTCTTTTCTTTCATTTGAACTAGTATTGAGCCATGCAAAGTGCTTTTAACTTTAATATTTAAGTTTTAACAGAACTCATGTGAATAAGTGTTTTGTTCCTCACACTAAGAAAGTAAATTGATCCAGAACTAAACTTTTAACTCTAGTCCTGAAAATATCCGTGGACAATGGGTATTGGAAAACAGAGACTATGTCCTCCTTTAACTTTTTAGGCCTACATAGCTCTGTGTGTTCTTCAAATAGTGGGAGCTTGCTGAACATTGGTTTGCATATTTATGTGCTCTGGAGGGATTTGGTAATATATATTAATAACTGGGTAACTAGCAAACATCTTTATCAGAGTATGTTTCTAGATGTATAGGCAATTTCTGTTACTAATTTGGTAAATCTCATTGCATTTTTTCAAGGAATAATTTCAATATATACACTTGAAATTCAAATTTCTGAATTAAATGAAAGGCTGTAAACAACAGATGTCAAATGTTTGCATCAAATTATCAACAAAGAACTTCTCTGAGTGATTACTTGCTTTACGTGTTCCACGAAAACGATAATAAATGTATGTTCAATGTTTACTGAAATTTATATTTAATAATTCCTTTTTATATGTAATCACCTTACCATTGTGTGATCTCTTTCTCTCCCATATCACTTATCATTTATAGAAATTAACCCCCAATTAGTATTATTTTGAAATGACTTCTTATACTGATGCATACTTGCCTAGCTATGGTCTGGTGAGGCTACCTTTAGAAATTCTCAAACAGGGGTGGTTTTGTCACATAGGGAACATTTGAAAATGTCTGGAGACATTTTGTATTGTCATGTTTAGGGAGGGGATTGCTTCTGGCACCTAGGGGATAGAGTCTAGGAAACTGCTAAGTATACTAGAATGCACAGGACAGCCTGTCACAAAAAAGAATGTTAATAGTGCTGAGGTTGAGAAGTCCTGCTATTTTTAACCCTTATATTCAAAGGTGCATATATATACACTTCATATATTAAGAGAGTTCATGGTTCTCATATATTTTTAAAGGAGTCCCAGATGTTAACAAGAAGTTCAATAAGATATACACAATTTTACTACCAAATTCTCATTGTATTTATTGACATTTATTTAATATCTTTGCATAGTGCTAAGTTAAATCTTTGCACTAAAGAGTTAAAACATTAGGAAAGCACTCCAGCCTGGGCGATAGAGCGAGACTCCGTCTCAAAAAAAAAAAAAAAAAAAAAAAATTAGGAAAAATATAACAGGCAAAAAATGACATCACAATAAAGCAAGATATTAACGACGGGGAAACAGTATGCTGGGAATATATGTGAGAGGGGATATATGAGAACTTTCAACTTCCTGCTCAATTTTTCTGTAAACTGAAGATTTCTCTAAAAAATAGTCTATTAATTTTAAAAACCATAGTGTGGTGTATACAATAGTAGCAATGAGACAAGCATGGGCCAGACAGGGAGTGATGCTGTTGCACTTGAGCCAGCACAATATAAGGGAGAGGGAGTTCCAGGCAGACAGAAAGGCCCATAGCCATATCCTGTGACATGAATAATTCACCTGAAACGGAAAACTTTCTGTGAAATTTTCACTGGTATAATTAGTAGATACGCTAAGGCAGTGGTTTCTTGGGACCCACACAACCTGCCCTTTCTAATTTCTGCAGTTAGATAGATCTCCTATTGCTTTTTGTATATACAGCTGAAGGTCCTATAACGTCTTACTTCTATATAGCTCTTTATCTTTGATAAATACTATCTCATACATTGTTATTTTATTTTTATTATTCTATCAAGACTTTTTATTTCTTCTTCTCTCTATGCTTCCACCTCCAACTCCACCATTTGAAATGGTGGTTTGCAATAGTTTAATACTAGAGGTGGATAAAAGAGAATTTCAAAAGACCTCCAAAAAATCCCAGTTATTCTCTTCTTTCTCTTCAGTAGATTAATGATGTCTTCTTGAAATTAGTCTTTGGATGATCTTCCCACCGTACACTACCTAAAAAAGACCCAGGGCAAGAAATTTAAATCTGCCAACTTTAGCTTCTAACAAATGCTCTAGTGGACTCTCACATCTTCTGGTTGTTGTTATATTTAAGATAGACTTTTTCTGTCACTGGGGTATAAACAGTCCTAATTTTAGATTGGAGTTTTCAGATGAAAAGCAGGCAAAGTATGCCGTTGGCCTATGTTTGCTCTGCCCAGAGAAGTAGTTCCTATCCAACCCTTCCCAATGGATTTTAACACTGAAGTTTGGGGAGAAGTACCAGATAGTGATAAGAGCCCCCTTCTGCCTTTCATTATCTCCTTCAGACATTGTTAGGGAAATATAATTGAAAACAAAAACTTCTCTTACCCAGCAAACCTCTGTGTAAAGGTAGAAGAGAAAGAATGCAGTTTTATTATTAAATAAGCATTAATCAGAATGTGAAACTCATCATACTCGCTAATAAGATGGTAAAGACAGTAAGAAACCTCACCTCTTATATAGCCTAGCAAACAGAAGCCATTATTAAATGTATGTCCTCAAAATAAACAATAGCTAAACCCCAGTAAGAGGACTTGGCCTTACCATTTGTTACACATCATTTATTCTAAATTCAATTGTTAATTGAGATAGTCACTTGGGTTTGCTAATTTCCTTTATCAAACAACAACAACAAAACCTCCTAACTTCATGACAGGAGGAAGTTTTGCAACTTGAAGTCAGGCACAATATGAAATTAGGACTCTATCTCCCCAGAAAACTGGGAGACAAACATCCCTAGATTTTTTTTTAAAGAGGCTTAGTCTTTAAAAACATTCATACATATTTCAAAGGAGTCACAAGTATTTTAAAGTAAGTGTCAAAGAATAGATGCTGTGGGACAGGAGTCTCTTTCCCTTTTTGCACCAGAGAAAATTAATTTTTCTATTTCAATTTGTATCTACTCTTACAGCATACAGTTCACCTGTGTGTGGTGGTATCCTTTTGAAGGGTTACGTCAAAAGTGTGTGGTATCCGTTTGAGAGGTTATTTTCAACTGTTTCAAAGGTCATTCAATGCATACACACACACATACACACACACCTACTGATATTTATTTATAATTATCAATCACATACACAATTAACAAATCTTACACCTGTTTATAAAGATTTCTACAAGCTTTGTTGTTTCTTATCTTCATATACTCTAAGGAATTATTATAAAACTATTTGGAGCAAAGTTTTTATTAAACTCTCTGAAGAAAAAAATACCTGTTGAAATATATTTCTAAAATTGAGGCCGGGTGCAGTGGCTCACGCCTGTAATTCCAGCACTTTGGGAGGCCAAGGTGGGCAGATCACGAGGTCAGGAGATCAAGACCATCATGACTAACACAGTGAAACTCCACCTGTACTAAAAATACAAAAAATTAGCCGGGCGTGGTGGCGGGCACCTGTAGTCCCAGCTACTAGGGAGGCTGAGGCAGGAGAGTGGCGTGAAACCAGGAGGTGGAGCTTGCAGTGAGCC
>NC_045443.1:71695589-71729640 GCF_002776525.5 Piliocolobus tephrosceles | reverse complement strand
GGGCGGGGGGGGGGGGGAAACCGGGGGGGGGGGGTTGGAGGGGGCAGGTAAGGGGGCACGGCACCCCCGGGGGGGGGAAAGGGGGAGACTAAAAAAAAAAAAAAAAAAAAAAAAAAGAAATATATTTCTAAAATTGAAATATAAACCAGAGAGGGGCCAAAATAACTTTAAAAGAAAACTAGACTCTGCTCCTATACACAAGTTACTTTAAAGTTTCCTGGGCTGAGCATGGTGGCTCACGCCTGTAATCCCAGCACTTTGGGAGGTTGAGGCGCGTGGATCACGAGATTAGGAGTTCAAGACCAGCCTGGTCAATATGATGAAATCTCATGTTTACTAAAAATACAAAAATTAACCAGGTGTGGTGGCACATGCCTATAATCCCAGCTATTTGGGAGACTGAGGAAGGAGAATCACTTGAACTCAGGAGGCAGACGTTGCAGTAAGCCGAGATCGTGCTGTTGCACTCCAGCCTGGGTGACAAAGCGAGACTCTGTCTCAAAAAAAGAAAGGATTTCGGTTGTAAGTGTTGCTTGTTTATCAAATGCTTCTCTAAGCAAGTAGCCTTTGAAGTCTTGCTACTCAAAGTGTGGTCCATGGACCAACAGCACTTGTACCATCTGGAAAGCCGATGTTAGAAATGAGGATCTCAGTGTATTCTAATCCATTTAATTTGAATCTAATATTGAATAGGGCTTCTGCTTACCCTTAAAAGTCCAAACAAAATAGTTACAAAATCATGACTCATCTTTATATACTATATTTAATTTTAAGTACCAATGAAAATTGCTCACTCTCTTCTAAAATTAAGAGTCCAAAAATACTGTTAGTTACTGTTTCAATCACTTAGTGAGTTATTTTCCAGTATACTCATAATCTCATTTTGATATTCTGTGACCTATAAATAACATTTTAACTTTAATTACCAACCCCTTATACCCTTAAATAAAATAGAAGGGGAAAGAAGTTAATTGGTTAAAATATAAATGCACTGAAGGGAGGAGGGAAAAGAGAGAGAGAGAATAGGAAATAAAAGAGATATTATAGCCAAGGACCTTATTCACAGCCTCCTTCCTCAATACCCCTTCTATGTTTCCTTTGTCCTCATTCAGCATCTCAACTGGATGCTGTTCTTAATTTAGTGCAGTGATTCAGACTTTCATTTCTGGGGGATTCTAACCCCTCAATAATCCTGATCTTACAAATATACATTTTCTATAGTATTTCATTAAATTACCACTGGACAAATACTAGCAAGGACTCCAGAGGATCTCTGAGGGATACAGAGGAAAGTCTATTTGCCTCCACTGTTTAACAGCAGCCCTATTTTCCCTGAGTGATCAGATTTATTTACCACATTATCTTTGTTGTTGGTAAAGTAGCATAAGGAGTCTCAAGTGATCAGGTGCCTATTCATATTCTTATTTAGTGGAATGACATTTACATCCCACAGTAGGGGAATTTCTTTTTTAAGAAATAAAGATTTCCAAATAAGTAGAACCCAAAGACATGGCTATGGAAAGCTAGATTATTTACAATTAGACCCTTGTTTCCTAGACTAATGATTGGCTACATGAGAAATAACATCATATGTCAATCACTGTCATGGAGTGATCACTGTTAAGAGGTATTACTCTAGGGCAACCTTTCAATGTCACAAAGTCTAGCTAGTACTAAAACTAAGTCATTAATAAGCCATGCCAAGGTTGCTTCTAGACTAAGGGATACATGCAAAAAGCTGTGAGTATCAGTAAATTGTTTCTTTTGTTTTTCTATAAAATGCAATTTTAATAAGTAATGTATGAAATACAGGATAATAAATATACTCAGTAACTCCATAACATTTTGATTCTGACAGAAGCATTATAGTCAGAAAAAACAAATTCAAATCACTCTTTCAAAGAACTGCCCACTTCTTGGTGGAATGAGACCATTTTAATCAATTCATCATCAGATGGTTTCAAGACGTCGCAGGTTATAATGACATGTTACAGTCTCAGCATTGATATTTATCATGGTCTTTTTGGTTCTTGATAGTGACTATAGCCAAGTTATTGTTGGAGAAGTAAAATCTTTTTCAGACTTTGGATAATATCTTTTCCTATGAACATGGCTTCTTTGTTTTTGAGTCTCTCAAATACAAATATATTTATCCAACTTTCTTTTGACTTCGGAGTTTTCTCAATCACACTTCTAATCAATGATGGAATGCTGATGCACATTGTTCAGCTTATGACTTGGAAAATCGGTTAACACCTGATTCATGATAAGTAGTTGAGGTCTCATAGTTAGTGTCCCATTGAGAGCTATTCATTTCCTGTCAGAACCCACTAACAACCTGGTGGATTATTTTGAAAAGGAGGAAATTTCATTTTGATGGTGTGTACAGAGTCACCTAAAATCCTAGAGGCCTGCTCTATGATTTTCTTAGTATTTTACCGCAGGCAAAAGAATATTCTGAGAGAGTAAGGGGAGAGTCAGAATCCCTTGCATTCTAAAAAGCATTGCCAAAGCTACCTATTCAAAGACAAATGAACATAAAGACACGTACCCTCAGAGGAATTTTTCTGAGCTCAATTCTCCCCAACTCTGCAAACTATGTTTTTACCACTACCAAAGTATTTATCATGTCAAAATCTAATTTCCTATTTATTTCCTTACAAGCAACATTATACTGGGAAGGCAAAAATCATACCTTTATTTTCGTAAATCATTCATGTCCCCCTGAGTAGCTGGCAGATAGTATATGATGAGAAAATGAATTAATATGTAATTTCTCACCCTATACCCAAGAAAAAGGCCTAGGAGAAAAAAAAAAAAAAAAAGACTAAAGAATTCAGGTAATCCCTGCAGGACTTTAATTGGCCCTGTAATTCTGGTCTCTTTTTCTCACTCCTGGACTTTACATGTGTAATTTGTCCTAGATAAAAGGCAAAAAAGAAAAAAAAAAAAAAAACCTTGATCAATTTTACATAAATCATAAATTCTATTTTCTTGTCTCATGTGACTTTCCGTCTTCCATTCTTTAGGTCTTCTTAAACAAAAAACAACTCTTGATTTTTATGAATTTTGAGAATCCCAGTATGCAGCCACTTGTCAAGTTCTCTGAATGTTTGGGGATTTGGGTATTAATTCTGACAACCAAATTTGCAAAGCTGTGAGTTCATGTTTTTCTTTCAAAAATATGAAAAAAGTAGGCTATGAGACTATGAACTATTGCAATTTTCAAAAGAATAAAAGGTATTGCTTTTTTTGTTGTGGGTGATAAGAGGGACTTCAACTAAACTTTTTTAAGTCTCAGATTCAAATACAAAGGAAACCAATATACATAAAGTACATGCTGATGGTGTTAGAAATAAAGACCAAGTGAATATAATAAGTGAGTGTTTCAAATCCCTTTAATTTATGTTAAAATGTGTCCCTGGATGAAAGACAAAATGTACTGCCCATGGCTAACTGAGGTACTCAAATTAAAACACAACTAAGCAGCCATGGCTGGGTGAAGGAGGAGTCATGATGGTGTGTTGAGAAAGGCATAGTGAAAGTGTCACAGGACCTCCCTTTCGACAGTCAAGCCAAACAAGTTCCTGTTGTCAGAGCCAAGATAAAATGGTGGCTAGAACACCAACGTGCACTACCCAACACCTGCCAGACTTCTGGTTTGGGGCTTGAAAACCATCCAATCAGAGCTCGACTGTTTTGACCCATCAGAACTGAACAAATTTGATATGTTTATATGCGTAAATGGACCTGATTGAGAACCAGAACAAGAACTTTCCCTATTTAAGCCAGACTTTCCCTATGTTCTTCTGGGAGCATACTTTCACTTGTACTGGAAGGCTGTGTCTCCCCAGCCTGCAGATTGATTTTGTAAGAAAATAAAGTTCTTCCTCTTTCCTCCACAGGTCTCATGATCTTTAGTTAGCATTTAAGTTTCTGGTGAACTACTTGTATCATAGTGCATGATCTATTTAACATAATTCAAATAGAGGAATAAAGGGTTTTTCTTTATTATTGTTATTTTTAAGTTTTCAATCACAGCTAGGAGAGTAGTCATGCCTAGAGAAATCCAAAGCCTGAAGCAAACCACCCCACAGCTGAATGTAATCAAGATCAGCTTGCCCCCAGCAATGAGTAATTAAGGGCTTATTATTGTATGCCACTGAAATTTTATGGTCATTTTATAAGCAACTTACTTCTCCATGACCAGGTGGACATGATTCATGCTCTGAAACTATGTATGCCATCTACTTCAAACTGAAGCTGTCATTTAATTTGCATTCCATCAATTGAATCAGATAATAGGATCTATTGTAGCCTGTAAAACTGACAATGTCTCCTTTCTTCAAGTCGCACTGACGTAAGAAGAGTTGTATTTTTATAGAAAGAAAATATTTTCCCTAATCGCCATCAAAGGAGCCTTGTACACAATCTCTAGGTGAAGAATGACTTTGTAATTGGAGGCATAGAGTAATTGTAAATGATAAGTCACCTATCACTTAAAAGGGAAACTGCAGAACCACCACAAGATAAATGTTTATATTTTAGTTCAGCATATAATTCTCTGTAAAATAGAGTTCAGAATGACTCAAAAGTTAAAGTGATTCATGTGTTTTGTTGATGGATAGGAAAGAAGATGTTTTGAAAAATAGGAAATAGCCTCTTTCCTAGAATACCTACAATATACGTAAACATGTAATGCACATACATAATGTATATCATTATGAGCTGAATTGTGTCTCACAAAATTCATAACTTAAAGCCATAACTCTCAGTACTTCTGAATGTGACTGTATTCAGAGACAGAACCTTCACAGAGGTGAGTTACTATGAGGGTATAGGGTGGGCCCTAATTCAGTCAGATTAGTATTCTTATAGAAGAGAGTGTACACAGAGGAGAGATCATGTGAGGACACAGCGAGAAGACAACCATCTGCAAGCCAAGGAGCGAGGCCTCAGAAAAAACCCACCCTGCCAAGAGCTTGATCTTGGACTTACAGCCTCCAGGACTGCGAGCAAATGAATTTCTGTTTTATAAGCCACTCAAACTGTAGTGTTCTGTTATGTTAACCCCAGCAAACTAATAAATACATATCTGTCTATCTATATAATATATATACATTTTTAAAATTATTACATTTATTATTACTGATAATATACATATACACATACATGGGAGACATAACAGACAATATGGCATTATTACATACATATATGTTATGGTTTACTAGATTCACTATTTTCCAGTTGGTTATAATTTTGTTTGAGAAATTTTTTCCACTGACTAATAAGTTATCACTTCATAATCCTTCTATAAGTGAAGGTGGTAAATAATAGCAATTTTAAATAAAAGTAAGAGAGCTCTGTCACACATTTCTTCAGCTGTAATATTTTAATCAGTTCTACAGAAATCAGTTAGATGAAAGACTTATAAATCTCTCTTGGATTATAAAGTAAAAATTTTAAAGTAAAATACTAGAGATATTCATATCTAAAGACATTGTTAAATCAGTTATTAATACATAAGGGCATAATATGTAGCACTAGTATGAAACAAAAATGATCAAATATTTGTGAGATTTATTTCTTTAACTGTGAGGTTTTAAAAACTTATTTCCTTTATTGGGGAGATAATAAATTTTCCTTAAATATGACACATATTTCTTCATTTTCTTACTAAATAGCATCAGCTAAAGTTAAGATGATGCAGTCAATTTAATTGTTTTATTGAGACAGGGTCTCAGTCTATTACCCAGGCTGGCATACGGTGGTGAGTCTCGGTTCAGTGCAGCACTGAAGTTCAAGTGATCCTCTCACTTCAGCTTCCCAAGTAGCTGGGACTACAGGCTCATCATGCCACCATGCCTAGCTAAGTCTTTTTTTTTTTTTTTTTTTTTTTTTAGAGACAGATCTGACTCTACTCAACCTGGTCTCAAATCCCAGAGTGCTGGGATTACAAGCATGAGCCAACACATACAGCCTTTTTTTTTTTTTTTAATTCCAATAAGGGTCATGTTATTGTCAGACTGAAACTTGTTGATCCATGGCAACTCATTTTTTCCCACACAAGAACAAACTTTAATACTTCTGGAACCAAAGATGCACCCTCTGGTAGTACTTGGCAGTGACTAGAAGTATGAGAAATGGCAGGAGTAATGATGGTATGAGTGTTTTTAGTTCTGTCTTAACATTCTTCCTGGCCATAACTCGATATTTTTATTCATCCACAGTAAGTATTTAACAAAATACATTAACAAAAGTTAATGTAATTAGATGCTACGCCAGACACTGGAAGAAATAGAAAATATATCTAACTCGTGGGTCTCTGATATGTATCATGCACATCAAAGCACTTACATAGGAAATACCCAGTGAGCGTTCTATTAACTAGAACATGCTAAGTTGAAATCTATTTTATTACAGCTAAATTTCAGTAATCTTGGGTCAAAAAAGATCAGAGAGATAAGTTTGTGATGAATATTATTTGACTTAGAAAGTTGGTTAATCTCGTTATTATAAAAGGGCATTTTAAAAAAGTAGTAAAACATAAGTCATTTTTTTCTTCATTTATAAACCTAATAGAAATCCCTTCCCCCTTGGTACAGTATTCGTACCAACTGAACAAAATGTCATTTTTAAAACGTTTACATACTGATTATCCCAATGCTAATGGACTATCCTTTACTGAGGAAGCTGTAATTTTTCCTTAAATATGACACATATTTCTGCATTTTCTTACTAAGTGTAAGTATCATCAGGTAAAGTTAAGATGATGCAGTCAATTTATTTATTTTTGCTTGTGACATCATCTCACTCTATTACCCAGGCTTATATTGGAGCAAATGAGACAAATGATTTGGACTATTTCTTCACACAGGACAGATACTGAAAATATACTATATTAATTGTTCAATATGAATCGGACCTTAGCTGACTTAATCACAATATCTTTATGACTTTTGGCAGTTTCCTCATTTGCTCCTTCCTCATCTGTAATACCTGCCTCAAAAAAATTTGTGCAGAATAAATTATTTAGCTGGCTTGGTTCTGGTAGATTGCCCTTGGAAAGTGGAGGTGCTTTGCTCAAAGAGAGCACATCTAGGACAGTAAATGGTGAAAGCAATTGACATAAAAGCAGAACTTCTAGACAGTAATAGATGTATCTGATTATCCTGGAAGTGGGCAGTTGACAATGGAAGAAATGACTTGATTGTATTTTGAAAATTGCATTTGTAATTGGAAGGTTCCAAAAAAGGCACAGCAGAGGAAGAACCAAGGAGGAAGAGTGAGGCCATGCGCCTGACCCTTGGTAGGCATGCAGATGTTTGCTATCTGTTGGCTGAAGTGGGTAAGGAATGGCCACTCCAATTGTAGGCTGAGGCACAAGAATCGCTTGAACCCAGGAGGTGGAGGTTTCAGTGAGCCAAGATTGCGCCAGTGCGCTCCAGCCTGGGCGACAGAAGGAGACTGTCTCAAAAACAAACAAACAAACAAACAAACAAACCACTGTTATTAATTATGCAAATCTTAAAGGATATTAGTGTATACAATATTGGGTAGGTGTTTTCAAATTGATACGAGGGGGTGTATAATAGCACCCCCTCAACACACACACATTTTCTGAAGAAATTAGCGGTAATAAATCCTTTAGCCACAAGATAGAGGGTGAGTTGGATCCCCAGTGAGCTGGTGAAATAAACAAAATTTGCTAAGTTAAATCTAATTAGTATTTGACATATTTTTGGATGGGAAGGGGCATTGGCAATTGGAATGTCATTTAGCTAGGAGGAGATGTATTTACTGAGTTGACAATACTTTTATGAAATTTATAAAAACTTTTCTTATTTGCATTTGATCAAAGTTTAACCTTAACAGTACAAAACTATCATAGTTTGGGGAAATTTTATTAAAGTTGGAATAAAATAGCTAATAGATGTTGTTACATTATTGGAATTTGTGGGTTAAAATTTAGAAAACTTTTATTTTGATACATTTTAAATAGGCGTGGTAGATCTAGTTAAGATACTTTTAACAATAAACTAGAGAAAAATTTAAGTCTAATCAACACACTTCTCAGAGTGAAAGGAACTATTTATTGTTGATCCTAATTTTAATGAAGAAAATGTTTTATCACTAAAGCAGTTTTTGTAATTTAATTTTTAGAAATAATAAGTATTATTTGCACTCAAAGAGAAATGAGGTTTAAATAAGGTGATTAAAATGAAAGATTTACTTTTATTTAATTATCTATATTTTCTATGAAAGTGTTTGCGATTTTGATAAGGGCAACTGAATGTTTTTTGGAAAGCTATTGTTAGATATCTGATACGCTGAATTTCACCAGGGCTATGTTTGTCTTGTTCAGTCAGTAGGAAGGAGATATATAACATCTATATGCCTACTGTTAATATAGAATGAGTTGTTCAATTTTACTTTTAATTATTTTTATGACTTGAATCTTAGGTCTCAGCTAAGAGATGGATAGTTGGGCTTGAAAAAATACATAAGCTCTAATTACTTGGGTAAGCATGTCCCAATCACATTTTTTTTTGTTTCTTTTGAAATTTTAAATTATCTATTCAAAACTAAGTTCAGGAAAAAGACATTAATTAATTTGAACTTTTATTAGAAACTTGCTAGGGACATTCTAAATCTTTATTATAGGCTTTTTCTAGGCTACTTTATCATCTCATGAAACCAAGAAGTTTGGTCTGTGACTTTCATGATCAAGGGCGTATTTTTTGTACTTGAGAAGCATGGAATAAACTCCTTTTGGTAGAGGAAATGGATTATAGCCTGAAATAGCCACAGTTAAATCCAGAAGAGGGGATTTCAAATAAGGGATGTTTAGAAGATGCTAGAAGAAATGGAAATGAGAAAGAGAATAAACAGTGGAATTTGCAATGGAGCCGTGGAACATTTTGCTCATGTAGAAAGAGAAGTGCTAGTACAGAATTTTCAATATCCTAAAGCCATTAAGTCATTAAGTCATTATCTCTGCTTTTTCTTCTCTTTTAATTGATCTATACTAAATCTATGGGGGCTTCAAAATGTGATGTTGGATGATTTATAAAAACGTTGTACAGCATTTATTCCTCCATGGGAGAAAGATGTGTTTTTATTTTCTGTGATGTTTTTCCTTCTCAGGTTATCTGTCTTCTCATGTGTGCATAATGCTAAAGTGGAGCCACCAGTTCTAAATACTATACAGTCAATTTTAAAACTGTGAGCCAGAGTTAAGGGCCAAAAAAAAAAAAAAAAAAAAAAAAAAAAAATCTAAAATCACCATTCTGTTTCAGTGCTTCTGAAATACTGTGTGCTTTACCTTTAGGTAATGGTGATTCATTTCAGACTTCTCTGAAGACTGTTGGAAATTGTGTAGGTTCCATTGTAAAAGTATTAGACTAACGGCAGAAAAGAAATATTTGTATATATGAAAATAAAATATTTGATGCCTTTCATGTGGCAGGTACATAATTAATAGAGGTAACTAACTGAGAGAATAAATTAATGAAAAGTGAAGAGGTATTATGGATTGTGAAGAATTATGGCTCAGGAAATATTAGAAATCTTATATATAGTTTTTGAAATATATTTTGAGGTCATCATAATATATTGTGATAAAGAAGAACCATATGTATATTGAAGGAAATAGATAATAGCTTAAGAGAATCTGATGTACTTTGTTTAAAAGATAAGTTGTGACATAAATAGGAATTAACTTGGAATTGCAAAAAGTTGTGTCTTTTAAAAAAGGAGAGACTAGATATAGAAAAACTAAATGATAAACATAAAATAGAACAATTGATTTTTTAACCTCATTTTATAGAATATGTGGCTCCAAATTTCACCTAGGGGCAAAGTTCTGCATACTAAAATTTTTATGCATTTACTAAAACCATTCTAATTGCATGACTTTATTCTAATCTTTATTAATGGTAAAAATATTCAGTAATTATATTATTGAACCATAAATTTACCAAAAATAGGCCGGGCGCGGTGGCTCATGCCTGTAATCCCAGCACTTTGGGAGGCCATGGCAGGCGGATCATGAGGTCAGAAGATCCAGACCATCTTGGCTAACATCGTGAAACCCCGTCTCTACTAAAAATACAAAAGAAAAGAAAAATAGCTGGGCGAGGTGGCAGGCACCTGTAGTCCCAGCTACTCAGGAGGCTGAGGCAGGAGAATGGCGTGAATCCGGGAGGCGGAGCTTGCAGTGAACCGAGATCGCACCACTGCACCCCAGCCTGGGTGATAGAGTAGGTGAGATTCCAACTCAAAAAAAAAAAAAAAAATTACCCAAAATATCTAACTAGATAGTTCTAGATAGTTTTGGATTTGTCCTTCTATGTAATGACTAAAACGCTGTTAGAATATGCTAGGTATTGCTATCTTCAGTTGAGATTAAACCAAGTAACTTGTCTAAAATAACATTTCAGGTAAGGGATAGGACAAAAGTTAAGGAATACATGACCCTAAATTAATGTTCTTCCTATTCTAAAAGGCCTTCTAGCATTCAGTCAGAGAGAGGAAATCCACTTTAAATATATACACTATTTTTATCTTATTAATGAACATGAGAGTGGGGTAGATAGAAAGTGAGGTGGTTGGGGTTGTATTTTAGGCTGATTATGGAGAGTCCTCTCTGATAAAGGGATGAAGGGATAAAATAAGAGAGCTAAGCAGGGTAAGCAAACCTTCTCTGATTATAGAAAGGGTAAAGAGAGGAGCAATCCAGGCAAGAGAAGAAATATAAATGCCCTAAGGCAGAAGCTTAAGTAATGTGTTCGGCTGTGTGCAAAGACGCCAACATGGCTGGAACTCGGTTGTTAAGGAGAACATGAATTTAGAGATGTTGCCAGCACCAGGTCATCTAGGGACTTGTAGGCCACAGTAATTGTAAGAGGAAGTCAGAGAATTTAGAACATGGGATAAATCGGCCAGAATTGCATTTAAAAGTTTCATTTTGGCAGCAGTGTGTAAAAAAATTCTTTGCGAGTGTCAAACAGTGAAAACACCAGAATCAATCAGCTACCACAATTGTTTAAGGACTAGTTGGGGATATTCAAAATGATATTCAAAAGTATGGGGCTGGACTACATCACTGATGGCATAAGAGTCATGGACAAGTGACGAGGTACTTAACTCTGGAGACTCCAAACTTGAAAAGTAACAAAATATGAAGAGGATACACAAAAAGAGCCTGAAAAAAAGAAAAACTTTTTGTTGTTGTTGTTGTTGCTGTTGTTGTTGTTTTTAAAGGCAGAACTTCATGGTGTCCCTGGGATCAAGTGAAGGAAATGTTTTAAGAAAGAGTAATCAATTATCTTAAATGTTAGTGCCATAAAATTCTGAATAATTATTAACCATTGGATTTGGTGATGTCAGCTCAGTGGTGTTAGAATGAAATTTTAATGGAGTAGTGGAGAGAAAAATCTTTGAGGCAGATTTAGAATAAAAAATGCAGTGGTAATACAGAGCAATGGTAAATCTTGTAGGAGCTTTGTGGAGATGAGGGATAGGGAAATAAAGTAAAAGTTAGAGGGGGGAATATATCTAAAAGAAAAGTTGTTTGCTATGATAGGATTATTACAACATGACTGTATGACAATGAAAAAATATAAAAGAGAACAATTCTGATGAAATTTTAAAAAAAAGAGGAGTAGGAAATAACCTGAATGAAATTCTTACACAGGTAATAGGGGTGCTAGTCAATGCATACGTATATAGGTCTCTTAATTTAGTTTTTTTTTTTTTTTTTTTTTTTTTTTCAGAAAGCAGAGCATGAGACAAAAGCATGGCTCCACATAGTTTATTTAGAAATGTTTCCTGGAAGAAGAGGTAAGTGAGCACATAGAATGGGATAGAAAAAAGGAAAAGCCAGTAACAGTTGCACCATTGAGGATGTGCTTTTCAAAGAGATCAGATAAAAATACAGAATCTATTTAGAATTTTCTATTTGCTCACTTTACTCCACTTTAATCCACTGCCTTTCATATCTCCTATTTAAGGGTCATCTCTACGGGTGTTCATGATGATGATCATCATGATGCTGATTATAATGATTGTATGCACTGAGTTTAACACACCCTAGGGAACATGACTGATGAATTAATTCAATCCCTGATATAAAATGGATTTTCCTTCCAAAAGTTATAAATAATTACTATGAAACTGTAGAATTAGCAACTCTAATTATTCACTGAGAACACTGAGCAGGGTAGGAGAAGAGACATTTTTATTTGTTGAGGATGCTCACAGGGGCACTACATGTTTGTCCACTAAGAGAAACCTTTTCTTCTGTACATCTCTGTTGAAACTAACTTAGAAACAGGCTTGTCTCTAAATACTCTTTACATGAAAGATAAAGCCCATAGAGTTTTATATGTAATAGGAGACATTTCAAATTGTTAGTGTAAAAAGTGTATTTATGGTCCTGTGTGGGAGTCTAATAATGCCTATTACCTATGGTAGATGCGCATGGATATTGACTCATTCTGAATTAGTTAGCACCATTAGTCATAGAATTTCACAATATGTCAGAGTATTTGCTTTTGTCTTCACTTTTACTGAAGTACAAGCAGGTTATGTGACTTGCCAATGATCGTCAAACATGTTGGAGAAGAAGCCAAGAATAGATTCTTAAGATTCTGACTCCAAGTTATTTATTTCACTGTACTTATTGACTTTACCTTCTGCTTAGCCATTTGTTGGGCACATTTACAATAAATATAATAAAAAATGGCATTCCAATTTTTAAAATAAAGTTTTACCTTATACTTCTGGCAGAATGAAAACAGACTAAGTTTGCAAGGCAAATGCAGATTTTTGACGAAAGTCTCCTTTTAACAACTTGGATCATTCATATAATTTCTTAAAGTCTCAGTTTCTACATCTGCAAAATCAATACAATAGTTTGTTAGATACCTTTTAACTCCTGTGTTCTATTTTTCAAGCAGAAGATAACTGAAGATTTGGTCATTTTAACTTCATTTGTGAGGTGTGTATCGTTACCATTTGGGTTTCTAATCAAATATTCCCCTCATCTATTATGAGGAATCTTAAAAGTGCACATTCTTAGGACTCAGCCGTGACAAGGCTCCACTAGGAAGTCCATTGTTAAGTTTATCTCTTTCTCCTAGAGCGTGAGCTAATTGAGCTTTCTTAGAGTCTAATAGTATCTTTCCATTCCTTCTAGAAATATATATGTCTGTGGAAATCTCAGGTCCACTTTCAGAATTAAATCTCATGAAAGAGCTTGCCTGTTTTGTCCTCTGATATATATATATGTATTGTTCCCTAACATATAATATATAAATATATGTATGTATATATGTATACATATATGTATATATACGTATATGTATGTACATGTGTATGTGTATGTATATATGTATACATGTGTACATATACATATATGTGTATATATATATATATATATATATATATACACGTGTGTGTGTGTTTCTGGTGACTGGAAGTGTCTAGCACATAGTAACAAAAACAACTTATATGAATTTATTAGACACAAAAAGAGCTATAACTCTGCCATATACAGTCTCAGAGACACCATTGGCATAATGCCCATGATAAAAACACAAGACACATAATAAAATGATTAGATAATACTAAATATTTCTTAACATCTCACCTCCACTTCAAGGCCCAATTCCCAGAAGTTATTTGCTTTATTTTTTGTATGTTTTTAGTTCCTATAAATGTTGCCCACACAATTCTAATGAAAATATGTGTACCTCTATTTTTGATCTTATCAGTCTCTGCTCTGAAAGACCAGGAAATTGGTTTACCAACCTGATCTGTACATCTGAACGCTTTATGAACTTGTTTCTTGTATTAGCAAAATTCTGATTGTCTCTACTTATTCTTAGATGTCTATATCTTGCTATTCCAAATCTAAATAGATTTTTTCTTATCTTTGCTTCTTAAAATGAGGAAATTAGATGCTGCCTTTATTTACTTGTAGCTCTCTATACCCAAACTATTCCTTGCTAAGTCATTTTGATATAGACAGGAGGCTGAAAAATATGGGGTAGAAGAGGATGGTCCACAGCAAAGGCCCCACCCTCAAGCCTGGAAAACTACAGCCCTAAAAGGGAACAGGCACTCCTGTTTTTGCACCCAGATATTGCCTTTTCCAAGACCACTCTGGCCTGCCATGCTCCTATCTTGTGCCCATATAAACCCCAAGCTCCACCGGCAGAGTGACAGAGAGGTATGGCAAAGAAGGAGAGAAGAGGAGTGTCTGAACATTGAGAGAAATTCAGCTGGGGGTGGTTGGAGAGGAGATTGGCTAGGGGAGAGCTGAACTCAAGGGGAAGATCAGAACATCTTCCCATTCCATCCCCTTTCCAGCCCCCCATTAATCCCACTGAAAGCTACCTCTGTCACTCAATATAATCCCTGCATTCATCATCCTTCAAGTCTGTGTGACCTGATTTTCCCTGGATGCTGGACAAGGATCCAGGTACCAAGAGGTCAAGGTGTAAAAAGCTGTCACCCTGACTCTCCACTGAGCTGGTTAATATTTAGCCATCCACAGATGGCAAAGTTAAAAGAGAATTGTAACACTCTTAGATACTGCCATGGGGCTGAAGCCAAAATGCACTCGCCTTGGCTCACCTGAGTACTCCCCTTCCCATAAGGAGTTTGAGCACGCAGTAGCCAAATAAACAAGTGACTCCCTTCAGGAGGGTCCCCTGAAGGGGCCAAGGGAATTCTACCATTTTGTCTGTGGTCTCACTCAGGATCCAGCACACAGATGAGTACAGATGTGGAACTGTTGAATCTACCTCTTCCAAGACCTTGCCATTCTTCTCTTTCTTTTGGGTGAAAGGAATATTGGCTCTGTTTCGCTTCATGGGGGGTTAGCCATCATATGGAATCAGGACAAGGCCCTAGGTCAGCTGAAGGCATCTGGCTGAAGCCATTCCTGGCTGTGCTGGATCGCCCCTGGACTGGCTCCTAGTTCCCAACCACAGGTGGGCATTGGCCAAGATCCCCAGATCTTGCTATGGTATTTCTTCTTTTTTTCACAGTTTGAAATGGCTTCTATTTCTTCCTTTATAGTGTTAAGAGTTTTGCTACAAACAGCAACAATGATATTAAGTAGCATGAGCATTTGGCCCAGCCATCAGAGGTGAAATTCAAAATAACATTGTGTCTGTTTGTTTTTAGAGGTATGACCCCAAACCTCACCCCAATGGTCACAGGAGTGTGTGTAGACAGGCACACATTTCAGACTTAATCTAAACAGACCCATGCAGTCCCTGAAATACTTCTTTGTCCCAAATTTGATTCCAGGCATCAGGTTGAGGCCCTAGAAATGAAAACCAGATCTAAGGAATCCAAAGTCACTAATGAGCACAATGTAAATGTGCAGGACCAATTCCTGCTGATTAAACCCTTGCTTCATGGAAGGAGACTATGCCCCATGACATGGATGAGGCTCAGGAAACTCAAAGATTGTCAACAGCAGGGGAAATAGGGCATATGTGGGTAGGAGCAGACACTCCCAGCCCCTAGGGAACCTTGTGAACCTGGGTGAAAGCCACTTTGGCACCCATGGGTGGCATCTGCCAAGGTCTCCCAGACTTGGGGACAAAAAGATGGAAGAGAGAGGGGGGATGCCCCCTTTCTCTCCATCACACCCTGAGTTATCATAGAAAGAAAGAAGGGAAATCAAGGACACCTTTACTACCCTGTCTTTCAGAATGAACAACTGGCTATCTTCACCATCCCCAGTTTATCTCCTCTGGAGTGTATCCTGAACCACTAAGACTGTTTTGACCCTCAGACTCTGGAGGAAAAATGCCTCATAGCCCGCTGCGCAAAGGTTTGGCCATATTATAATAGACTAGGTTGGCCTCAGGAAGGAATCATTTATTTTGATACCATCCAGAAGTTGGACCTTTTCTGTAAGCAAGAGGACAGATGGTCTGAGGCCCAATATGTCCTGGCTTTCTATACCTTGCAGGGCAATCCAGACCTTTGTCAATAGTGCTGGATTGACTCAGCCTTCCTGTTTGCCATCTCAGGAGAGACTGCGAGCAGCAATCCCAGGGAGCTAAAGAAATGAATCGGGCCAGACATGGTGGCTCACTTCTGTAATTCCAGCACTTTGAGAGGCCAAGGTGGATGGATCACCTGAGGTCAAGAGTTCGAGACCAGCCTGGCCATCATGGCAAAACCCTGTCTCTACTAAAAATATAAAAACTAGTCGAGCTTGGTAGTAGGCACCTGTAATCCCAGCTACTTGGGAGGCTGAGGCAGGAGAATTGCTTGAACCCAGGAGACGGAGGTTGCAGTGAGCCAACATTGTGCCACTGCACCCCAGCCTCGGTGAGAGAGTGAAACTCTGTCAGCTCCCTCCAGCCCCACTCCTCCAGGTCCACCCTGACCTCCTTATCCAGCTTCAGTCTCTCACTTTCCCTGTCCTGGAAGTCCTCGCCATAGGCAAGCCCCAGTTTCAATCTTGCCACTTGAACAGATGCCTGGTGAGTTTGGCCTCAGTAGGGTACAGGTCTCCTTTTCTCTATAGGACTTAAAGCAATTTAAGGGGGATTTTGGCAAGTTTTCAGATGACCCTGACAGATACATAGAAGCTTTCCAGAATTTAACGCAGATACTTGAACTTTCCTGGAAAGACATTATGTTACTTTTTGTGTGTGTGTGACAGAGTCTCACCCTGTCTCCAGGCTGGAGTGCAGTAGTGTAATCTCAGCTCACTGCAACCTCCACCTCCTGAATTCAAGTGATTCTTCTGTGTTAGCCTCCGAGTAGCTGGGACTACAGGCACGTGCCACCAAGCTGGGCTAATTTTTGTATTTTTACTAGAGACGGAGTTTCACCATATTGGCCAGACTGGTCTCAAAATCCTGACCTCGTGATCCACCCACCTCAGCCTCCCAAGGTGCTGGGATTACAGGCATGAGCCATCAAACCTGGCTGACATTATGTTACTTTTGAATCAGACCTTGATGAACACTGAGAATCAGGCTAACTTGCAAGCAGCAGATAAATTTGGGTATGAGTTTTTTTTATCACATATATCATCAGGAATGGGTGATCCTTATCCAACTGGAAGAGATGCAGTACCAGTGAATGACTCTGGATGGGATCCCAGTGACAAGATTGGGAACTGGAAGAGGAGACACTTTCAGGTGTTCATAATGGAGAGTTTACATACGACTAGGACCAAGCCTCTCAGTTACACCAAGTTATCCATGATAGACCAGGGATGTGATCAGAATCCCACTGCCTTTCTGGAAAGGTCAAGAGGGGCCTTGGTAAAGCACATCTATCTCCTGATTCTGTCAAGGGACACCTAATCCGGGAGAATAAATTTATTACTTAGACAGCACCTGATATTAGGAGGAAGTCAAAGAAACAGGCCCTGGGACTGGATAGTACATTAGAGGATCTCCTGAAAGTGGCTACCTTGATCTTTTACAACAGAGATGGGGAGACACGAGAAAGAGACAGAAGCTTTGATGGCCATCATACAAGCCCATAAACCCCATAATTTTCAGGGTGAACCTAATAACTGCTACAGATGTGGCAAGAACAGTTATCTCTCTTCTAAAATTTAACTATTCCCATAGAAGGTTTAATTTCTTTCAACAGGATGAAACATCTTGGGGTACAAGTTGTTAGTATATTTTACTTCTTATTTCTGTAATCTTTGTCACTAGATTCTTTTCTTGTATAATACAAGTTTAACCCAAGCGTACTTAACCTTATAAAGCTTGGGGTTTTTTTGTTTGTTTCTTTGTTTGTTTTTTCTCTCACCTAGAAGCTATCAAACTCCAAATGGTTAGTCAACTGGAGCCTCAGATGATGGCTCCCTTTTGCTGGGGACCCATAGATCAGACCTGGGAGTAATCTGACTGCCATTTTCCCCAAAATAATGCCCCCTGTCAGCAGCTAAGATTGGTTGTTGTTCATATTCTAATGTGCCTCTTCAGAGGCAAACAATGATACAGACAGGAGGCAGGGAAATACTGGGTAGAAGAGAGAGGTTCCACAGCAAAGGCCCCACCCTCAAGCCTGGAAACCTGCAGCCCTAAATGAGAACAGGTATTCCTGTTTTTGTTGCCAAATGTTGCCTTTTCCAAGACCACTCTGGCCTGCCATGCCCCTATCCTGTGCCCATATAAACCCCAAGCTCCACTGACAGAGCAGCAGAATGGTACAGCAGATAAATAGAGAAGAGAAGAAGCATCCGAACATGAAGACGAGTTTGAGCTGGGAGCAGTGGCACATGCCTGTAATTCCAGTAGTTTGGGAGGCCAACGTGGGTGGATCACTAGAGGTCAGGAGTTCGAGACCAGCCTAACTAACATGGTGAAACCATGCCTACTAAAAATATAAAAATTAGCCAGGTGTGGTGGCAGGTGCCTGTAATTTCAGCTACTTGGGAGGCTGAGGCAGGAGAACCACTTGAATCTGGGAGGTGAAAGGTGCAGTGAGCTGACTTCACACCATTACACTCCAAACTGAGCGACAAGAGCAAAACCTCTATCTCAAAAAGAGAGAGAGAGAGAGAAAAAATAAGAAAAAAAAAGGAGCTTGGCTGGGGACAGAGAGGAGATCATCCACAAGATGGCCAAACTCCAGGAGAAGGTAATCTTCCCACTCCATCCCCTTTCCAGCTCCCCATCCATCCCACTGAGAGCCACCTCCATCACTCAGTAAAACCCCTGCATTCACCATCCTTCAAGTTTGTGTGATCTGATTCTTCCTGAATGCTGGACAAGGACCCAGGCACCAAGAGGGCAGGATGTGAAAGATTGTCACCCTGACTCTCCACTGAGATGGTTAATATTTAGCCATTTAGTTTTGTGGACAGCAAAGCTAAAAGAACATTGCAACACTTCTAGACATGCAGTGGGGCTGGACCCAAAAAGTGCCCACCCTGGCTAACCTGTGTGGTGTTCTCTCATAAAGGGTTTGCGCGCATAGCAGCCGAGTAAATGAGCCACCTGCTTCGTGAGGGGTCCCACAAAGGGGACAAGGGAATTCTCTCATCTCAATTTGTTTTTCAGTGTGAAGATATGCCTGCTCTTTGTTGCAACAGCTCCGTTCCACCTTTATGAATGTTTCTATTGCAATGAGATTCTGGTTACATTCTGCAAATGGGGATCATTAATAGGAAATGGAAGGGATAAGTTTTATTTTTCTGCTTCTGGTAGTAAACATGGTATATCTTTTTCCAATCTTTTAGCTTTCCTGCTTTTTGTATTTAAAGTGTTTTTTTTTTTCTTATTGATAGCATATATTTGGATATTGCTTTTTATGCCATCTGACAAATTTGGCTTCTAACTACAGTATTTAGCCCACTTATATTTAACATAATTATTGATAAAATTAATATTTAACCAACCACTTCCCTTTTTATTTAGTTTTGTCTCATAAAATAAGTGTTCTAATTTCTCTAAAAAATGTGTAGAATTGGTATTATTTCCTATGTTTTTGGTAGAATATGCCAATAAATCCTTCTAGGCTTGATGTTGAAATTATAAAGGAATTTTTAATTAAAAATGTAATTTCTCTAATGTATTTAGTACTATTCATACTTTGTGTATTTTAAAGCCCACTTTGTCAGTTTATGTCTTCTAAGGAATTTGTCTATTTCATCGAAGTTGTTAAATTTATTGCCAATAAGTTGTTTATAATGTTTCCTTTTACTGGCTATAGTATCTATGTTATCCTTTATTGACTATAGAATGTATAGTGATTTTTTTTTTCTTTATTTCAAATATCAGTCATTTTCTTTCCCTCTGGTCAGTCTGCCATAAGTTTTATCAATATTACTGATCTTTTTTTAACTGCTTTTGGTTTAATTGATATTCTTTATTAATTTCCTGTTTTTTAGTATACTAATCCTTGATTTTATGTTTATTATTTCTTGCATTCAACTTAATTTGCATTTAATATTTTCTTTCATTCTCAGCTTTTTTGGGTGAAAACTTAAGCCATGGATTTGAGATATTTCTATTTTTCTTATATAACATGTAAATCTATACATTTTACTGAAAGCACTCATTTTTGTGTATCCTAAAATTTTTATTTCTGGGTGGGAATGCTGGCTGGCTCATGCCTGTAATCCCAGAATTTTGGGAGGCCAAGGCAGGAGGATTGTTTGAGCCCCAGAGTTAAAGATCAGCCTAGGTAAAATAATGAGAACTCATCTCTACAAAAAATTAAAAATTAGCCAGTAGTCATGGTTCCTGCCTTTGGTACTGACTATTGGGAAGGTTGAGGCAAGAGCATCACTTGAGCATGGGAGGTCAAGGCAGCAGTGAGCTGTAATCATGCCACTGCCTTCCAGCCTAGGTGATAGAGCGAGGCTCTGTCTCAAAAATATATATATTATATACATATTTTATATATTTCTTGTGCTTTCAGTTTCACTCAGGTTAAAATGGCTTATACTTTCCACTGCAAGTTTTTTTTTTAATCCATGTTTCATTTAGGTTGTTTTTAACTTCAAGATAGATAGGAATTTCCAGATAGCTTTACTGATTTCTGGTTTATTTAATGTATTGATTTATAGTTTAATGTCCTAGTCAAAGGACATATTTTGGACTTTTTTTAACAGAGAATTTGAAAACATTGAATACTCAGCTATTGCTGGGTGACATGTTCTATAAATATCAATTAGATCAATTTTCTTTTTAATGTCCTTTTAGTGTTCTATATTTTCACTGATTTTCTGTCTTTTGTTAAATCTAAAACCAATAGAAGCATTAATGTTGAAAACTTAAATAATAACTTTCCCCTCTCATCTCCTTCTGATATTCCAAGTACACATATTTAAGTCAGTTGGTGACCTAAGTTGTGAGGTGACTGCAGTTGTTACATTGGTCACTGCAGCTTCGTTCATTTTTATCCACTCTTTTTTTCCATCGTGCTTTATTGTGAATATTTTCTATTTCTACATCCTTATGTATAGTGAGCCTATGTTCTGCAGTATCTAAGCTGCTTTCAAGTCCATTCTGTAAATTTTCATCTTGGATGTTGTACTTTTCATCTATTAGAAAGTTTATTTAGGCCTTTTTCATAACTTCCATTTCTCTTTTCAATATGTTCATCTTTTCCTTTAAATACTTTTACCTAATGATAACAGATATTTCGGTGTCCTTGTCTGCTAACTCTGTTTTCTTTCTTCTTTCTAGATGTGATTTTATTAACAAAATTTTTGTCACATTTTCCTGCTTCTTGCTATGGCTAGCATTCTTTTAAATTGTATTCTGAACATTATGACTCCGTGTCTGGACATCATTTTCTTCCTTTAAACAACGTTAAGCTTTGGATTGATAGGGAATTAAATTACTAGTGATTCTATTTGTTACTTTTGAAACATGTTTTAAATATTCATTTGGTTGATTTGGGGTAGCTTTTATTAAGTCCACAGTTTGTTTCCTCTAGTACGGTGTGTCTTTCTGTGGTCTGTACTGAATGTCCTTTATGGTTAATAAGAACTCTTGTCTCTGGGTAATTGAAATTTGAATTGTTTGACTGTATGGAGTGTGGTTCAGCTCACAGCTTTCTGGTTGCTCTGCCTTGTGGAGTTTCACCCCATGCATGTGCAATTTAGTACAGTCATTCGTCATTTAACAATGGGGATACATTCTGAGATGTGTATCATTAGGTGACTTTATCATTGTGTGAACATTATAGTGTGCTTACACAAAACTAGATGGAATAGACTACTATACATCTAGGCTAGGTGGTGTAGCCTATTGCTACTAGGTTACAAACCTGTACAGCATGTCACTGTACTGAATACCGTAGGTGATTTCAATACAATGGTATTTCCATATCTAAACATAGAAAAGGAACAGTAAAAATATGATATTATAATTTTATGGGACCACCATTTTAAGTGCCATCCACTGTGGACCAAAATGCAGTACATACCAGTAGTTGTGATGGTTAATTTTATGTGTCAAATTGGTTTGAATAGAGTACTCAGTTATTTAATCAAACATTAATAAGTGTTGTTGTGAAGGTGTTTTGTGGATGTGGTTAACATCTACAATCAGTTGATTTTAAGATTACTCTTGATAATGTGGGTGAGCCCCATCCAATCAAATTGAAGGCCTCAAGAGTAAAAAATGATGTTTTCTGGAGAAGAAAAGATTCTACCCCATGACTGTAGCACCAACAACTACTTGAGATTTCTGCCTGCCAGTCAATTCCTTAAAATCTCTCTCTCTTGCTCTCTCTCATTAACTCTGTTTTATTAGAGAAGTCTGACTAATTCAGTAGTCAATAAAGACCACTTTATTGTCTTTATTGTCACAGGGATAAGGAATGGAAATTTCTGAAACTTTTTTAAAAGTAGTGCCATTCAGCTCCTCCTTTCTGGAATTTAGCTCTTCAACTTTCAAGTGCCACAAAATCTGTGAAATCCAATCTCTGGCTTCTCAATTTAACAAGATGGCACTCTCTACTTAGCCTTTTCCTTGCTGCTCTTTGTTTTGTAATGTCCACCAGGCAGAATTTGGAGGAAGTCATAGGGTTTACATAATTTGTTTCTTTTCTTTCACTGATCACAGTTCCACACTGCCAGTTGTCTAATGACTGAAAGCAGTTGTTTCATATATTTTGTCTAGTTTGTCCAGTTGTTTATGACAGGAGGTTGAATTCAGTCCTTCTTACTCCATTGTGGTCAGAAGTTTGTCTCTTCATCATTAATAAGGCAAGAGCTCAATCAACTAAGAATCTCCATTTTAAAATGCAAAAAAACATATTTTGTTAGGAAACAAATATTTATTGTTCTGTTTTCAACAAACTAGAGATAGAAAAAATTTATATAAATGCATTTTCCCTCATATGTTTGCATTGCAATTTATTTTCACACTGAAGTAGCCTTCCATTTTGATATGAGTTAGTGTGTAATCAATCTTTTCTGTCTTCTTTTGCTATCTTGATAGGGAGTCTGAATAAACCCTGGTCCACTGAAAGGTCACAATCTATTATTTGTTTAATACGTGATTTTGTATGTGCTCAGAACCATGATCTTTGGGCATTCTTGACAAATGTATGTAATAGACCTCTCATCCCTACATTGTGACTTGGGCTGGTCACAATAAATTTTATAAATTTCTTTTATTGCTTTGGGGCATCAGCTCACCATACGTTGAAAAAAAAAATCCTTTCTGAGCCTAATGTTATAATTCCCATTCCCTCCTCTTCTTACCACTTTTCTGGGCTAACGAGTTTATTCAGAACTTTACCTCCTGTGTTCACATGCTGCTGCTCTTTTTCTTGTTTTATTGATTCATTTCAGGTATAGTATAACTGGAAAATTACTCTTTTCACAGCATTACATTTTTGTATTATTTTCCATTTCAGTAAGTATATGATGGATATAAGACTTAGTTTCCTTTCCTATGTAATAATGATTGAGTTGCACATAATGAACAAATAGAAAATGGTTTATTTGAAATAGCCTAATGGAAGCACTCTTCCTTGTTTAAAATACACAGTATCTTCCATTTTTATGTCTATTTGATGCTATTTCTCAACTCTCAATTTAGCTTTCCCTGGTGGGAGTCATCATTACTTGCTCTTGGCAAGCAGAAAGATTGCAACATAGTCATTTAGTTTCTCCCATTTCCTTTATCCCATATTTATTTAAGTCACCCCTGTAATGAGATGGTCGTAAAGCTATTTCGTTTGCATTCTCCAATTCCATTTTTTTTTCTCTTCTGAAGTATTATCCTATGTACCTTGTACTCTATTTGAATCCCAGGTTAAAACTTTGTGCGTTAGCCATATGTATTCTCTCAGTCATGACCAGAGTAGCTGTGTTTTGACCAATATTTATACATCCTGAAGAGTTTAGTTATTGTATAACCCTGCTTTGTGTCATATTAATATCTATCATAATTACGTTAATATTATTAGAAAATAAAATCAGTCGATGGGATTTAATGTCTTCATTATCTGTTGCATTACTTTTAATTTTATGGTTATCTTATCAAAAATAATAAATTCATTGAAGACACTCAAAGAACATTATTCAAAAAATTTGTTACTTTATTTTGTTTCCTTAGCACCTAGGGTGGTGAAAATGTCTAGTCAATAAATAGTATTTGTCTGAAATCAATGGGGTCATTTAAAGCATTTTCAAATGTATGTTGAAAATGGTATGTTGTGATTTTAACATATCATCATATTAAGAAATAAATATTTCCTATTTGGAATCATGCTATCCTCATTTTTTTTCTTTGTCACACAAAATTTCAGTTGGCTGACAATCATTTTAATATAGAATCTGAAATCATCTTCTCCCTGAAACTCTGCCACTGTTAAACTGAAGACTTTTACATATATTGGCTAAAATAAATACTTTTCTCTCTAGGTAAGTTTATTTTCATCAACAGATTTTTTTCTTTTTTAATGTCTAATTTAATTTACCATGGTTAGGTAAAAATCTGTGAAGACATGGGGATCAATGTTATCATCTTTTTAAAGTTTGGAATATCCATTTTAGCTCATTTACAATAAAACTACCTAATTCATAAAATATAGCACTCTATCATTTCCTACTCCCAATTCTGTAACAAGAGATTTGGACACTTTTAGTTTAAAGCTTGCCATCATTGTGTTATTTTTATAATATTTAAAAGTATTTGGTAAAAACTGATTTTGATACTGTTTACATAGCATTATCTGAAACTATACATTGTTTAAACAGTCAGTATTCAGTTTTTGTTCTTAATGCTGCTTTTAAGAGCATCTTTTTAAATGTTAAAATAAAAGTTTTCTTATATTCTTTTTATTCGTAAAGATGATAATAGCACAGGTGGATAAGTAAATTTAATCTGAAAATGTAAAATATCTAAAAAACTGTTAGATTAGTCAAAGTTTTAAGAGAAATGTGCATATTATATTCCTTGATTATCTTTAGGTACACCAAAATAGGGAGCCTCCACTTAGCCCTTAAAATGCTATGATTATTCCTCACCTGCCGTGTCACCTCTGACTTCCATCATCTCTTATAAATTATATGTACTAAATACTAACAGCAAATTCAGGGACCTATGGACCTTTGATTGGTATTTATGTGTTACTTTTAATTTTTATGTGACTATTTTTACAGTTAGATACCTAAGGTCATCATCTCCTTGAGCACACTCTTTTTGTCACACACTTACTTTCTAACCTACCACTGTCTGATGTTGTTTCAATTGGTACGAATGTTGATCTTGTTTTGTAGCTTGACAATGGAACACTACAGTTTATTGCATGTCTAAAATTTTGAATGATGTCACTTAATAAGAGATCGTATCTTCTTACTGATATTACATGTCTTTATTTGAAGGTGGGTTATATTTTTTCTGTTAAATAATTTTTTTTTCACTTGTTAAATTATTTGGGATGAACACATTTCAGACACAATCAGACAATTGAGCTTAACTTTAATCTGCTACTACTTCTGTAAATTTAAACATACATTTAAACATTCCTGGCCTCTTGCATTGATAAAATAAATTGGTAGACTGGATTGTCTACCAATTTTAGCTTTCGGTTTCTATAACCTGGTTTCTATTTCACATATTCTATTAGATAGAAATTGTGCAGAAGCAATGGTGGTCGTAGGAGAAAGGATTAATCTAGGCTAGACAGATAATCATTGGCAGAGGAGTAAAATGGAGCATAGTGGTATAAACCAGTAATAGATGTGTTGCTTTTCCACCCTGGGTCACTGCTGTTACACAGATTATACGTGCTTACACCTCATCTCTACCCCAAGTTTCTCCACCGTTTAGGTCATGCAGAAGAGATTATTCAACAAGCTGGCCTTTTGTTCTTTTGGAAACTTTAGTCTTATAGACTTTCCTATCAACTTTTCCTATGACCATAGTCACACTCTACAGCACCAGTCTTTAATAGTGCTTAACCTCAGAAATTGTGACAAACATTTGGCTGCCCAAACACAGTCTCTAAACTTTTCATTTTCCTTCTCAGCTACTATTACAGAAAACGTTCTTCCCCTTATATATTATTTACTTCCGTATTATCTTTTTTGGATATCCTCCTGACCTCAACTATATGCCTAAATTCTCCAGTGAAACACAGTCTCCAATCTTTCATTTTCCCTCTCAGTTACTACTACAGCAAATGTTCTTCCCCTAGTATCCTGTTTTCTTTCATAATATCTTACTGGGATTTCCCCCTTACCCCAAATATATGCCTACATTCTCCAGTGAAACTCAAAACCTGGAAGTATGTAATGTTAGCCTTCTTAATGCCTGTATTCAGATTTCTGAGCCTTAATGGATGCATACCGAACCACCAGGCAGATCAATAGAAATCTGTTCATTTATAATCACTAGCATCAGTGCCCCTGTGATGACTTGTGCAATCAATGACTTAAAATAACTTTTACAGCTTTGTAAAACTGTCCATTATTCTTATCACATTCAACGCCATTAGTTGAAAGTCACAATTTCTTTTCAGACAGAAAAGAGGAAATGTAAGAAAGAAATTAGTTCAGATTCCCATTACTAATCTACAAACCAGTATATGCTTTTGCACCTTCTCTATTCTTTCCTTTCTGCCACAATACTGGAGTTGTCACTCTTCCTTTCTAAAAATTAAGTGTTTAAATTTTTCTTTAGATTATTTTATTCCTCCTCCCTTTCAATTTAGTATCTTCAGCTTTTAAAATGGGATTAGCTCTGCTCATCTATATTTATACATATTATAAACATTCCAATATGACAAAAAAAGGCCTCTATTTAAGATATCTACAACTTCAGATAGACTTTTATGTTCTTCTTTCTTCAGGCTAATTTTCTGAAACCTTTGTTTCTATTTAATTGTCTACCATTTGCACATCTACCATTCAACTGAAACCACCCTGCTAAATGGCTCTGATGACCTCCAGGTCACTCTGATGCAGTGGCCACTTCTCAGTCTTCTTGTGTAGGCTCTCACTATCTTTCTGAATAAATGATACTCTCATTGACACAATATCTTCTCTTTAAATTTGATCCCACTTTCTTCAAGTATTTTTCCTACTTTTAAAATTCCTTCCATTGGTTTATACGTGTGTACCATCTTTCACCACCGAATTTCCTCATGCCTTCTTTCCCAACTCTATTTTCAATTTACCCTATCTTTCATGTTTTGCCATGTCTTGCCAAAGCTAGGAAGTATGTATTTCTAGTATGTACCCTTTTGAGCTTCAATTGTGTCTTCCTGTCTATCTGATCGATCTATCTATCTATCTATCTATCTATCTATCTATCTATCTACCTATCTGTCTTTACCTATCCATCCATTCATCAATATAATTTATACTGTACATGCAAAAAGTTTATTATGCTGGAGTTTCTCTGAAATTCCCAGAGATGTAAAAGGAATTCTTTTAAGGTAGCACTCTTGTTCTCTTTCTAACCTCTCAATTACTCCTTGCCATAAGAAAAGAGACTTATCTGATCAGTGATTTTTGAAGAAAGAACACATCATGCTTAGTTCAGTTTTTTTCCTTTACTTTTATTGTGACAACTTTTTCAGTATGCTATTTTTCATTTAATCTTAAGGTATACTCAATTGCTCCAATCAGGAAGATAAAAGTTGATTTTATCTTTTTCCTCACTCTCTTTATCCCTACATGGCCAGTTAACCCTCCACTTCCCCAAACTGTCACTGTCATCCTTCTATTTCTGCTTTCCCATCTCTCTTTTCTGACTTCTATACTGGTATCATAATTGGTGTTCCCTCATCACTTCTTGCATCCTGTAGAGCTCTAATTGATCTTCTAAAATATATAGTTTTGTCATGTTATTATTTTTAAAAAGTCTTCCAATGCTTATATTTAGACATAGGAAAGAGCCTAAATTTCTTTTTTTTTTTTTTAATTATACTTTAAGTTCTAGGGTACATGTGCATAACGTGTAGGTTTGTTACATATGTATTTATCTGGTTTAAAATTGGTATACAACTGGGTCCCTATAATTGCCTCACCGGTCACCTGTAAGATTGTTCCTTAAGAATTCATGGTAAGATCCTTCTCTTAATTATTCAATGTGTCATGTATTTTTGATAACTCAGAATTTTTATGCACCATTTTTCTTTCTCTCTGGAACAATATTTACCTTCTAAGTCTATAACTGTTCACTCACATAATGTCTATTTTTTTTTTTTTCAAATTTCAGATCTCAGATTAAGAACCAATTATTATGGAAGTTCTTTATTGATCACTAAAATGGGTTAGGCATACCTGTTGTAAGTTTATCCCTTTCTGTATATGCCACATAATAGTAATTATAAATCTAAACTAGTTGTTTGTAATGACTTGGACAATGTTTGTCTTTCTTACTAGACCATAAGCTCATGAGGGCAAGGCCTATTTGTTTTTCAATGCCATGCTGAGTATATTGAGATGCTTAGTAGGTATTTACTTACTAAATGAGTGGCTAATAAACAAATAGGAATTTTACATGCAAGAGAAAGGTGATAACAGATAGTATGAAAATAACGATTATTATTTTTGTACCTGGTAAAATATAAGAAAGAGAGAAATTATGAACACCAATTGGCTTGAAATAACATAAAATTTTGTTTTGTGACTACTGCAGTGTTTCAATGATGTAAAATCATTATTACTTTTTTCAGAATACCAAAATTATGAAGATGAATATAACAATAATATACTATCCTAGGATATAACAAAATAAATATCTGAAAGACCATCTTTCAATATAATAACTATTATGTGTATTATATAAAGGTAAACATTTGTAATTGCTCTGAAAACGAAGAACAAAATGCAAATTATAACACTTCTTTAAATTTATTTTGAAGCATTTATAATATCAACATAAATATCAATTTTCGCCTTAGTTTCTATTGTCAGTATATAAAAGCCTTGATATATTTCACTGTTGTGAAAGGCAACAATGGAAATGCCATTTTTTGTTAATCCACTCAGGCAGAATATTTCCAAATAAAACAGATTAAAATAGAATATTTTGGCCATCCTCCCTACCTTATTTTCTATCTTTTCTTATACTTTCCTAACACTTTCTCACCTTATGAGTAATCATTACTAGTACTATTAATATTGCTACTATTATTAATCATATAATCATATATATTATTGAACACCATACACACACACACACATATATATCAGTGCTTTTTTTTTTTTTTTTTTTTCTGAAACTTAACGGTTGGATCCTGTGGCACTATTATTACTCATTGTTTATGCATGAGGGAAGGGCAACACAGTGAAGACTGTGTAATTTGCTCATGATCTCAGCCAGTAGAGGCAGCACTTGTTTGCAAACTCAGTAGCATGCCTGCAGATGATAGTGGGCACAGAAACCAGCCCTTGCTGCAGCAGCTCTGTTAGGACTGACTCTTGAAATGGGACTAGAGCAGATAATACCATATTCAGAATTATAGTGATTTGAGAATTACAAAATAATGCTAATAAAGCTGCTATAGCAACAGCTTGTCTCTGTGTCATAGAAAGAGCACTTCACTTGGAACCTGACAGACCCAAGCATAGAGTAAAAATTTATCCTATCTTGTGTGTCTTCAAGAAAGCCATTGGGTTTTTCTAAGGTTTAGTCTCCCTATCTGACAAGAAGGATTAGGCATATCAAATTTATCTCAGTTCAAAGCTTAATTTTAAAGAAAGAAAAAATAATAAATATAAAGGTTTCTTGTGGCTCACGATAAAATTGGAGCCATAGTAAAGTCTAATTCATTTACATTAACATTGTGGGCCGGGCGCGGTGGCTCAAGCCTGTAATCCCAGCACTTTGGGAGGCCGAGACGGGCGGATCACGAGGTCAGGAGATTGAGACCATTCTGGCTAACACGGTGAAACCCCGTCTCTACTAAAAACTACAAAAAACTAGCCGGGCGAGGTGGCGGCGCCTGTAGTCCCAGCTACTCGGGAGGCTGAGGCAGGAGAATGGCGTGAACCCGGGAGGCGGAGCTTGCAGTGAGCTGAGATCCGGCCACTGCACTCCAGCCTGGGCGACAGAGGGAGACCCCGTCTCAAAAAAAAAAAAAAAAAAAAAAAAAAAAAAAAAAAAAAAAAAAAAAATAACATTGTGTCCTTAAAATGCAGAGGAAGAGCTAGGCAACACCTATTTTGAGACTTACAGTCTTGGGACTGTTAATTACTCCTTTAATCTCAATTTCATTGTCTGCAAAATGGACATATAAATTACTAATCCCATAAGTTATTTTAGGTTTTAGTATGATGACAAGCGTGGTGTGAGGCATGTTTTAACTCCTCCATAAATGTGAGTTCTCTAATGCCTTCTTTCACTGCTCTGGGATTCAGTGACCCAACACTATGATTTTTGGCTTTTTAAAATATTTGTTTAGAGTTTTACCAGTTCCTTTTTGTCCTTTAGACCTTGGATCCTAAACTCAATTCAGGAGTATCCTTTGGAACTCTGATCCTAAACAAAACTAAACTGTATTTGCAAAATTACAATTTTCTCTTTTTCAGTTTTGTCATAATCACACTGGACTGGCCTTTTAACATGGTTCTCACTACTTTGTTCTTACTGGTTAAACTGCTTTGGTTTAACAGTTCTCTTTCGGATTGTGATTGAACCCTGAATTTTTGCCCACTTGCTAGGGGCTTTGCATTGTTCTCTTGTTTGTGTATAAACATGCCACTTAAAAATAGTTTTGTAGGAAATTAATTTTATTTGCAACTTGCGCGTGGTACTGACAGAATACACAATACTTCATTACTCTGTTTATATAATGTAAGTATTTAGAGTGCCACAAGATATCATTTTCTAAAACTGCCATTGACCTAGCTTGTCTACTAATTTAGTTCTTTTAATATGGGGAAAAACTAGTATGCTTCCTTTCTACTTTATCCTTCAGCTTCTAGAATGGTAGCTCCAAAAGAGGCAAGTTTGGATGGAGAAGTGCCATTTTCTGGAAGGGTGTCACGTACTCTTCTCTGTATATTCCAGGTTTCAGTTCTTTGTCCGATATGTGGATGCAGGTCTCCCCACCTGTGGCTTGTCTTTTCATCTTCCTAACAGGATCTCTGCAAAGCACATCTTTTAATTTTGAGGAAGTTCAGTTTATCAGTTTTTTTCTCTCATGGCATGTATTTTTGATGTCAAGGGAAGAACTGTTTGCCTAGCCTTACACCCTAGAAATTTTCTATTTATGAGCTCTCTATTCTGTTCCATGGACATACGTGTCCATCTCTCTGCCATCATGCACTGTCTTGGTTACTTTTGCTACACAATAAGACTTAACATCAGCTAGAGTGATTCAGACCACTTTATTCTTCTTTGCCAAGATTGTTTACAGTCTTTTTTAAGTTGCAAAAGTAATATATGAAGGCACGCTTGGAAAGTTTTTAAAATGATACCAGATTCATGTGTTTCTTGGTAGTATTATTTGATAACTTTTAGAGAAAAACTCTTCCTTTTCAATCACAAAAGAGGGTATACATTGGCTTCCCAAATGTGCATATTCCCTAATGAGCTTAAGACTAATGCTTCTAGCTACCTATAATGGCCCAATAGTTTAACGCTATACATGTTTTAAATGAAAAGGCTTAAAGCAAAATGTGGCTCTGGGTGGAATTCTTCTTATATTGTCATAGTAGATACTGACAGAATCCTATTGCTTTGCTTCCATTACAGCAACTCAAGATGGCTGCAGGCCTAATCTTTGGTGCCATAGGACTGGAGAGAAGCTTGGAGAAACTTCAGAAAAGCAGCCCAGGCTTTTGTGAAGAATTACTCCCAGATAGTTACAAAGAGAATTAGCTCTATTTTCACATGTTTAGTTTCTCTAGTGTCAGAAAGGCTCACGTTAAGCTGATATTGTTCACACAATTTTGGAGATAAAGTGATTAAGCAGAAATGCCCACAAGCTATCACTTCCAGGACTGTAGAAAATATTCTACACAGGAAATTCTGGTGCTAGGAAATCAGGCATCTGTCTCCAGTTGATTCCAAGCTGGAAATGTTTCTTACAGCCTAAGGGAGTTCAAAATGACCCTGTACTGATCCATATTCTGAATTTTTTGGCAGGGAGGTTGCTTCATCAAGGAATGCTGCATCCCAAAGTAGGCAGCATTTTGTACAGTGGACACTGAAGGAAAGCAGCACCTTCTACAAAAATAATTTTGGAATATATTTTGAAAAAATAATTGTTTCAATAAATTCCAAATGTATCCCTTCTGCTATATCATTTGGTTTAACAAACAGCATATAAAAACACAAGGGAACATGCATTAGAACAAAAAATAGTGTAAAAGTGATATTAAGAAACTTAATTATTAATTATTTTTGCTAAGTAATTTGCAGATAGAAAGAGACTTGAGGATGTATCAGCTGAACCCACGTTACCCAAAATAGAATATTGGTGGAAAAGATATCAATGAAGTAGAATGTCACTGACGTTTACTGTTTTACCACCCCAAATCCTCCCTTCACCATTTTGTTTAGGGAGATTTTGCTCCCCTCACCCAAATCGTGGAGCCTGATGGAGTCTCACAATGCCCTTTCTCCTTCCACAGGAGTGACCAGTTAGGTCAAACCTAGACTCTCAACCATTAGCCAGAGTAGTTGTTCTAATACAAGATCGTGTCCCAAGCTGGGCTGATCAGATTGATTTTATAAGACTTATAGCTGGGACTTACAGGTTAGTATCTGAATATTTGGAGGAGCTTGGAGACAGTATGCCAGACTCTTAGGGACAGTAAGACTTAGAAAATGACAGATACAGAGCAATACAAGATTCTTTGAACTGATTTTTTCCTGAGTTAAGTCCTAGCTTGCTCTTTCTTTAGGTGGAGTTGGTTGATAGCATTTTTCAAATCTAACTTTCTTGCTGACATTCTTTCTACTTTTTCTATCAGTTTTTGAGAGTTGAATTCTCTATATTTAATTGTGGATTTGTCTCTTTGTCCTTTCATTTTTATCAGTTATGCTTCAAGTAGTTAGATATTCTGTAATTAGGTTCATACACATTTTGGGTTGTTATGTCGTTTGGTGAATTGACTTCTGCATCATCAGGTCACGCCCATCACTGGTACTTCTGGTTCTAAAGTCTACTTTTTCAGATATCCATATGGTCATGCTAGCTTTCTTTTTGATTTAGCACCTATATATAGCAAGTACAACTTAAGTATAGTTCCTAAAACAATAACTTTCTCTAGTTCATGTAAGAATCCTAATGCTTATAGGAGTATTCTGAATTGGTGAGAAAAATCTTATTTGAAAACAAAAGAATGCCCTTGAAAAATATTTTAAGTAGATGGGGATTTGTTAAAGGGTATATATGGTTCATAGAATCATGGCAGGCACTGAGGAAATAGTCTATGGGTTGAATGTTCAAGAATAGTTTCTATAACCACACAATATAACTGGCTCTCAAAGTTAGCCAGTGCCTCTGGCATGAACAGGAAAATGCAGGATCAAAGAACCATAGATATGGGGTCTGAGCCATTCAACCTCAGCATCAAAATAGATGTGCTATACTTTACCACCCCCTATAGGTAGCTTACTTTTAAAGCTTCACACATTTGGTGATTGGTGAAAATCAAACAATGACCAGAAATATATGCATTTAAACCAAAGTATGTATGAGTTTTTATTTGCTTTTTGCTTTATTTTGTTCTGGTTCTTAGCTATCTATCCTTACTGAAAAGAGATATGTGCTAGAAAGGGGTGGGAATGATTATACCAAGCCAATTTACAGTTTCTGACACATTTACTGGGCTAAGTTAAAGATTAAAGAAATTATTACAGATTAAAAGGATAAGAGAAACTACGAGTATAAATACATGTATGCATATGTATGTATATGTCTACACATATGTTTGTTGAATATTGTAAACTGGTCTATTTTCTGTTCCACTTTGAAATGAGAATATCAGAGATTCATGGAAGCATTTTTCAAAAGAAAGTGTAAGTGTTGGCCAGGCATGGTGGCTCACACCTCTAATCCCAGCACTTTGGGAGGGCAAGGCAGGAGGATCACTTGAGGTAAAGAGTTC